>NW_016690231.1:1013023-1032824 GCF_001604755.1 Lepidothrix coronata
CCCAGGAGCACCTTCCAACATCCCAGGGGCTGAGCATCCCCAGGAGCACCTTCCAACATCCCAGGGGCTGAGCATCCCCAGGAGCACCTTCCAATATCCCAGGGGTTGAGCACCCAGGAGCACCTTCCAACATCCCAGGGGCTGAGCATCCCCAGGAGCACCTTCCAACATCCCAGGGGCTGAGCATCTCGGGCTCACACAGGTGAGCTGAGGGAGCTCAGCTCTCCCATTGCCTGGACCTGCAGTCATCAGCAGACCATGCCAGGTCCCAGGCAGCACCAGGGCAAGCTCCTCGTGCTCTCAAACAAGTAACCATTCTAAATCAGCAATCAAGGGATCCCAAATTCCCATCAGAAGCACAAGAAGTTAAATCTGTGCATACTGTATGTAAGAATCCAACACTCCTGTTGAAATCCATTCAACACCACCAAAGGCAGTACAATTGTGTGGATAACAAAGCCAAAACTAGGACTCATCAGCAATTCTGGAAGGCTTGCATGATCATTAACTGAAGACAATCATGTAGACGTAAATTCTCAGGCACACAACACAAAGTCAGACTTGGTTTGTAAACCATGTCATGCAGAGACAATAGTGAACCTTCACATCCAAGATAAATAGACCTGGAGTCAGATAAACAGGATAAAAATAATTTCCAAGAGCTACATATGAAAAAATCCCTAATTAACATCTACGTATAACATACACTACCAGGAGGGGAAATTCCTTTCTAAAATTACTTAGCTCAGACTTGTTTGTGCTGCAAATGTTTATAAACCAAAATGCTATCCTCTGGTAATTTGAGTATTTGGGTCATATCTTGTGCTTCCTGGATGTGACAAAGAATCTTACATGCCCAAGTCTTAATTTAATAAACTTAACTACAGACAATGTTTTAGAAAAACAGCTTACTCACAAAAAATATCAAGCACATTAAGTAGGAGTTTGATTAAGCTACAGTAATCCATCAATTAAGATTAATTCATTGCTCTTGGTCATTCCAGAAAATATGGTAGAAACCCAAAATAAGCAACCATTAATCTACAAGCAATGAATTAGGGAAAGAAAATTAATTACAAGAAAAAAAGACGTTCAGAACAGCTAAAAAACTCCCCTTCTGGATGGCTCAGGTCTGAAATCTGGCAGCCTGGAGGAAGTTTCCAATCGAGTCAACAGCATTCTGTACATTACAGGCAAAACTGACCATTTAAATCACACAACCACAGTCCAGGAAATATCCATTCAGTAAGCATTTCTGAAAAGGCAGTTATTTTGAATGTTTTTCAAATCATTTCTGGGCAGCCCTGGGCTAGAAGCTTTTATGCCCAAATTGCTTATAACAACATCTTCCTAGAGAAGCTTAAAAAAACCCCATATGACAACTGCATAGCAAATACAGTATCCCACTTTTTGTAATGTTCACCTTTGTAAAAAATAACCTTTTCCTTAAATGACATCCATGAAAATTCCTCTAATAATATTTAATTAAGCTTTTTGCTCAAAGTTGAGAACTAATACAGCTTTGAAGCCTACATGTATTCAGGAGATGGTTTGATGCTTTCTCTCCAATCTACAGTCCCTGTTTACACGACCAATAGTATCTGCAGCAGCAGAATTTAGGCCATCTCTCCCACTACTCCAATAAATATTCATCCTGCAGCTCTCCCTGCCTTGTGGGAAGACACAGTGTCTCTTCAGACCTACTCCTACAGACAGTGGAATGAAACACACTGGATGATATAATCAAACAATTCTAGATAACCAATTTTCGTGGTGCAATGGCTTTCAAAGCTGCAGGTATTAAACCAAGCAATATGCTGGCACAACAGAAATGAATACAACTGCCTTCTCCTGCTTAGAAAACCCCTGCTTTCCACAAACAAGCAGTACAATAGTTACTTAGTTTTCACGCAGCCCGAACTATGGCAGTCTATTGTGAGTGCTTTTGAAAGAAGAGGAAAAGTCCTCACATTCACACAGGATAATGTTACTGCCACTGAAAGCCACAGAAATGCTCCTGCTGATCTCGGGGGGAGTGAGAGCAGCTCCAAACGGCTCCAACTTCGCAGATTTTCCACCCCGACGTCTACTGCACAAAAATGCAATTTTATTTCATCATTAAAAGCCACAAACCAATAACCAATCAAAATAAACCTAAAATTGCTTTCTAAGTGAGCAGTCTCGGCCAGTGAGTTGCACTCAAAGGAACCAGCCAGCATTCTTCAGGGCTGACAAGCCATAAATTGAAAGCACCGTCATTCTGAAAATGTATGGCACTCCTGATTAAGGGTGACATAGCCTTTAAAAGGAGTAGAGAATACCTCACTTCTGAAATAAGGAATCGGTCTTAGACGTGAACTCTGTAAAAAAAGCCCTTTGGTAATGATAGCACAATGACTGGAGTTTCTTCAGTGTAGAAGGAACAGGAACATGTTGAAAGCTGTGCATTCTTTTCCTTCACAAATAAGCTGCAGAATAACAACAGGTTGCTCATGTAATCCCCAAACAGCATCTCCTTTCATTTCCTGCTACCTTTTTTCCTAATTTTGAAAGACTAGTGAGGCAGTCTGGCAAGAGATAACACATCCTAGTTACTGTCATTTTATTCCCTTTCACCCCTACAATGATTTTCCTTTGCTCTAAATACTATGAATTTCACCCTAGGATGACTGTTAGAGAGGAAAATTCCCTAAGAAATCTCCCACCTCTTCTTCCCACTATCCACTGCTTAGGATATTTGGAAGCAATAACTTTCAATTTTGCTCATACTATGTAAACTGTACTCCATTCTTTCACCTACAAATTTAAAAGGAGACTAATAAAATAAATGAAAGCTTTTAAAAGTTTGAATTATTCAATCAGTTTTATTCATTTAACAAGTACAGCTGTCTTCTGGTTTTAGTCATTTAAGAGACCAGCTTTTTTTAATCATGTTCCTTTATCCCAATGTAAATGACTTTTCCTTGTGTAAGAAAACTTCTGTCTGATTAGTTCTGAGGAATGACTTCCCAAATGAGTGGAAGTCATACAAATTAATAAATTGCTTGGTCTTTGATTATGCTGACTGTACTGTTCTGCCAAGGGCCCTGCACCGAAAACAGGGAAGTTATGCTGCAGAAAACCACTCATCCCACCACACAAGGAGGTAAATAATCACTGGATTTATAACCCAGCTACATTCACAAGCCACAGATTTCTGCACAGAGAGCTCTGAGAAGAACCCCAAGTGCAATGTCTGTCAGTACAACTGAACACAGGCAGCCAGGAGGGGGGAAGCCAGCTCACCTCTTGTCTGAAAGCCAGACTGCAGCAGGACAAAACTTTCTGAAATGGCCCATTTATAAAGTTTTGGAAGCTTTATTATTAGTTACATTACATGCAGTTAATTATTTTACATTTTCATTATACAGACATTGGTTTTTATATGGTGATTTGCTATTCCAAGCAGACTAATTCAAACTCTTGCATATTTTAGCCATATTCAGTTCAAAAGTCCTCCTGTCTGAAAAAAAGGCACTGCAGGCTATTACTATAAAATGAATTTAGTCTTTCATCACTTCATTGTTGGCTAAAGAATGACAACTGTGAGACTATCTAAGACAGTAAATAGCAGGACTGATTAAAAAAGGAGCAATTTTGCTTTCTAGATTTCACAGACATGATCATGTGTAATAATGAAAGAAATACAAATACATGTAAGAAATTTTGGCAATTCTTACCACCCTTTCAGGCGAGTTGTAAGGCTCCTTCCCTTGTTCATGAAGCACAACTCAGTTATGGATACCCCTGGAAAACACAAGATACAGATCAAACTCAGAATGGTAATGCTGTAATTAGTGTGACTAATGGCTTGTTGACCTGAGCAATGGGGCAACTCTCTCAACACTTGCCAAACTGCACTGCTACCCCTAGTTCAAAACAGCAAGTCAAGACTTTCATCATTAAGAGTTCCTACTTCTCTTCTCCCCCACAAAAAAAAAAAAAAAAAATTCAAGTTCATGGTAGAAATTTCCATCTGGTTTGAACACTCCAGTATGTGGAAGAGTTTCTACTAAAATCTCTGGGTCACAAAATTCAAAAATCACTTGGTTTAACTGTACAGTAACAAGATGCAAAACCAACCGAGATGTTTCTCCTTATTTTCTCTTTGCTTAAATATATTTTTACTTGAAGTTATAAGGAAACCAGAGCATTTTTCATATCAAGTTCACAGTAATACAGAAGTTTTAAATCTCAGGGAACACAAACACTGTCTTGAGCTACATTCTGCCAAGTTTTAATCAACTTTTCTTTGGGTTTATTTTGACTCCCCAAACCATACATCTCCAACTGTTTCACCTGCCTTCCTTTCCAAACTAGAAATCCCCACAATTCCATGTGGACACTGCAGGTCACACCTTCAACAGGGAACACCACGAGCCAGCAGTGCTGGGGTTACAGGAGAGAATCAACTTCACTCTGACCCTAAAATCCCCCCCTCTTGTAACCCACTGGACATTTGGCTGCCCTATAAAAACCATCTATAGTCCCTGGGAGTCCTCACCTCCCATGGTACATTTTATGTTTCATTCCATAATTTACAAGTTGTAAAGCAACACTATGTCATAGCACAATAATTCCAATGACTTGAGGGTGACACTTGACGAAAATTTAGCTAATTAGTAAACAGGATGCTTTATTTATCTTCAACTCTGATAAGTAAATGCTTTTAAGTCCTGCAGAACAAAGGAGAAATCTCATCACAACCATGAAACACACGAGCAAGTAGAGCACGTACACGGAAATCCAGTTTGTCACAAAATAAAACTCATTAGAAGGGTCATGTTGTTCCAGAAGCAGCACTGAGGGAGATGGTACAATCATAAGAAATGTGTTGAACTGGTACAAATCCAACCTCAGGCAAGAATTTTCCTCAAAAGTTTCATTTTTACTAACAATTCAGACTTTGCCTGATGAGCAGTTCAACCCAGAGGTCAGAAGCAAAGTCTTGTCAGTGCCTGCCCTTTTAAAAACTTTGCCAAAGAATAAAAGGAACACACAATTTCCTCTAACCAAAAAGAAATGCAAACAGTTATGACAATCAGAAATAATATTAAACAGACATCAGCAGGGTAATACTACATATTAAAAAATGCCACTAGTATCAAGTTTTAAAACACTGCAAGAAATCTTATACAGTCCTTCTAAAGTTATTTTTAATTAAATATGACAATTCCATGTGAGCCATTTTAAAAGTCTCTACTCTTCAAAAAAACATGGAAAATTATGGTCTATTTTAAATAAATAATCAGTGAGTTTCTTAATGATGACAAAAAACCCATAAGTTGGCAGCAAGCTGATTTAATTTATGTTTTCAATGTAAACCATAGTATAATTTGAGCTACAAATCCGGATACTCTGCTATCTGTACATGCCTGTAAGACCTAGGAAGGGTGCAGGAAGAAATCATAATTATTTAGAACTCAAATTTACCAATGTTATTAACTTCTTTTATGAACAACATCACTCAAAAAGTATGTTTGATATTCTGGTAATTTCACTTGATTAAAAATTAATCTCTTTTCAGCATCTGAAGATGCTCGTGGGAAGAGAATTTCCAGTGTGTGACCAAACATGCACTGCAAAGAGATCAGAGCAGTGCAAGTCTTGATGCGAACCACCACACACCATTAAAAGAAATCCCTGACTTTTTGCAATGTCGTATTCTTAAAACCACAGGGGGGATGGATGTAACGTGATTTCGGGTATCTTTGCACAGTACAGATGATTAAACATTAGGTAAGTCAAGCAGCAAACCAAGAGAACAAGCTTTGCAGCCTTCACTCATAACCTTGCTCAAGAAGTTTAGTCTGCCAAGCTCCAGGTCCCCAAAGGTCTGAGCTTCTCAGGAACCAAGCCAACCTTGAAACTGCAGCAGCTGTACAAGTGGAGTTGTATTTTGGACTTAACAAATAAGTATCATGGCTTAACACACAACACTGAGCAGAGGAGAAATGATGGAAGAAGTCTCTGCCATGAGCTTGAACAAAGTTCTCTGTGCCAGAGCAGCTGCCAAGGACTAACAAGTCTGTGTTCTCAGTGACTGCAGGCAGGACCAGCGGAATAAGTCCCCTATAAATATTCAGCAGACCCACCACATTAGCAGCTCCAAACATAGCAAAGGGTGAAGGTCTCTTAAAGAGCAGCTCTCAGCATCGTGCAGCCAATTCTGACTGGAACCTTGTGCTGAACCAATGCCAGCTGACAAGGGCACGACCTTCTATTGATGCTGAAAATGATGACTAGGTTCAAAAATTGTTTCGTTTTGCTGCCACAGATTTAACAGCTCAGGTTTTGCCCCCATGAGATGAGTAAAACATGCTCATTAGGTAACCTGCTTCTACAGAGACAGGATTTCAGACAAAGGCTAAGCACCTTTATTTTAACATCACTAATATGCCTTCAAGGTGCTTTAATGCAGCCCAGCTGCAGAGGTGTAGAGGGAGCAGAGCTCTCCCAGTCCCACCACTGTGCCCAGCACACATTCTCCACAGGAACACTGGTGGAAGTTATGGGTAACATTAAACATGTCAACAAAAAGCACTGAGCAGAAATACAGCTCCATACACCATCACAGCAATCCTGAGGCTCTCCAAAAATGTGCACAAATAGAAGGAAATAATTTTTGCTTTGTTTATCCACTCTAACAGGCAAGACAATTATGAATTATTATAACAACTTCTTTCAGCTTGTCCAAAATATTTACTGCCCATTGTTTTCATCTTCCTAGTTACAGACATGCCAATGTCAGACAGTATCTGTTATAATCAACTTGGATTTACTATTCCTACCATCTGTCTTAACTCTAACCAGTAAAGAAATACTGAACAAAGAAGGCCATGAGAGGAAGAAGAGAATCAGAATGCCACAAAGATAAGCAAGCAGATATTTGAATGCAAGAACTCTAGAGGCCAAAATGTTCCAGCTGAGCCAACCATGCTTTCCTGCTGGTGTTACCAACATGGTACTGCAGAAAATAATTGCAAATATTACTCACAAAGTACAAAATAGAAACAAACAAGATAACAGAAGAAACATGTATCTACTGACAAAGCTCATTAGCAGATGATATCCAATATAATTCAATATGCTTTGAAGCCACTTGTATAAAGTGACAGTGGAAGTGCTTAAATTTAAATAAACCACTTAAAATTCTTTATTTTCCTAAAGGCAGAAGTTTGACCTCAAATGTTCATTTAAATAAATAGAACCAAGTTGGTTAAAAAACAAAAACTGGAGTCTCAAACGCAGCTGAGGGCTGAGATTGGAAATACTGGAGATAATCTGGCACAAGTCCCCTGCTCAAAGCACAGTCAACTTGAACAAGTTACTCAAGATTTTTTTTTTTCCAGTCAGGCTTTGAAAATCTCCAGCAATGTAACCTCCACAATCTCTGGCCAACTTGCTCCAGTTCACCCTTAAGAGTAAATTTTTTCTCAGGTTTTGACTGAAATAAGACTTCTCCACTTTGGACCCACCAGCACACGAGGCTGTGCTGCCTGTTGTGTATTCCTGATCAGTGCAAGCTGCTCAAACCCACGAGCTCCAAAAAGGACAATGAGATGTATAACCATGAAATCTATTGCCCGTGCCTGCATGCATTAGTAATCACCAGCATGGCCTCTGGGCCCAATAATGCAGAGCTGGATTCCTTCATCTTCCAGTGACTGCTGAAATCCCCCAGTCACACAAGGACACACAAAACAAGAATACATTTTTTCACTCCTGGGCGTTACACCGACTTTAAATCAGCTGGGTTTTGTCTTGTTACTGTACATCCTCAAGAGGTTTATTTCAATTTCACAGGATCAAGGATATTTTAAATAATTAGTTTCTCAGAAAATTCACTATTAACACTCCTTGCCTCACATACTATGTGCAAAAACCAGTTCTTGTGAGGTGGATCTGGCAGGAACCTGTATGAACTCAACGCTCTTGAGATTTCCATCAGAAACCAGTCACTTGATTTCATAGGAAATGACAAGAATGCACAAGCATATTTTTTGTTCTCTGTTACAGAAGTCTCAAGTGACATTTGCTGTAAGAAGGACAATGTTAATGGCCACTGAAATGTCAAAGGTTTCCCAAGGAAAAGTCAATCCTGGTCATGCTTCCCCCTCCTTAAAACATGAGAGTAATTCAGGTGTATTGAGTCAAACTACACCTGTGTCAGGAAGAGGGAAACAAATACCAGGCATTAATCTCTGGTACTAAAACTGTGCAACTGGTATTTTTGTGGATAATTCCTTTCTGGTTTTATATTCTGTAGAAGAAGATGCCTTGAGGGATTTCTTCTCCCCAGCAGAATTTTCCAACTTGCTGTTTCATATCAGTGCAGCTACTGAAGTAACTTATTTTAGAGTACAAGTCTGATAATTAAGTCAGCCTATTTCAGGGTCTTCCCCCTCCCCCAGGCTTCTTCATTACAGCTATTTTCATTCTGGACTCTCCACACACTGCGTGCACCTGTAATCTGTATCTACATTGTATTAGTAGGATCCTTCTAATTAGATTTAATTTCTTCAAGTGAGGAAAAAAAGTGACATGCTAAGCCTGCCAGTTCTTTGAAGAATGTCCTAGAAGGTCAAATGGTGTGTCTAGAAGGGCTTTGTGATCCCTTTGACACAACTGAGATAAGGTTGGTCAACATTTCAGATGCCTTCAGTAATGAAAAGCAAAGTAACTGGTATTGATTCCCTTCACATCAATCTCAAAGTGGTAAACAAAATAATTATATCCTCTGTATAGCAGTCTCATGGGTACATGCAGATACTTAATAGATTACAGACAGAAGAAAGCTCATTTAAATCACACATGATGTAAAATTCTAGTTTTCTTAATTGAGCTACTATGTAGACACTAAAGTTTCCAAAATCCCTATATCCCTTATCCTGACAATTCAACCAAAATCAGAAACTCTCTGAAGACGAGCACAGTACTCTTCCTACAGATTACAGCTCCACAGTTCTGGTGGAAGCACACAGAACAACCCTCCCCACACTGAATCTCTGGCTCGCAGCCTCCTCTCCCCAACTGCATCACTGCGACAGACACATCTGCATTTGGCACCTGTTTAGTTCTCTCAGCCCCGGGATCTGTAGCCAATTTGTTTGGCTAAACACTGCACCTGCAAAATGCAGCAGTATTTGCTCATTAGGGCACAGGTAGTAAGCCTGTAGCACAAAAACAAAACAAATAAAAAGCCAACACCTTGTCTTATTTATGGTTAAAATGCCTAACACCAATTATAGCAGTTCTCTCAGCCCAACTGAGTGTTTCCTCAAGGTAATACTACAGAGAAAGGTTGCTGAATTTTAACAAGACTCACTGTAGTTATTGAAATATTGATACATAAAATGAGGTAACAAATTACAGAATCTGTACCTTTGGTTTCCATAAAAAGGAGATTTCTTTGTATTGTTCCCCTGCCTTGGATGTGTCTTTCACAAATTTTATAACATTTAACTTGTGAAACTTCCAAGTTCTTCCTATTCCTTTGTGGCACAGAGAAAAAGCTTCTACTTATTTTCTATATTCAGATGGACAATGCAAAGCAAATTCCTCATTCACGACACAAAGAGTTAATCTGAGAGAAAAGGGGAGAATACAAGGTCAAAACAATATGGCAAAGGAAAACATCTTGTAGGACAGGGTCTAAGACAGTTCTACTGGCCAGTGTTAAGGTTACCAACATCACTACCCTCCTACAGAGAGGGAAATGAGAAGAATTTGCTAAATATAGCTAGAACTGTTTGGAAGGATGCCTATCCTTATTTGTGCATTCATCTGTTTAATTGTGGGCAATATAGTCCACTAGACAGCCTGAGGCAAGTGTGCGTGTTCAATATTCCCTGAATTATACAATTTCAACTGCAGATTGGACTTAATTACAGAGTTTACAGTGGTATAAATGAAAACTTTGTATTCTGAAACTCAAGCTTGGGAATGTACTAAATGCCTTCAAGACTGTGTGCAGTTTTAAACAAGAATGTTGAGAAAGGCCACAGAATTCTTGTGTTTGCTGTATGACCTCAAATCCAAATGTATACAAATATAAATTATATGTATTATCTACTGATCATTTAAATGTAAATGCTTGCCTTTGCATTGTGAAGAGACTAACCTTCACAAAATCAATAATATTTGAATTTATGTTCATTTTCTATTTAAAAAACACTAACAAGAACTTTGTTATTGGGCTGTATATAACTAGGTAAGTTACATTAGCTCTTCCTGGAAAGTGAATATAACAAACTTCAGTTCTGTTTAATATTAGGTCTTCAGCACCTTAAAAATTAAAGTTCTTGAAATTCAGAATTATCATCCTGCTTCTCTGCTTCAAAACAGTGGCAAGTGGTTTGTGGCACCATAACTGAAAGGAGGGGGTTATTTCCTTGAACAGACAGATGAGCACGGGCTGGGACTCAGAAATCACCCTCAGCACAGTAAATAGGCTGTAAAAGCTGAAGGCTGTTTGTCATCTACAAGAACACACCACAGTGAAACATCAGTAAAAAACTGTGGCAACCTATGAAGGCCTGGAACTTATGGATTATACAATTCCATCGTCACAGCACATTAAAACCAGCATCTTCCCCTGCACCTCTGAAATCCTGCCTCAGGAGAGGGAACACTGGGTTTGCCTCCATTATCTGCCAGCCTGCAGTAAGGAAGTGCCTTGGTCCTCAATCAGAACCCACAGGAATTCAGCAAGTGCTATTTCTGCTTGTAGTAAAATCTTCAATATGTAATTTACATCTTGATATGTCATCATTTCTTGGTATTTAACTTAGTAACAGCTTCTCTAAAGCAGAGATTTTATTACATAAATTATGGAAGTAGCAGCCTAGGTATAGTGCAGACAGCATAAATTTCTGAATCAATACAAAATATGTCCCTGGCAGTAGTTGTTATTCTATGCAGGTGTGTTATTGATTACAGCCATAATGGTCTCACTTTAGCTGCCATCAGTAACTCACTACTTGTATTGTCACACTGAATTAAAAAAGAACCAGTCTAAAAATATGAGAAGTTATACCAGCATGGCATGACCCAGCCTGTGGTGCAAAGAAGCAGAACACTGCCAGTTTAACTCAGAATTCATGTTTGCAACTTCACCTGACATTACATTGATAAAATAAAGGCAAATGTGATACTTATTCAGGCAGAAGAATATATGTTCTTAAACGTTCTGGAAAACTCTTAAATTTATGGCTACTGCATACAATAAAACTGTTTTCAATACCTTGGGACCATTATTAGGATACAGGTTATTGACATTTATTGATCAACATGGCTGAAGCTCCCTTGCATCAGATTAAGAATCACAGAAGGAATGTTAGATTATTTCATTTTTTAAACAGAGTTTGTTTATAAAACAAAACTTGACAGCAATATACAACACTAACACACAACAGCAGAATACTAACCACAAGCCAAATGTTTGTGGAGCATCAAAAAGTTAAATACAGATAAAAGGTATTACCACAATTGTATGAAAGACTCTTAATATATAGTATAATGGGCATTTTTCTTTTAAATATTTCAGGTTAGATACACAGCAAAAGAACACTCATTTTCACTGGCCTATCAAAATGCAGAAACAGAGACAGACACGAGAAATAAAAGACTTATACTTCCAGTAATCTGATCTTTGTGCCACTTTAACCTTCTACAGAAGGCTACCAAAATATTAAGATTATACATCAAAGATCATAATAATAATAATAAAAGTGTCTACATCAATACTTTGTGTTCTGTACATACATAAGTAACACTGCTCAAAGAAAATCGACACCATTTTAAAGGAGCACTGGTTTTGTGAGACACTTCCATTGCATTTCCTATGTACCTGCTCTGGACTCCAGAGGGATTCTCCTTGACAAGCCAAATAAAACACCCAACACCCTAAGGCATGCTCATGCCCACCGTTCTCTCCATATGCAGTCTGGTATAAGGCTTCCCTCTCTTTCCCAAAAAACAGCCAAGAATCCTCTTGCAGCACAAGCTTATGGATTGCACCAGACTGCCATGATGGCAACACCCATCACAGGAAACTCAACCAACAGCAACAGAACTCTCCCAAAGATCTGACAACTTCACCAAGTGACCAAAGGTATTTTTCCCCCTTCAACCTCATACAACGAACTTCACAGGTGAAGGGCACAAACAGTTGTCTATAAAGAAAACTCAACCCATCAATGAGCAAGTTCTCCCGGGTGTTGATGTACAAATAACATGAACAATCATCACGCTGTCTCACCTCCAGCACCTGGCCTGCATGTCCCATTCCAGAAGCCAGTCCCCATACGCCGCCTCATGTGGTGCTCAGCAGAGACAGAGGCTCCTTCAAAGTGCCAGATAAAACACTGGACTCACCCTCACCGACTGAAGCAGCCTCCAGAGGAGTCCATCTCCATGCACTGCTCTTATCTGCAGCCAGAAGGGTCTGCCCATCCTAACTCTGGCACCCACGGATGTGCCTGATGTTACTGTAGCTACCCCAACTTCAGTGTCACATCTCATTCTCCTTCCCCAAGACAAACCACACTTTATCAACCATATTTGAAGCAATTCTGCAATTTGCTTTCCTCTGGGGAACCTCTGCAAGCTTTGCTACTCTGCACACTGTTAAAACAATTATTATTTTTCCATTTAAAACCTGCAAAGAAAAGCCTACCCAATATCACCATATACATCAGCTCTCATCAAACTGTGAATCCAGTAGCCATGGACACTGTTGATTAGTCAAACATTGCATTACAGTTTCTTAACCACAGCATAAACCAGTCAAAGTCTGTGCCATCACTTCTGTCACCATTCTGAATGGCAGTTACTTAAAATTTTATCACTACATAAATTAAATAGAGAACTGTTTACTGTAATGAGAGGGTTCTATGGAGGAATTCCAACTCATGGGTAGAACTTATACCACTAGAGCAGATGAAGAACATACAATTAAATTACTGGAAACACTAATGCTACTTTCACTAACTGAACTGATCTACATTCATTGCAATAAAGAAAACACTCTCACACCAACAAGTTAAGGTGCCCTTTTTCTCTAAAAAAAACCCCCATGATCATTTCTTTTATTATATTAAGAGAAGAAAATAATCAAACTTAGAAAAGAGGCATATGTGATACACAAAGCCCAGATCCTGTAAAGCTGTTTTTTTGCTGGCCAGCACTCCAAATTAAGCTACAGCTCTCACCTCAAAGTCAGTCAGTACCACTGCACCTCTAAGAATTCTTACAGGAATTACTCCATTAGACAAGTAGAACAATTTCCAATTAAGAATGCACATCTTGATGTCAATCCCCTGAGAAGCCCACTTTCAAGGATAACTGTGCAAAGAAAACACTGATGCCTAATTCTAAAATCCCAAATTATTAAATTCTCAAAGAAATAAGGAAAATAATGAATATTTTTCATTTACCATAACTACACAATGTCAGGACTTGCCCCAAAGTGACTTCCTCACTTCTTCCCTCTCCCTTGCTTGCAGTGTTTAAGGTGTAACTCTTCAGTGAAGCATTTCAGAAAAAACACTTCACAACTCTTAAATAATCCGTAAGGAGCTAAACAGTACCTGTTCTGGAGGACAAAGGCCTGGTGGTAAGGCACTAGACTTCAACCTTCCAGTGGCTTGTAACAGCCATAACAAGGCAAACAAAATAAATAATAAAATGAAACTGGAAAAGATACCTTGACGTTGTCCTTTCAACCTCCAGCCAACCTGAGATGTCATGTAAGCACTGAAGCAGCAAAGAGATGATGCTGCTTAGATAGCAAAATCTCCATTTCTCCCTGACCTACAAATCAGAAGCTAACAGATCAGAGGTGCACTGGTGTACATCCCCACGGTGTCTCATGGAAACCCTGTTGCAGCTTCTGAACCAAAATGCATGTGCTCGAGATGCACAGAAAACATAACTATAAATAACACCAGCTGAAGCATGCACAGAAGATTCTGACAACCCAGTCAAGGACCTTATGGAACAGAATTCCCAAATTGTCTAAGAAAGCCATCATATCTGAAGAGATGAAACACACTGCATGGAGCTGAGAAACAGAAAGGTCTTCCCTGGGCAATATCAACTGCAGAGTGAGGTAGAGCAGCACAACCCTGCCCATGTGTTCTTAATGCACCTCAGTACCCTGGAATATTGCCACCAGCAGTATCCCCACCATACAGTGCTGGCTGAGAATTACTTTCTTGGGCCACTCAGGCTGGAATGTGTGATCTCAATATTACAATTTTGCTCTTTCTAAAGGTACTCTATAGTCAGAAATCACTCATCTCAGGGTAATTGGTATCAGGTGATTACAGAGGATTAACACTTGCACAATCAGACAAAGATAACCTTCACAAAGAGGTTTTTGGAGACAGAACTGCATATACTCAGGCTCATAGGTTTTCCACAGCATACTTTTGCTAACAAACATTGTACATCTCATGCAAAAGTGTGTACATTTGAGAAAACACAGATTTAGGCATCTACACAAGTACCCACTGATCAGTTTTTTTCCAGGCTAACTCCTCAGAGGGCCTGATTCTGAAAGATAAGTCAAGGGGTCTGCCTGACCATCACTGTGGCCAGCTTCTTGTAACCAACTCTAGCTGGCTCTTACTTGGTTGGAACCAGTAACATTTCCACCAGTTTTATCTAGATTGGACAAAACCCACACAACTACAAAGCAAAAGATAAGGACATAAATGCAGTATCAACTTTAACAGAATTGGATGAATTACCACTTTAAAAAAAAAAAAAACCAAACCACATCAATAAAGCAAATCACTTCAGGGGTATAATGGTGCCTTAGTTAAGATCCACTATTTTCAGAAAGAAGCACTTGTTCCAACAGTGGCAACAGTAATGACAACTACTGTAAGAAAATATATGGTTTTTTGTAGGAATGAGGAGTGACCAGATGTGAGCTTCATTAACTAAACTGTTCTCTACAAGAGACTAAAATACTTAAAAATGCCATCCATATATACATTACTATTGGGTCTCTCGTACATTTTTTTATCCTCATGATTAACTGATATTTCAAGAAAGGCATTATTTTGGTGGGTCAAAATGTCAGACTACCCTGAAACACAGTGGCAATTGATGACTCTAAAACATTATTTTGTTTGATCAATGTGTATAAACTAATGAGTCATAGATGCTGTCCAGTTACTACTAAATGATTAGCCATTTACAGACCACACACCAAATGCTACTTCTTGAAAATGTGACTGCCAGACGGTTGATTGTCAGGCTTTCAAAAGATTGGACATCACTAAATTGAGCTGTCTGTTCCTAGAATGTTGCACAAAACCAGCCACAAAAAGAACTGGTCTCTCTAGAATTAGTTATTTGTCTTACATACTATGCAATACAAACGTGACCCAAGCTAATGAAGAAGATGCAGACCTCCAGAACCTCAGCAGACAGCACCAGATGCAGCTGTACAGATTGTTTTGGACTGCCTCAGAAATGGAGAAACGAGGAACAAAACACTTGCACAGCAGTTTTTTTGTTTGGGTTTTACATGAGCTATGTGAATGAAATGAAACCCAATTCATTACGGAAGTTGGTTGCTATTTTTCCAGATGCTCAGGTGGCTAACCACCTCGCTCCAGCACACAGGCAGACCACATCCTACCTGCAATTTAAGAGACTACTTCAAGACCTCCCTGTTCTTACTTTAATGCTTAAACACTGAAGATATTGCTAATGCCCTTTCCTGAAGAGAATGTGCTCGTCAAGTTACATGTATACTCTGAATGTCTCGCATTATGGAAAGAATACTTTTCCTAAAAAAAAGAGGGTCTTAACAGAAATCTCACTGCTAATTCCACATTAATGAGTGACACACATTAAGTCTGAATAAGGTAACTGCATGCAACACATCTTAAATTCCTTCCCTATTCATAGTGATGTAACCCTAGAGTTGCCCCTTTCCTCCTTATTCTGTAGAAGCAGACAAGAAAGTAAAAAATTTGACCTAAACTTTCTGATTTGAAGATTACTGTGATGGCCACAGGATACCCTCACAAGATATGCCATACTCTGGTTAAATTGGAAAAACATAAGCTAAATGTAATCTCACACTTAGCTGCTACAGCATTTGTTTACAGTGTTTGTGTCAATGATTTATACTCACACAATAAAATATTAAGAGCAACAAACCATAAACCTGGCAGCACAAGAACTCTAACAGGTTTTCCTTGCAGTCTATCAATTCTGACACTACCCAAGATCCACCAGAAGCACTGCAGAAATAACGTGTTGCATTACATAAAATCAAATACAGAAGCTTAGTTTTATATAACTGTAATATGCATACATATGGTCTTCAGGACAAGATATCTTCTCTAAACTGCAGTTCATACAAAATTCCAAGTATAAGCAAAAGATAGCAATTTTGCCATTTCTAGTGCAGTATCTTAAACTCAGTATAATGGCAATCTCTCTCTATTGGTAGCTCTCACTGGTTCTTCCAGTATTAAAGACTTGCTGAAACTGAAATCCATTGCAGATTTTGAATTAATAAGTGAACATCAAAGAAGACACTAGTTTTCATCTATTTTAGCCAAATAGTAGGTCAAAACTATGATCACATTAATTGGAATTCAGTTATTTTTCTTGACAGCAACTATGCCATAAAAATAAAATCAAAGTCAACTTTGTAAAGATCATCAATGTCAAATAAAATACATTCTGTGCATCTCTGAACAATACACGAGGATAAATCATGCAGTGAAACTATGCAGTCAAACTATTGTTCTTCCAAACCTTGCCTTCCCAGAACATTCCTTTAGCCAAGCAATGGGAAGATAAACCCATTTGCCTAATGGAGCATATAATTTAAATATTTCAGACAAGCATTTACAGAGATATTGCTTAAAATAGATTTCACAGCCATCCATCCAAATCTATTGTATGATGAAGATCCAGCATAGTTCACAACTTATTTTTTCTATACAAACTCTAAACTCTCCAGCCCTTGCAGCTACTTTAGTCACCAGACATACTCTGTATTACTTTATTACAATCTTTTTTCCATAGTAAATTTAATATGAAGCTGCAATTTTCCTCTTTGGCAGTGCCTTGCAACATTTCTAAACCCACTAAAATTTCAGATTTTACTACTGCACCATGCAGTCCTGCACAATTCTGTAAACAAAATACACTGGAATTTATGGAACCTTAAAGGGATAGTGTACTTCATAGAGACTGCAGTATTCCATCCACAGGAAGATGCAATCAGCCAATGTCAATATTCTGTCATTTAGAATCATAGTTTTTTACCATAAAACATTCCCATTAATACAAAACAGTAGGGTTGGTTTTTCCCCCCAAACTTCTATCTAGGGTTTAAGCTATTAATATGATAACAGGTCTTCACTTGATCAAAAAATCTGCTTATGCTTTTTTTTTTCCAACACGCTATGAATCGCGTTTTGTATTGTGACCTAGCTAAAGCACAACAGTAGCTCGTAACAAGCAAAGTGCATGCTAACAAGAATTCCCCCTTCCACATACACAAACAAGTACCTACATGAAAAAAACAGAGAAAGGGGAAAAGACAGTCTTTACTATTTATGTACTAGGAGTGAGCATTTCAAAGAGTTGATCAACTTCCACAAACGTCAGATTTCAACCGTGTACCTCAATACTGCAGCGAAAGCGAAAAGTAAAATATAACCCCAACTTGGGCTTTTAAGTCTGTAATGGATTTCACTCATGGGAAAAAAACAGGTTAGTTTTGTCTGGTCTTTGCTACAGAGTCATCTCCTATGCACGCCACAAATAACCTGAGCGATGACTTCCCTGCAGGACAAGAGCTGCCCATCATATTGCAGGATTATCACAATGTTGGTTTGTTTAGGGGTTGCCCGTGTGTGTGCGCCTTGCGTATGTAATCCAGGCATTCGCTCACATCAACTCCTCGTTGCGTATCTCGCAATAAACTGATGGACGCTGCTGAACCTGAACCACCAACCTTTACCGAACAAAGAAGTCTAAGCCCGCGACCGTGATGCAAAATCATCCCAAAACCTACTACACCCTGCAAGAGCCTCTCACCGAAAATAGCCCAGCAAGCTCATTCATTCTTCCCGACCCAGCGATCCGCTCACCATCTCCTCCGTCTTCTCTTATCTCTCTGCCCTCCGCTTATTTTCCTCGCTGCTGCTGCTGCTGGATTCAAGGAGGCGATGTACCAAAAAAAAAAATTAAAAAAAAAAATAAAAAGGGGGGAAAAAAGGCCAAGTGTTCCCTGCAGCAGCGGGCAGCCGCTGGACAGCAGGTCAGCCCCGGCGCTATGCCAGCCCCGGTGCTATGTCAGCCCCGCCGCTCCGCTCCCGCCGCCGCTCCCAGCGCGGGGCCGCTCCCGCCGCTCCGCCCGCCCCCCGCGCGGTCCCCGGGAGAGCGCCCGGGCTGCACCAGCTCCTCCCGCCCGCTCACCGCCGACACCGCCGAGGAGTCGCAGCCGGGCTGATTTTCCCCTCCCACCTCCACATTCCTATTTACAAAGGGTATCCAAGACCATCTTTATCCAACGGGGGGCTGGGGGGGGTGTAGTTGAGGGAGGGGAAGGTGGAAGCGATCATTAACCCTTTTCTTGCGTTTACCTTTTGCTACTGGGATTTTTTTGCTCCGGTTTTGGAGCGCACGAGGGAATCCCCCTTTCTCTACAGAGCACATGGACTCGCTGCCATCGGGCCCCGCCGGGTCCGCGCTCCCGCAGCGCGGCTTGGCCGCTCGCCACCCCTGGAGCAGCACAGCCCTCCCCTAAAAAAGGTCCAAGGGCACGGCCGAAAAACGCACGCCCTCCCTAAAGCACGGCTGGGGAAACGAGGGGAGAGGAGCGCACACGGGCAGGCCGTGAGGGCAGGGCCCGCCCAACGCCGGTGTTTTTAAGCGGGGCGCTCGCGCTGCCCAGCGCTCACACCTGGGGGAGCGGCGCAGCCTGCGCGCCCCACCCGCCCCCGCGCGCCAACCGGCCCCGCCAATTCCCCATTGGCCGCTCGGCCGCGCTCGCGCCCGGCAACCGCAGCCCCATTGGTGCGGCCCCGCCCCCGCCGCCGCGCCATTGGCCGGCGGGGCTGTCCGTCAAGGAGCCGGGCGGCCCCGCCCCTCGGCGGGCGGGGGAGCGGCCGCGGCGCCGCGCGGGAGCAGGGCCGGGGTGGGCGCGGGGCATCGCGGGGCCGGGGCTCGGCCCTGCCCTCACGGCACGGCCGGGCTCGGAACACGGCCCGGCCCTCGGGGCGCTGTCGCTGCGCGCTCGGCAGGAGCGGCAGGGACCATTGTGTCACCTCCCGGGATGGGTGCGCGCTCCCGCCCTGCCGGCCCGCAGCGCTGAGCCCCGCGCAGCGCTTCGAGGGGTCTCTGCGCTCGGGGAACTCGCCGGTGCCTCGCCCAGCTGCCCGCGGGGGGATCCGGGCCCAGCTGGTGTCCCAAGGGCTGTGGCAGCGGGCCCGCCTGGTGCAGCGCAGCCAGGGGATGCTGGCACGCGATCCGCGTGGGTTTGTCCAACCTGACCTTCTCGCCGTTTGCAGGGGTCTGTGCAATGCGGTCGTCGCCTTCTCTTTGATAACCTAAATGCCTTGAGCTTTCCATGCCCTTATTTTATATCTTGTTATCTATCCCCTTCATTAATGTTCCTCCTTTGAATCATTTCCTGTGGTTTTCCCCCTCCCTAACCGTGGGTGCCAGAAATGTTTTAGCGTTCCAGTGTCACTGTGCTGTGGACAAAGGCAGT
>NW_016690231.1:1035299-1037719 GCF_001604755.1 Lepidothrix coronata
TATATCTGTATTTTATACGTTAAGTGATTAGTTTAGTCCAGTTTACCACAGTATTACCCTAAGAGATCACACTGAAATATTTATATATAGTAACAGCTAAATTATCTTCTGAAGTACTTTTTGCCGAGGCAGCCCCCATCACTGCATTCTTTATTTCCAGATGTGTTTCCTCATGTTTTCTGATATTAAAAATGCAATTTATTGGACTGGAATGATTTAATTGGGCATATCAGATGATTTTGTAACCAATCGGCTATGTGAATTATCCACTCATCTGCTAAGCTACAGATTTTACTAGTAAAGATCTTGCCTCATCCAGGCAATTGATAAAGATACCAAATCGGATCAGAGCAAGAACTCATCTCCAGAATACTCTGTCTGGGTCCCTGATGTCTCCTCTTCACAACCAGTTTTCGAGAGATCTCTCATGGCAAAGATACTTAATCCATCTAAGGAGTGTTCTATGCACTCCAAACAACGTGCATTCCAGCACATAAAGAACAAGGTTTAAACAGATGTCAGGACTATTTCTCTTTTCGTTTTTGAGATTTACTCAGGACAGTTCTACAAGGTTTTCACTAAGCTTCTGCTTGTTTTTCAGCTTTCTCCAAGACAGATTCTAACCTGACAGCCAGTTCATTAAAATAAAGTGGACACAGAATCACAGCCTGCTTGGGATGAGAGTATTCAAGTTTGACAAACAATGGGAGCTATACACAGATCCTCTAGAACAGGGTCTAAAAGGGACAACAATAACCAAGCTGTTTTAGGCAGAACAAAAAGTAGACACAAGAATAGAAGGAAGAGTCTGAATGGCCACCAAAACCAGTATTCACAAGTCCTTTCAGCAGACTGGTTTTGTGAAACCTCTTAAAAGGTTTTTTAAATGACTCTAAGGTTATTCTAACTTCCCATATGTATTAAAAATAACAAAAAGTCATTAAAAACCACCATTAAGTTTAAAGCTTATGGACAATTTTTCTTCCCGTGGACATTGCTGCTACTGAAAATATGCAGATTTATCTTCTGAGGATTTTTAATGGGTATCAAGCATAGAAGGTAAATAATCTTTGGTCACAGTGATGAGTCTATACTTGGAGCCTCAAACAGAGTGATAGAAAGAACAATACGTTACAATTAATGTGCATGCATTTTACCTATTTCAATGTAATGGAGATTTGTATAATTTGTCTACTTATTCATCAGATGACTTTGGAATAGTGACTCTGTGCCTGAAAGCATAAATACATTTTAGGTTTATATGTACCAAGGTAATAACTACAATCTATTATTGCATTTCAGAAGCAATAGTACAAAGAATGATGATCATATACTCACCCAGTAATTTTCATCAGCAGATCTCAACAGACCTTGTGAAGGTCAATGTGATCATCCCACTGATGATGATGGAGAAAGAAAGCATTGAGATGAACTCGCTCAATGTCATGTGCCAGAGCAGTGGTAAAGCTGACACTTGACTTCAGGTTTTTGGCATCCAGGATGAAAGGTTTTGCCTCGCAAGCCACGGTACACATCCATATACCCCCGGGAGTTCTTTTAATTAGTGTTTTGTATCTTTTGTGTGCCGTGTTTATCAGTGTTAGAACCTAGAAGAGCACTCAAGGCTTTTATGGTGTTTCCTTATAGGCTTCACCATGAGAGATTTTGTAATTTACAGGGTTCCACTGAAACCCTCTATTGCCACCTGTGAAGAAAAAATCAGAAATTTTCATATCTTGTCTGAAAAACCCACAAGTAAGTTAATATTTAATTGTGACAAAAAAGTGGCATGGATCCAATCTCAGCCTAAATCTGCAGATCTAGGTAAAATTACTAAATGTTTGATTATCAGTTCTGATTGTGCTGTGCTTAATAACTTGACATTGTCACTTGTAGCAAATTTGACATTGTCACTTGTATTTTCCTCAATCCTCAGGAAAGCTGTCCTGGCTGGAATTTAGCCCATTGCAAGCTCAGAGCTCAGTGACTTTGGGGCCCTCCTGGAAGTGGAGTCTGTGCTGAAGGTGGTCATGGGAACAGCAGTCCACAGAGCAGCCTTGATCTAGAAGGGTCAGGAGCTACAAACTGGCTTGTTCTAGAGGGGCTGGGAGTTACTTCCAAACTTGCCAAGTGTCAACAGTCCAGTCCTGGGTGTATCCGTCCTTGGAGGTGTGAGCCCTGTGCACCTCAGATCAAGCATTTTAGGTTATTATTTCACACCTTCATAGAATAATAAAATCATCACAGTTGGAAGAGACCTTTAAGATCATCGAATCAGTGTGGCACTACCACTGTAACCTCTAAATCACATCACCCAGCGCCAGGTCTTAAATACCTGCACGGATGGTGACTCCACCAGGGGAAGGTATGTGGATCCCGAGGAAGGGGTGATGTGATTTAGAGGTTACAGTGGTAGTGCC
>NW_016690231.1:1037729-1083591 GCF_001604755.1 Lepidothrix coronata
GTGTGTGGACCCTGAGGAAGGGGTGTCGGTGCAGGGAAGGTGTGTGGACCCTGAGGAAGGGGTGTCGGTGCAGGGAAGGTGTGTGCACCCCGAGGGAGCCGTGCCGGTGCCGGCAGTGCGGCGGGAGGAGGAGCCGGGCCCGCTGTCGGCCCGTCCCCCTGAGGGGCGGGCGCTGCCCCGGCCCGGCCGCGCTCCGGAAGCGGCGCGGGGGACGCGGAGCCGGCGCTGGTGAGTGAGTGAGGGAGTGAGTGAGCGAGGGGCCGGGGGGGCCGAGCTGAGGGACGGGCTCGGGCACAGCCCGGGGTCGCTTCCTCCGCCACGACCGGCCGGGAGCTGACGGGCTCCTGTCTGGGGGGGCTCCGAGTGCCCCTCCCGGCCGCCGCCCCGGCCTCCCCTCCGAGCAGAGCGCTGCTGCTGAGCGCCATTTCCTTCGGATTTTTATCCTAAAAGCCCCCATTTGAAGTGTGGGCTCGCCCCCGTTCCTTTGGCTGTGCTGTGGCAGCGCGTTCCTGCGCGGGTGGCGGCCGGTTGGTACCTGCGTCACGTACGAGAGTAATTGTAATTGTACAAGAGTAATAAAGTAGCTTTTTAATTAATTTTTAATATGCGGTGACACTTTGAGGGCAAGAAATTGTCACGGAAAGACGCTGGAAACTACTGACGTCTTTTTTGGTGGTTCCTCACTGAAGAAAACCTAAGAATTGTGCAAGCTAAAAATACAGTTTTTGCCTAAGGAAAAAGGTCCAGCAGAAGGCTCTGGGTCTGCAGATCCGTGGCAAAGGAGAAGTCTGTACTCTTGAGAAAGTGGGGGAAAGGCTCTTCTACTCCATCCTTGCAAATGCTTCTAAAACATGCTGTGGTGAAAGGTTATATTTACTGGCCTTTGTTTCTCACTGGAGCTGTACAGTGGACTTAATCTAGTAGGAGAGAAATTATGCAGCTGAAAATAAAACGAGCTCATTAAACTTGGGAATGGCATGCACCTTATGTGTTATTTTCTGTTTTTCATAAGCGTTGTACTTTGCATTGTTGTCTCTTGCAGTGAAGACTGGCTCTTCACCTTGGTAGGGTCAGTTACAATCTGTATGCAGAGCAACCTGAAAGGCATTAAATTAGAGATCCATCTATTCCAGCTGGTCTTTAACTATTAGTATTGCTATACAGGAGCATGTGCTACACAAGGGAAGTGCAAAAATAAAACAGTAAAGTGCTTTAAAAATGCAGCCGTGAGACACTTTTCTCTGGAGGAAAAACATAGATTACTTTTTATAACTAATCGATCATCTCTTTGATGGTTTTAAAGTTCCATATTAAAAAAAAATTTCATTCCACTAGTGCAAGAAAGTGCATCCAGTTTTATGGCCCTTTAATGGGCATTCAAGGACTGTAGTGCTCAGCTTCATTTGGACATATTCAAAAGAGACAGTAAAATAGTTTTGGACTCTGCTGACCACGAGTTATTTTTGTGGTACGTAAAACTAGCAGATTCCAGTGATAAATGATTTCTAGCTGTGTTTTAGACTGCACCTAAACAATAGTTTTGGATCAGGTGAGAAGCACTGGAGATCACTGTGGTAACTGACAGATGTTATTTATGATGCTTCATTTGCGAAAACAAAATACATAACAAATGGCTTCATTTTTCAAAGCCTGCTACTGGGAATTCTTAAGGGTAGAATAGTTTTATGCCAAATTGTGAACTGATTGCCTCTAATCAACCAAATGATGGTAGAACCCTATGAAAAGAGCATACACAATCTATCATATTTGGGTCTCTTGGTAGTTCCTCTAAACACTACCTTATGCTGGTGTGTATCCACTCAGGCTTTTAACAGGTCCTTCAAATGAGCCAAACACACTGTACTGTGTAACAGAGCCCAGCAGCACAGAACAAGAACGTTAGTTACTAGAATGCCGTTTCCAAATTAGCGGTGCCATTTGGAGCAGAACGCTTAATTACAGGATGTTTGTGATTCTTGTCAAGCTGGTTTGTGTGTATTAGGCATAAGTTGGACAGCAAACTAGAAACATTACACAAATAGGAGATTGTTGCTGATCGTGTCATCCTTGGTAACTGTTGTCTTATTGACTAGGAATAATCAAAGCAGAATTTATAAAAGCTCATTATCCAGAAGGCAGTAAGTCTTCACTGTCTCCATCTTAGAGTGGAGGGTTTTTTCTCCCTTTCTGCAGATTTTGCCATGTTTCACAGTATGTATATTCTGGCTTGTCTTCAGAAAGAAAACCAGAAGGCAAGTGTTGTGCCACAATTTAGCCTTTTCTGCTTGAACTAAGCCACCTCCTGCATCTCTAAGGATGGTTCTGAAGACACATTTTCTGCTCGACAAGTCAGCTTTTGATCAAGCTTTGGACTTGCTGTAGCATCCAGTTGCAAGTGGAAGGCAGTGCTAGCCTAATCTTTTTCATCTTCTCGCCCCCTCTGTCTGTGGGGACTGAGCTGTGTGGGGAGGAGGCTGCTGAGCACATCTGCTGAGCACATCTGGGGAGGAGGCTGCTGAGCACATCTGCTGTGCTGGGTGGGGAGGAGGCTGCTGAGCACATCTGCTGTGCTGGGTGGGGAGGAGGCTGCTGAGCACATCTGGGGAGGAGGCTACTGAGCACATCTGCTCTGCGATGCCAGCTCTGTGCAATGTACCTCTCCCACCCCATAGTTGCAGCACCCACTTTCATGTGAACATGACCCCAAAAGGATGACACCTGTATAAAGATTTTCTCATTGAATATTTAGGTACTTATGGTGTCTATGACTGCTTCTCTTCAGGGTTTTTTTTCCTCTTAGTGTTTGTTAATTGTCGTGAATTTTAGAATATCCCAGTTTGAGTCTGACTTACAGTGTGCTTCTGTTTAAGAATTATAATGCTAACATCCAGCCCTGGGTATAAAACCTCAACAGGTGTTGCAAGTGCAGTGTCAGCCTTGATCAAAGAAGGTACCAAAATACATTACTTGCCTCCTTTGCCAGTTAAGTGTTGCTGCTATTTTAGGGGGTAGCTCTGTTTTATCTGGCTTAACACTTTTGTCTGAATAAAAAAAAAAAGTTTAGGCTGTTTATGTAGGACCTATAAACACTTATGCTTGTTTCAAGGCCGGCAGGTGGAGCCCAAGATAAGTAATACTGGTTTGATATTTGGAGTTAATAAAACCACAAATGTAACTTAAAGTACTGTAATAACATCAAGCAAGGTTGATGGGGTGACACAAAGATGGTTCTGTCAAAGCAATAGTAGAAAGGTATTGAAGTGTTGAAAATACTTGTCCTTCTAGATAATTGTGCTGAGTGTTACAAACTTACTCTACTGCTGTTTTCTGACTGGCAGTTTTTGTGTAAGTTTTATGTGGCCAGTAATTTTGCACAAACAGCTGGACTGAATTGATTATTTGGAGGGAACTCAGTACATCAGCTAATGGAGCCTGAAACATGTTTATTAAAATAGTGGTCTTATGAGTGATTAATTGCCGATGGTTTTTTATTCAGTAATCCATTTAATTGTCTGGCAGGACACTTAATGGATACCAGAAGCCATATCTCCTTAGTCAGCAAAAGTAGACAGCAACAGTTGTCCATTAAAACTGTATTTTATATCCCTGCTTTCACCAAGTGGCCTTCTTTGCCAGTAAAAGTTTCACGGATTACCCACCATATTGCTGGTGGTGTTCTAAATGGAAACTGCTCAACTGTGGATTTGAGGGGATCTCTTCTGAGCTATGAGTGTTGTTTGGGAAATAGGCTTGGTGACATAGAGCAGCTGGGGTACACGACCCTGAGTTTTGGGAAAAGCTGGCAAGGTGTGGATGTAGAAGGTCCGAGTAGTTCAGTTGTACAAGTCCAGTATGGTTGCAGTCCACTGAGAATTCAGCACTAGGAGTCTGAGAAGAGGGATAACACCCTAAAACTGAGTAGATTTTCTATGTAAAACTGGCTATGGATCTTTCTAAACACTGGGCTAGTAAATCAATTATCCAGAATTCAAGACTGCATCTTTAATTTATGATTAATTTCTAAACCAGTTGTTTAGGGATTGACTTGATAGAGACAAAGAAAGTCAGTACATTGCAATCCTTAAGCTTCAGCATAGAAGCAAGTTTATCCTTTTATAATTTGCAGTGTAATAGATAATCTTAATTTACATTTCAGGCTATTACAGAATGACCTTACATTGAGCCTTTGTGGAAGAACCGAGATTTAAACATCAGTTCTTCAATGTGCATCCTTCTATTCAAGTTTGACCCCCGCCCAGTTTCAAAAAATGCGTACAGGTAAGATTGTTCTAGTTAAAACAGACTTGTTTCCGTGTTTTTACAGCATTTCTTTCTGTATCCAGTACGTGAAGTACAAACTCAAGTCAGAATTATGTGTTCTGTTGTGCCTTTGAGGTGTTTAACTCCCTGACTTTCCCCATTGGAGGATTTACTGTAACCTTTTCAGAACCCTTTGTTTTTAGACTGTCAGAAGACTCGGGCTTTGTAACCACAGACCTTTAGCTGGGGGTCTATTATGTGCTCTATAAGTCCTTTAAATATTGTACTCCAGAGTTTGAAAGCCCTGTGTTCTACTTCAGCATTTGAACTAAGGTGAATCGTGTGTGTTGGGCATTGCAGATGCAGCTGTCCCCTCCTTTCAGTGTGGTAGATAAGCTTAGGGTTTCCAGTTTAAAACCAGTTTTTAAAGGAACTTCTTGGAAGTGTCCTAGCCTTCCCCCACCCTAAAATCTGCTTGCAATTAAAATTGTAGATAAAAAACTAAGTCTTGTGTAGGAAATGTTTGGCCAAAACCTGAAGACTAAACAAGCATCCAGGCTTCTAGGTAAGTTCGTCAGGATGTGTCCATGGCATACAGTGAGTTTCCAAAACATTAAACTTCCTGTGATCATTTTCTCTCTCATTATAGCCCTCAATTGTTAAACTTCATATCCAACAGCAGCATCTTTGAGTACATTGAGTATGCAATAGAAAGACAGCACTTCAGGCCAGTGAGCAGATTGTAAAGTTTTATTGCTTTCTGTATTTCTAAATACTGCATAGGTTCCATTTTATTTTGTGGGGTACAAGTATTGGTATTCATCCAGAGACCATCAGAGTCAGGATGCTCAGGAAATCATCGTGCCTTTCACTGACTTTTCTGCCTTGTTGTATTGAGAAGCAGATGCCATTCCACAGAAAGAAAGGAAATGAGAACCCAAACCTCAGTTGTCCGTGGAGTGCATTCCTTTCTGCATCTGGAATCTGCCTAAAAGGGGGTTTTGTTTATGATGTGACTGGTGCTGAATTAATATATCCATTTATTTGGTCTGACTTTCTTTGTGTTACGAGTTAGTGAAAGACAGATTCAGCAATTTGATGCCTCTTGGGAAAATCCTCTGGATGTCAGCTGTAGTTGCTTGCCAAGTGAACTTTCTGCCACGATCAATATTTAAAAGTAAAACTTACAGTAGTTTGCTTGCTATAAAAAATTGCATCAAGATTGAAATTAATAATTTATGTCAGAAAACAACTTGCTGTCAGTGTCAGAATAGGACAACACTTTTGAGATGTTTGGCCCAAGTTCAGGAGTGTTTAATTGTATTTAACTTTCTCAGTGTTTCTTTGCACTAACACATCTGTGTGCTGCCTTTGCACTAACACATCTGTGTGCTGCCTTTGCACTAACACATCTGTGTGCTGCCTTTGCACTAACACATCTGTGTGCTGCCTTTGCACTAACACATCTGTGTGCCTGCCCTTTGCAGCTGCTCTGGCTGCTCTCTGGGGCCTGTTTGCACTGTAGTTCAGTGCAGTGTAACGAGCCCTTTACTGCAGACCATTATTATTGTCAGAGGGAACACGCTGCCTTTACATCTTCCTGAACTGTGCTGTGTGCATCTTACAAATAAATACATGTTTCAAGCTTCAGAGCTGTAATCACAGAGTCTTTTTTAAGGAGCTGAATTGCATTGTAGGAAATTGCTTTAATGGAATGATTTCTTGTGTTTTCATCTCTCTCAATATTAAAATAAATCTTAATACGTAAATCCTAATACAGTTGAATTATTTCAGCTATAACATGGCTGAATAGGCTTTTTGCAATTTATTAGAAGATGAGGGTCACTTAATATTGTTCCTTTTCAGTATGATTATGTTTCATAAAAGACAAAATAAAGATGGTTTTATTATTATGATCTTGTACACTAGCCTTGTGATAAATTTAGGAGTCTGCATTAAACTTGAAATAGGGAATATTCAATCACACCAGAAAGACTTCACTTATTTTTAGTATTTAGATACTATAAACAAACCGTGGTTTCATGTCAAGAATCATTGAAGGCAAAGTATAATTGGAGCTTCAGGAGATGAGAAATGCACTTCAGCCAAACTGTTTTTTAACAGTGGTGATGTTAATTTAAATAAAAATCTTCAAAAGGAGGCTGCACGATACAAATGGAGCATATTCAAGTAAGATGACAGAAATTTGGAAAACCAGCTGAAAGCCTATAGGTCAAAGACTAGAATCAGCTAGAAGAAGAAAAATTATATAAGTTTGAAAGGAACAATATTATATTTGCGTTGGAAAGAAAAAAAATGTACATACAGTTTGGCTTCCAACAGGTGCTGCTTTGTTGTGCAAAATACGAAGCACCTGCCTTCCAGAAAGGGTGCCATTGAACTTTGAGGGTTGTTTAGTTTCTCTGTAGCTGATTGATTACAGTTCTTTTTCCAGAGTATTTCTAATGTAAGGCTTCCAACTCAAGCTCCTATTTATAGATACCCTGCGTCTGTCTGATGTTGCAATAAGTAATTCAATTTAGTTTCTGATGCTGTCTTCCCTTGCTTTTGAATAACAGAAAGTGTTCACTTTCTCAGTTTCAAAAGATGGATGTGGAGTCAGATTAGCCCAGACTTCTCTTTCTAGTGTTCCACTGCTGCTGAAGTGAGTGTGGCACACATTCAGTGAGGGATCTGTGTGATCTGTGAGGAGGACACCAAAAAAGTTGCTTTGTTTTAATAACTTCTGCTGGATTAAATGGACAGAGAAACAGATTTTTCTTTCAAAGGCCAAGCATGGAGAGTGTTCTAAATTCCTGTGGAGCTGCCTGGCTGTACTGACTCGTTAAAACTTACCTGCTTTACATTCATAGCCTGACTGACTGGAACTGGGGTTAATATTGAATTTGAGTGATCTGCAGTACTGCAAAGACTGGAACTTTTGAGGAAGACCTGTCTTATCTTGCCTGCCTGCTACTTCTTAAATATCATGTTGAACTTGAGTCTTTCAAGTGTGAAAGTGCCATTTATGATAATTATCAAAGTTCAGAGATAATCGTCAAAGTACAAAGTACAGATTTGCTAAAACTATCAAATTTTAGATGGCACGTGAAGAGCTGCAGCATGCTTTTTGTCAGGACAGCACTTGCTCTTGTGGAGTGATGTGTTTATTTCTAAATATAAATAATGGATTTCATCCAGCAACATTTTTCAATTGCATATTATTTTTCGTAGCTTCTTCCTACCTCCTGATGGTGCCACCTCCTCCTGTTCTGGCAGAACCCAAATTATGCAAGCAACTGTGGATGCAAAAAACCCCAACCCACAAAACAACAAAAATCAGGGAAAAAGTGCCCACCAAAGTATCTCTTGATTGTTACAAAACCCCACACCTTTTCCCTTTATTTCTTTGCCTCCCTGACCATACTGTCATTTCATCCAAGAATTTCGGTGGGGCTGGACCTCTGCACTGTCACAAATTTATCTCTGCTCTGAGTACCTACAGACAAAACCATCTGACTCGTGTCTTTGAACCCTATAATTAGAGCTTTAGGTGTCAAAGACAGATTAAGAAATACTGTGACTACATGATCCTAAGCAATGATCTGGTAAAAACATTCTCTCATGCTTCAGGTTTTTTGGTAAGTTACCTATGAATGTGTGGGTTATCTTCACATTTTCTTTAATGAAGCTGTAACTTCATGCTGAGGAATCTTAATGTTGTTTATGTGATCTTAATTCAATCTCTTCCATTGGAAGTATTGTTCTTTGAAAATAACATCTGCCTCATTCACTCAACAAGATGGACTTGCTGTCTCGAGACAGTGAGAGACAAGGCTGCTGTCAGATGTCATTTGGCCTTTCCACTGAGTGATAGAGGTGAGATGGGAGGATAAAGGATGGTTTCATGCTTAAAATGAGCTAATGCTGTGGCAAAAATTGGATTCTGTTCCTGCCTGCACTGTGAAGTTCCAATTTGTAAGTAATAGTGTGTTTTTCCTCCTGTGTTCTCCAGGCTCATTCTAGCAGCTAATAGAGATGAATTTTACCACAGACCATCCAAATCGGCCGAGTTTTGGGACAGTAGCAATGAGATCCTCAGTGGTATGTCTGTCTTGCTGTTTTGACAGGTTTTCATGTAATTTATAAGGGAATTGTGGCCTGGATTTTTTTGTTATTAGGGTAGTGGTGTTGCCTTTCTAATAAGAAATTTGCTTCTTCCTTATACTTCTGAGGAAAATATGTAAGTTTGAAAGATGAGTTGTGCTATTACTATCTTATTTGTGTTTTAATATCTTGTGGGGGTTTTTTACCAGTTTTACATTTTTTTAACTGATTTCAGTCCTAGTGGTGCAGTGGAAATAAGTCAGATTAATTGCTCCCTCACAAATGATTACTTTAGCTTTGTCTGATAAATAGGTGGAATTAGTTTGTCTTAAAATAGGTGGAATTAATTATTCCACAGACCCAAGGTCTGTAATATTGACTAGAAATCATTCAACAAAGCCTCAGAAACATGAAAACTTTCTCATTTTTTATTGGTTAATAATTTATAGGCTACAAAATAATTTTAGTTATTGATCCTTCAGTTTATTAGCTCTTGTGTCTACATCTTGCCAAACTGGTAGTACAGTCCCTCAGCTGTCTGGTTCTCCTTTGTGGGGAATCTGTCTGTAGAAATTTTTAAGTATGATCAATACTTCTGCCTTTTCTGCGAAAAAGAAATGAAGCTCTGGAAGATAAAGCATTGTTTAAATGCGACATTTTGACTTTGCAAATACTCTTTGTTGATGCTGTGTGTGATTGTCACTGGCAAGGAGGTCTGGGAGGAGAAATTACTCCCACTGTACTACCACTCCCTTGCTTCTCAAGTTCTGCCTGGTGTTCCTGTTTTGTGCCAGACATTCTGGGTGCTGCTTCCCCTGCTGTGGAGCAGTTTTAAACAAATAAAAAGCTATCCTGAAAACTGAAGAGCCCTGAATTGTTTTTTATACCCTTGTCAGCTCTGTCCATATTTGGCATAAGAAACTGGTATATTCTCCATCGGGGGAGTGTGTCTGGGGAGATCCCATGAATTTGAGATCCCGTGCTTTTGGAGTTAATAATGTTGTGGACTTCACTTTCCTGGGTCCCCCTCCTCCATTCCTGTTACCAGAGTCCAAGATGTTTATCAGTTACCCAGTTTACTTTAAATGTTTCTGGTTACGTGTTAATTTAAACTTGCATATAACATTAATCTTCTGGGATTGGCTTTTGAGCTAACAGGCATTCTGAGCATTCTTAAAGCTTCATATGTAGTTTAGCATATGGGCAAAGCTTTTAATTATGCCTTTACCTTTAATTTTCTCATTATCTCTCATCTATTATTGCAGTTGCTTGGAAAATACTTGATAGTGCAGGATTAGAGGGGAGATAACTTAAGTGGGCTTATGTCACTCATCCAGAAAGACAGTCTTGCACCTACTGCATTTTATCCAGCCTGATGAAAACTCAGCATTTGCATTAAGAAATTCTGGTCAAAGGTTGAGATTTTTTTAAACAAATGTAATAACCTAACTCTTACTTATTCCATTAGGTCTGGATATGGAGGAAGGAAAAGAAGGTGGGACATGGCTGGGGATCAGTAAGAAAGGCAAGATGGCAGCCCTGACAAACTATATGCAGCCAAAGATTGATAAAAATGCCAAAGGAAGAGGTATGAAAGAGTTGAAATAGAAGAAGAAAAAAAAAGAAAGTGGACCAACGAGCCTTACTGTTCCAGTAAAACAGTGATGATTACAGTATTAATTTTCTTAACACAGCTTTATGGGCAAATAGAATGTTTATGTGCTGTAAACAGAATTTGTGAACTGATAAGTTTGAGTAACTGTGAGAAACTTGACTTGGATAATGATTTTCTGATCAAACAGGCAAAAGTAAAACAAGATGTAGTGCCTAGAGCCTGAAGTTACATTCAGACAAGAAATGCAGCACCAACTGTCTCCTCTTGAAAATAATTCTAATTAACAGGCAGAACAACTAGCCAAGCACTGAGCTAGATTTAGATTACAATAGACTTTTCAAAATGTATATATTCATGTTCAAACACCTGTGTCAGGGAATCAATACAACTTGAGTTATGCTGGAGGTAGCCTAAAAGATTATTATAGTGTCTCCTTCTCCCAGATCAGAGAAGCAGAAATATAGGAAAAAATCTCTTTTGAAGAGGATTCTCAACAGAGCACATCTGTGGGGTTTTTTAGAGTAACAATAGGTCTGTTTGTAACTGTCATAAGCTGCTGCACTGGGAATATATTGGAATGATAAAAGATGTTAGACAAAGAAAACAAATGAACCATGTCATTTGTATTTCATTTTAGGGTCATATATCAGGGAAATGAAGCAAGACAAGAAAGAATTTGTAAGGTGGGAGGAGAGGAAAGGCACATCCAGTTTAGAGTAGTTAGTAATATGAATTCTGTAGAATTTTTGACCAAGAGCTTTTGACTGAGTTCTTTGGAGTAAAAGTCAAGCTCTTAATAGGAACATGGTACAATGATGTAAGACTTTCAAAGGCTGGTTTGTTACTTGGTTTGATTTTGGGGGTTGGGTTTTTTTCCCCACTGTTACAGCCTCTTGGCAACAGGAATCTTTATCTTGCTGTTTGTTTTACCAGGCCTGTCAGAACAGTGAGCTCACCCACATTTGTTCTATGTCCTCCTCTTTCTTAGGTGCTCTTGTAACAAACTTCCTGACTGCAGATCTGGACAGCTACTCTTACTTGAAGAAAGTTTCAGCAGAGGGACATCTTTACAATGGATTTAATTTGTTAGCAGCTGACTTGAAGTAAGTCTATAAAACACCACAGTTCAGGTGTCAAAGGGAGCAGTTTTGCACATGTACATCACAGCCCAGATGTGTGACAATGCCTGTCACAACCTGAAGTCAGAGCTCATGGTTTTTGCTGATTGGCATGTAAGGTCCTAACGTTACTGCAGTCATCATTTCCTGGGGTACTTTCTGGTCTGTCCAACCCTGGAGCACTCTCTTGTGTTCTAATCATTGCTTCCCACAGAACTCTTTGGGACTCCCTGACAGGCCATGGCCAGTCTTTACCCTGAGGGCTCTGTGCCTTGTGTTTTGAGAAAACAAAACCTTGGCTCCGTAATTTCGCAGATACCTTTTTTCTCTGAGAGGTGACATGTTGTGGTGGGATTAAAGCACCTGAGAGCTTTCAAGATACCTTCCCTGTCAGAGTAGCTGTGTCATTAATCTTTCCTGAAACATTAAAAATCAGCACAAGACAGTGCTGGTTTACGTTAACTCAGAGTTTCCGTAGCTGAAGGAAGGATCTTGGATACTTGACTATAATCAGTGTGGTTGGGCCAATCCTTTGCACTGCACATGCCTGTGTCAGTTCAGCAGTCCATGTGCTGGGTGTTTTCTGCACATTATGCCTGGGGGAGAAGAAGGGAAATCCAGTGCTGGGCCGTGTCCAGGCCATGTGTCAGCTCCCAGGTGGATCCTTTCTGCATGACCACAGGCACATACAAACTGCCCAGAGCACACCCCTGCTTTGGCACCCTTTCTGCAGCACCATTAATCTTATTAGACAACCTCATGGTGCAGCTTTTCTGCCTGCTTCTGGGAAGCCACACACACTTAAGGCAGCAGGTCCCAGTGTTTGCTGTTCTGAGTGGACATGATTTCCAGCACCCTCTCACTAACCAGCCTTGTGTTTGCATTTTTCACTTCCCTACTCTCCCACTTTCCTGCAAGTAGATATTACAGTAGATCTGATTGATGTTATTTAAGGCAGTCATTCCTGTGTTGGTTTTGTTTGGTTATTCCTCCATGCTGGGCTGATAGGGAATTGTGTGTTCAATTGAATAGTCTTTCCATGGTGATACAGCTCGTAATTCCTCCCTGAGTATCACTCTGAAAGCTGTGTGTGTTGATTAATTTCTCAGTTTTGACGTGTCCTTAGCCTTGGATACTCTGATGAAATGAAATTCTTGCCAAGCTAATGATGCAGAGCAATTTTGATAAGATTTGTAAACTTGTCATTTTAGGAAATGAGAATTACTCCTGAGAGAAATATAGTATATGAATGGAAGCTACTTCTCTATGTAAATAGAAAATGTTATTGTAGTTGATGCTATTTTGTTGGGTCATGCTGCTGTTTCAAAATAAGGACTGAAGACTATTCTTAAGATGTTCTTCCATTGTGTAACAAATAGTGACTGGCTCTGTTAAAGTGTGTGAAATGGAGAGGAAACTCAAATGGGAAATTTAAATGAAGCACTAGTGGGGAGGGGTGTGTCTGAGCTCACAATATTGCTGACTGTGAGCAGCATATTTAGAGAGACTTACAATGTTTGAGTTTTCAGGATCACATTTCAGAAAAAGAAATTTTAATCTTCTGTCTGTATTCTTATGCTGATAGTTGGTTAGACAGCTGTGCAGTGATGTGAGAAGGAGGGCTGGAAACAAGTATACAAGTTGTAAAATCTAGTTTATTTCCACAGCTTGGTGTGACTCTTATTTTCAACGTGCATGGGTTCTGACACTTAGTGTAATAATCTGTTTGCTCTGTGACATCTCTTGATGTCAATTTAAAGACAATTGATTTCTTTTTTTTAAAGAAGACTACTTAGTATTTTTATTTTTCTAATTTTTTCAGTTTAACATCTTGGTTGTGAATATTTATCCAATTATGCTTAACATACTTTTATGTTCAATATATAGCATATGACAAACAGTGTCTATTTGGAATCTTGTGCAGCTGCAAAATTAGCATCCTGGAAGGCAGTGCTGCCATCCTCCAATTCTGAGTATCAGTGGGTCTGATTGGAGAGGAAGGAGGTTTCAGAGACTGGACTGGTCTCTAAGTAAATGTCTGCTTAAGATTCAGAGCAGTTTCCCTCCTTTCTCCATCTGTGACAGTATCTGAAGTCAGTGAGCTGCTCTTGGTGATGCTCGGGGCATCATTGCTGTCCTCAGGAAACCTGTGTTTATGTCCAACAAATCCAGTTGCTACAGGTACTTAGACTTTCATGGGTATCTCAAACTTCTGTCAGGGCCGTTGTGGCAGCATCTCCCTTGTGTTCTTACTGCCAAGTGTGTAATACAGGCAGCCCTGAAGGACAAATGGAATTGGCAGCTTCTTGTCGCTCTTCTAGCAAGTTTGAGTCTCTGACAGGTTGTCACTCAGAGCCCATACAGTTCATGTGCAGTCAGATCCCTGTGAACAGGACTGAATCACTTCCTCCAGGAGGAGCAGACAAAGTGTCCCTTCCAAAACAAGTCAGCTGGAGGGGACTGCAGAGAGATGCCTTCGGGGTGAGCTCTTCTGCTCTCCCTGTCACAGCCAGTTTCCAGTCCCTCCAGGGGAAATGTAGTGAACTGCCCCATCACCCGTGGGCTGTGCACTCAGTGTGGGGATCAGGGCTTGGCTGTGTGGGAGGGATTTGATTGCTCTCCAGGGGTTAGATTTGGGAGCCTTTCCAGTGAAAAGTGAGACAGGGTCAGAGTGCTGCTGTGGAAGGAACGGGGATGGTCAAGTTGTCATGACTGCTCTGTGAGCTCACTGACATTTCTTCTCTTGCATTGTCAGTCCTAATACAATATCACCTTTTGCAGAGTACATCTGTCTTGCTTCTTGTGGCTCCCTCATGAAAATGAGGTGTCCAGGTACTTCTCTGTGTTCTGAAATATTTCTGCATAGATCTTCAGTCATTTGCAGTGGATGGATGGACAGGCCAATGTCAAAAGAAGGAAAAAAGCTTCTGAAAAACTTTTTTATCTCTTTCCTCTGGTGTCAGCTTCTGCCTTGCCCAAAATATAAGGACAACACCAAAGAAATGTTTAGACACTGGCAACAAAATCAGAGTAGTGCTTTAAAGCAGACTTTGTATGCTGTGAATATCTGGCAGAATTCTTTTCACCAATTATTGGATGGTAGGTGCTATATGTTTGGGCTTTATAGTTGGTGGTTTGGTGCTTGCTTGTGTGTTTTTAGTTTCAGAACAGAAAAGGTTTTCTGATTAGCCCATGAACATTGAAGAAAAGAAAATTAATCTGTGGACTGTATTACTTAGTTGAAGCTCCTGTTCAGCATTTCAAGCTGCCAACTTCATCTTTTGTCCTTGCACAAAAAACACACGCACACATTATTCATCAAACAATCCAATGTCCTTGTGTAAGATATTCCCCCTGTGAGCAGAGTGGAGCTCAGTGCCCAGGGGAGTGATCACTTGGTGATAACCACACGCTGTGCAGCTTTACTGCCTCACTTCTTCCTTTTCCTCTCGGTCTGTTTTTGGCCAACACGACCTGAAGCCACCTTGAAGTTGAAGCAGGGCAGGGGGAGCAGAAGGACATTGCTTTTGTTTCATCAGCATGAAGGAGTGATTGTGGCAAACTCTGCATGGCTTTCATGTTGCTGGGGAGCTTCTATTTCTACTGAGATTTATGCTGCCTAGAATATTTCCCGGAACATTTATTATTGCTTACATTTTTTGACAGAATGATGTATCTAAGAGCATAATTTTTATGCAGTTTTAGTTTCTTTCTGCTGTCAGCTATGGCTGGGATTTAAAAATAAGCCTACTGGGCCCTATTGTCATCACTTTAATTATGCCTTTATTACTTCTCCAGTGAAATTGGTATCTATACTTGTAAAGCTGGAAGGGAAGAGAATCTGAGTACGGGCCAGGGGTTTGAGGCTATTGCTGTGATCAAGTTTATAGTGATTTTTTTCATCTTGGCTTCTGCCTTTCCCTTCAGTACTGAGTATCTGTAAACAGTAGGAAGGGAATAGGCAGAGCCAAATGACAAAAAGAAGAGTAGCTGACTGGCACAGAGAACTGCATTTTGAAAGTGAGCCCATTTCAGAAGCCTCTTGGGAGGCTTCAGTCTTCCTTTGACAGAAGGCAGCAGCAGTGTTGCAGTGGAGGTAAGTGGAAACACGTCTGGGGGAATGTGGAATGTGGAAACAATAAGATACAGATGTCCCGAGTCAGTGACCCTGCAGTTTGTGTGTATTCCCCATCTTTTTGTTAAACTCCAGGGGATCCTGTTACTGAACTTGTCAGTCACGAAAAGCTCGGCACAGATGCTGGAGGATAATATTCTTTCCCATAAAAAGCCATTGCTAAGGGAAGGCAGCAGTGCCTGTTTACACAGCATGCAGCCCCATCTGTGGCAGGACACGGACAGCTGTGGTCAAGGCCTGTGTGGAAAGGCCATTTGTCTGCCTTTCCATCTAACACTGGGTTTTGAGACCTCAGGTGATAACAATTGCTCTGAACTTTTCTCTTCATAGACCTTTTACACCAGATACAGGTTCAAGAATTTGAAAAGAGAGTAGTTATTACACCAATAAAATAGTTTCAGGTTGCTGCTAATAGAATTGTTTTTTCTTCCACCTGTACTTTTCAGCAGCACTTTCTCATATTCATTGAAAGGCTCTATTTCGCTGCTTTACTGTGTTCTAGAATAATAGCTTTAAAACCCCTTTTGTCTCTGATGAAGAAAATACAACTCTTTCAATAGATTTTTTAAGTGGGTCACATACACAAGTTAATCTGCAGTAGTGGGACAGGAATTTGTATCTCAGGAAACCGAGGAAAGAAAATTCTGGTCGTATGTTGTGTTTTCCTTCTGTTTCAGCTGCTTTTGTTATGGACTGTCTAGTTACACCCAATGCAAATACTCCAGCTGGGGTACAGAAACAATTTCACAACATACTTTCTTGCTGTGGTTGATGCATAAGAATATGATGGTAATACATTCACGTGAAAACTCTAGCAGAGACTGGTCAAAACCTTCAGTGCTTTAGAATTAGAGGCAGAACAGGAGAGGAGGATCCATATCCATCCCTGCTGTAAAGGGGTCACAGTTCTGATGTGGGCACTTCTCTGTGGAGAGTTCAGGTGCTCAGTAAGTCTTGAGATCAACATTAAAGTTGAGCAGAAGAACAAAGATAAGGAAAATAAATGCCTTTTAAGCCACTAGAGGGGAGTTCAGAAAGTGACACATTTCTTTTAACAGTAGATAAATTTTAAATTGAATAACTGAGGGCTTCGTATATGATATTTAACAATAAAAGCAACAATACACAAATACCACCTATAATTGCTGTCTTTACCTATGCTGAAAAACTTGGGCATCTTTCTGTAAGGCATCAGAAAAGTCTCATGGGTTTGGGAGGAGGAAGAGCAGTGCACAAAGAAAGGCAGTTCTATTTTTGCTTTATTTTTTTTTGTATTCTTGACTCTTCTGAGTTGTATAATTAATAAGTTAATACTTCCTTCTTCATTTGGCTGTCTTGCAAAGGATGCTGTAGAATGTCTTTCAGAATGGCTTTTCAAGAAGAATATAAACAGCTAAATCAGGACTGTTTTGCTTGTTATTAAGGTTTGAGTAGCGGATGTTAAGTTATGCAGAGCAATTTAAGTTCCAGAACATCATTAATGAGATTGCCCTGATGCAGATCAGAGTATACAGAATGCAGAGATACTTCTTTTTATCTTAGGAAAAAATGAGGAGCTGGTAATGGTTTCTCTACTGTATTATGTTTTATGCTGCTTAATCCAAATTCAGTTCTAACTGCAAGTTTTGCTTGTTTGGGGTTTTTTCCAATTCAAAAAGCCTATCTGCTGTCTGAGTAGCTGGAGCTTGGGAGACAAATTAAAAGCTGAACAATGGTCAGAATGTGTTTGTTGGTAACTGAAATAATACTCTCTTCCATTGTGACCAAGTAAATCACAAGGGAGGAATAGAGAATTAAAGGATCTCATTGCTGTATTCTGACAAATTAAAAAAAAAAGCCCAAACCCACCAACTGGTAGCAATCTGAGGAATCACTGAGGAATTCCATGTCAGCTGATGGGACTGAGGGATGCTGGCAGTGAGCCATCTGATGGCAGTCCATTTCCAGAGGACACACAAGGCTTATTGATGACTTCATTTTTTTGTCTTTATCAGTTGGTTTGCTGTTTGTGTTGTCAATATAAATATGACTACTCAAGTCCCTGCTGTTTGGACATGCTGATCCCATCTCTGTCAAATGAGAGTTCTCTGCAGTGTTGGAGCCTGCCTTTGAACACTGTGCACAAGAGAGAGCAGCAGCCAGTGCCTCCAGTTAAGGGGAGAAAGCTCATAAACAGTAACTGCAGTAGCTGAACACAGCCTGGACATGCCCATGTGTCCCTTGAAGGACCCAGCTGTCCCTCAGCATTGCTCTCAGTGGGCCACAATGTACTCCTGCCAGCTGCAATGGCCTGCAGGAGCCAGGGCCTCAGGATGCAGGAGGGCTTCAAAAGAGGGCATGAGGGAAAGGTGACTTGCTGTGATGGACAGTTCTGTTGTTTTAATGTGCCCCCTTCTCCCAAGTAACTAAATCTCCAGTTATCCAAAACCCCACAGATTTTTGTCATTAAGCCTGGTTACTTTCCATGCAGTGGTTCTGGGGTTTTACTGAATTCCACTGCAGTTATGTTTAAAAATTATAATGGTACTTTGTGATAGTGTTTTGAGAGGAGGAGAGTACTGAAACTCCTCAGTTAATGCCTGGAACCATAGGAGTAACAGTGGGAGAAACATCTTACTGTGTTCAAAGATTGCACGAAATTGGAGCATAATCAAACACAGAAGCTGATGGCTTTTCAAGGAGAAATTCTTATTTATATTTTTCAGTACCACCAAAGGAGATGTAATTTGCTACTATGGAAACAAAGGAGAACCAGAACCTGTTTTCCTAAATGCTGGTAGGTTTTCTTCAGAAAGGTCTGAATATTACCTTTTCTTATGTAGCTCTGTGTTGTTGTAGTTTAGCTATTTAAGCATTGTCCTCACTGACTTTTCCTTCACATTCTTTAAAAAAAATATTATTAAATGTCTTTGAATTCATTTAAGCATTTACTAATAAATTACTGTATAGAATCAACAGTTCAGTAAAAGTTCTGTCCATGTCAGTGTACCCACCTGTACTGCAATTAGTGGGATGCTCCTTTGGTGACTGTGCCTGAAGGACAGAAGCCTGTTTTGAGGAATGGAATTTTCAAAGGATTTGACCCTAAATCCCTTACCCAGAGTGTGTGTTTATGGCACACCTGCATGTAAAGGTTAGGGGGAGCACTTATATTTTATTAAAGTTTTTGAAATCTGTAATGACAACTGAAATCACCAGAATACACTTTCCATTAAATTGTTTTTTTTGTGTGTGTAGGAATATATGGATTGAGTAATTCCTTGTTGGATACACCATGGAAGAAGCTTCAGTATGGGAAGCAGCTTTTCACAGAAGTGGTGAAGAGAAGTCAAGACCTTACCAAAGAAGACCTGGTGAAGGAGCTTCTTACAGTGATGAATAATCAAGAGCCGTAAGAACACGATGGCTGGAGTTCACTGAAAATACAACATGACCCCTTTAAAAATTGCATATAGAAACTGTTTTGGCAGAGAAAAAGCTTTAGCCATATATTAATTGACTAAAGCTGGGTAATGAAGGGCAAAAGTAGTGTTCTTTCTCTCCACAGAGACTGACTTTCAACAGTATTGATTTTTAAGCAGGAGACACAGTAAATGTTACTACTGCAGCCTTAGTACTCCTCAACTGTACACTGGTTTTTCTGTGCCCTTCTCTTTTAAAGATTGCATTTCCCTTAGTAAGGGCAGTGAGTGCAGGACTGTAAGTTGCTTGCTGTAAGCTTTTTGGAGGCTCGGGTAAGGTTCAGTTTGTTCCTGCACACAGAGAAAGCCCTTATTTACATAGAATCATACAACAGGTTGGTTGGAAGGGACCTTCAAGATCATCTCATTCCAACCCCCTGCCATGGGCAGGGACACCTTCCACTAGCCCAGGTTGCTCCAAGCCCTGTCCAGCCTGGCCTTGGACACTTCCAGGGATGGGGCAGCCACAGCTGGTTTTGTCCTTTACCCCCTCTCTTCTGCTTCAGCCCTGCCTTTGACTGTGATATCAGGGATGTCCTGCAACTCCTTCCAGTTTGAGAGGGATGCGTGTGTTAATACGGGAGAATTTTTAAATCTCTTTAACTCCTTTACTCCTTTTTTCAGTCAGTTGCCAGACCCTGCAATTGAGGACCAGGGGAAGGAATATATCCGTCCTGTCCTCGACAAGTATGCAGCTGTGTGTGTTCGCTGCCCAGGCTATGGAACAAGGTAAAACAATTCCCAGTGCAGCAGCAGATCTGAGCACTTTGATCTTATCAAAGATACTGCAGAACGTTTCTGCTCCACGAGCAGGAATCGTGTCATCTGCAGAGCTAAATCAGAGTTCTTCAGGCATGGCATTGTCAAATGGATCTGCCACGTTCGTGCATTAAAAACCTTTGCTCTTGTTCAAAAGAACGTGTATTTCTACTTCTCCCCTAACTAATGCTGCTGCTTTTACTGAGATATTCTCCCTTTCTGCTCAGACTGTTCTACCAAGAACAACAGAGTAATGCAGTGCACCTTGCATTTAATCTGTGTGAGACAAAATTCCAGGTGAACCCTGTTGCTGGGAATTCCTACTCTAAAAGTGTGCCAATGATTTTGCCAGATTGATCTCTGGCATAGTCAGGCATAGTATTTCCACTGCAGAGGTGTGAGTTGATAAGCTGACAGTGCTCACTGCTGGAAGCATTTTAAGTTGGGATTCTGAGAAAGAGATACTCAGGTTTTGCAGTGGTTTCTATAAAATGTATTAAAAGAACATTTTAAATATAGGATAATGAAGACTTAACCTGATAAAGAAGCATCTTCCTCCTCTTGCTTCACAGATTGGAGCCCAGCTATTTCCAAAGAAACAGGGATAACTTGGCAGAAGTACTGACCTTTCACTGGTGAATTAGCACTATATGTCAAGTCTTCTCTACTGCTATAATTGTGTGCTCACACTTATCTTTCCCTTAGCAACGGGGTTTAGTGGATACAGATTGTTAACTGGGCCTCACGAGATTCTTCTGAGGAAATTAAGCACTTTTTATGTGAGTGAACAACTGTGAAGTGACTTGGGGAAGGCCACCACATCAGGATGGTGGAAAATTCCTGCTGTCAGTGATCCCTCTGTGGCACAGTGTCCATGGAGCAATGACAGCTTCCACAAGGCAGAGTGGCACCGATGCATGACCCAAATCTGCTTCTCATGAAAACAGATTTCCCCTTTGGAAGGTTCCTAGAGAGAGAGAACTTTTTCTGTGTTCATATATCAGTGTCCTGTGATAATAATTAACTGTGTCTAAATCTCAGTGGACAATTGCTTTGAAAGAGAGGAATGAAGAGAGTACTGTTGATAGGATAAATAACCCTTCAGGGTACATGTAGGCTGTGAAGAACAACTTAGTTTTATGCTACTTCTTTCTGAGTGGAGCACTTTGCACGAAGTGTGACCTTTCATCACACTCTGCAACGAGCAGCTCTGTGTGTGAGCTGCTGCCAGAGCAGCAGGGACTCAGAGCAGTGCAGTGACAGACGAACGGGCTGAAAACGCCCATTTGAACTCGCCAGGGCCATTCCTGCCCTGCTAACGTGGTGATGATGTGGGCAGGGGAGAAATAAAAAAAAAGGAATTAAAACACTGGGGAGTGAGGGCTGGCACCCTGGCAGTGGGTGTAGTGGGCACCAGGCTGACCTGTCCCTGTGCTGCAGGACGAACACCGTGGTGCTCATCGACGCCCAGGGCCGGGTGACGTTCACCGAGCGCAACATGATCGACGCCGACACCGACCAGTGGCAAACGAGCACCTACGAATTCCAGCTGCACTGCTGACAACCACCCACCTGAATGGTTTGTAAGAACAGCAGGGAGAGAACAAGCCATTAAGCTCTAGGAAATGTTTTGTGCCAGCCTCCACGAGCTAAAAATAGCAAGGCCAGCAAAAGTTTAAATAAACTGGTAGCACACCCGGATCAGGCTCACAAAGTCTTTGGATAAAACCAGATGAAAAAACTGGGTTTATGTTAAGTAGCAAGCTACAATCAGAAATATTTTTTTTTAACATCACCCTGCCTTCAGGACAAGGCCATCTTTGTCCAGGACAAAGTCATTGCTTTTTGTGAGGGTGTGGGGTATTTTAAGGATGCTTTAAATAGACTTAAACTTGTTTTTTCAGTTCTGATGGGGGGAAACATTTGCTGCTTTTATTGTTAATATATGAAGGTTTTATCAAACTTTGCTTTTCCTTCAACATATGCTGTTAAGATTGTCCAGCTGATGCCAGTGTGCATTAAATGAATGTATGTTCTCCTGCATTAAGTGCATTTAGTGCTTTAGTCCCGTGTCAACCTTTCAGCAGTGCCATGGTGCACTGTTCTGCCTGGGGAGGGCAGAGCAGGGGGATTCTTTACATTTGTTTTCCTCTAGATAGTACAGCAATATATCTTATTTCTAAAACTTGGTCTAAGGGTAGGTAGGAGATTTTGCTCAGTCCCTGTTCACTTTTACTGAAAGAATCATGGGAGCAGACTTGCCTACCTTTGACAGGAATAAAATTATTGGTGTTGTGACATCTTGTTTCCTGATAGTCTAAATAGCAATATTGATTTTGATATTTTCTTCCTCAGCAGGCAGGTAAGGAATAGGTACCTGTTTGCAAACAGAAGCTGAATATGAGGTTTACATATATCAGCTGTTTTGTACATATGCAATTTTGGCTTCAATATTGGTATAATATGTTAAAGCCTGGAGTGACTGATCATAGATTTTTAGTAAAAATAGCTGTTTGTTGTAAGGTGACATTATTGCACTCTTATATTGCTGAAAAAGTTGGGTATTAAGATGTACTTCCTATGTTCTAACACCTGTGAATTAAAAAGCTATTTAAATGCATGCTTTTTTCAATTATTCAGTGCCAGGGTAGGTAATGGAAGATTCTAACTAATATCAGGATATTTGAAAACCCTAAGTTATTTTGCTGCTACTGGTGTTCTGACTTACTTTGAATACTGAGTATTCAAAGCTAGTGGTGGGTCACTGCTATTTTTTTCCCCTCTAGATATGCTGACTGTATGCTTTCCACAAGCTTCTGATTTTAAGTAATTATTTCAAAGTAGCAAGATTTCTGATCCTCTCTCCAAGGTGTGCAGTTGTGCTGCTGTGTGTTCCATCCTCCCTGAGTGTGTGGAGCCAGCAGCAAGTGAGACTTGCCATTGAGGTGAAGTACTGTGAATCCCAGGTTTTTAACTGCCAGGAGATGCTAAAGCAGCATTTAGTCAATTCTTTCCTTTCTATTTGCATATTTAAGTAGCTTCTAGATACCAGGACTGCTTGTACAACTAGTCCCAGGCTGTTGCTGCAGTGCTGTAGAAGTGGCTCTTTGAGCACCTTGATTGCAGGATGATCAGTGGGGTTGGGTTGGGTTGTACCTGGTTTCCAGCTCGGGGCCTCCCACACTGTCCTTCTGAGCTGCAGGAAAGGATTAGCCCTTTCCTATTGATTGATGACTGTTTAAACCACATATTTGTATGGATAAAAATGCTATTTTTAGATGCAAGGAAGTAGCTGTAGCTGTCTTAAGTCTGAGTTTGACAAATGCACATTTTAAAACAAAGCTCTGCCTCAGTGGCTTGCTCTGAGAGTTTCCATAGCAAACTCTTTTATGGCTTAAGAAAAAAATCACCAGCGGATATCTGAACAAGAAATTCTCTTTGAAGACATTATCTTAAAGACAAGCAAAATGCTTGCATGTAATTTCATGCTAAAAGCATTTATAAACCTTAGTTTTTATAGCAGTCCTGTAATAATGAAAATTTATTCTCATCTTTTACCTACGGGTGAAAAAATACAAGTCAGAGCTTAGATGTAAAAACAGATTGTAATCACAAATTTTGCTTTGCTTGAATCAAAATTCTAAATCTGGGATTTGCTTTTTCTGACAATTAAACCATAAAGAGCACAGACCTCTGATGTTATTTTTTATCATGTCAGAATAGTTAATGAGGTGAGCATGTGAGAGTGTTGTTATTGGCTTCAGTGGAAGCAGGATCAGGACAGCAGTGCAGGGATCAGCAAGTGGTGCTCGTCCATAGAAATGGTCAGGTGTTTGTGAAGTGCATCATCTACTCTGTGCAAATCATAGTTGCAGTGAATCCACTGGAAAAAATCAACTGTAGCTAAAGTTAACAAAGAAAGTGTTTTATTTTTGTAAAAGTATTTTTAATAACAAAAGGGAATTTTAAATATCAGTTTTAAGGCATATAAAGGAAAAAAGTGTATATAGGAAATATTGCATTTTAGTAAGTTTGCTTATACATATTATCTCTTCAAAGTCATAAATTTGCAAGAGATTTTTGTTTCTATTGGAATGGTAGTGGAAGACATTTTAAAATATCTGTAAAAACTCAATTGTGATTTTTTGCCTTAAGCTGTGTCATAATTGTTGTTTCTATGTGTGTTCAAAACTAGAACCAGAATAAAGTCAGTCTGGTGACCAGTCTCTGTCGACATTAATAGATCATTTGCACATCTGTTTCTGTTGCTTTGCCTGTCAGTCGGTGTGTCAAGATGAAGTAAAATCTTTCAGGAGGTATTAGCAATGAAAGAGCTGTAAGTTAAGTCCATTTCTGGTACTTAATTCCTCTTTAAGTGCTGTATTTTTCTGGGGTTTCTATGTTGTGGTGTGTGCATTGGGTTTTTCAGTTCTGAGCTGTTGTGTGGTTGTCTTATCCAGGTAAGAAATTGGAAAATATTTGAAATGAAGGAAAGAGCAAAACTAATGATCCCTTAGGGAAAAGTGGAGTTTCACAAAATGCTACTGAGGGACAAGAATCCAGGTTCACTGTGGCAAAAGTCTGGATCCTGGGCAGACCTGAGACTCTTGTTACACTGGGCTGACAGGACCTTAATGTCCTGCCATCCTGGACACTGGAGGTGGAATTGTCCCAACTCCCTGGGAGTGGCTTGATAAAATACACCTGAACAGACCAGAGAACGAGTTGGGCCTCAAAAAAAACCAAAAAGATTGATAAGGCTTGGAACATTGGTTTCATAATATCATAAGGAAATAAGTAATTTCAAAATGAATGTATGAAATACTAAGCAAAATAAGGCAATAATTAAAGCATCTTGCATTTTAAATTTAGCCTGTAGAATTTAATGCACATTTATGGCTTAGCAAGCATCCCTATTTATATGGAATATTAGCTCCTAGGAATTAGTTTTATATCAGATTCATGTAATTGAATGTTGCTGATGTTCTTCATCTGATTCATTTTCTGCAGAGAAGTCTTGTTGATAACTTCTGAGGATCTAGGAAACAGTCTTGACTTGGTGAAAATAGAATCTGTGTGGTAATCAGCTGGAAAGGCATAAGCTGTGAGAATTACAAAATCCATCAGCATGACTCATGCTGGGAAATGTAGGTTAAGGTGAACAGAGTGAAGAAATGTTGAATATAAAATATATATATAAATAATTTATCTGTAACATCCTATTTCAAGAACTTAGAAACTGAATAAGTAAAACAGTATCATATTAACACACTCAAATTTACCATTTCTTTTCAAATAGAAGACATAAGGACTGAATTTTGGATCAGAGATGAGGGAGAAAGGTAATAATGAATGTAAACTTTTATATAAGTAGGATAGCCCAAAATTACAATCCATTTAAGTCATATGCAACGTGAATGGTAAAAAAAGCAATTTCTCTGCTGATTGATGTTAAATTTTTGTGTGTTTGTGCTAGAAAGATAAATGGAGAAAAACAAACGAAAGCTAAAACCACATCAGAAGCTGGAGAAAGGAAGGGGAGGAGAAGCCACACTTAATTTAGCAGAGAACACACACTGATTTTATGAGCTTGTTCTTCTGGAGGCCTCTGAGAATGGCAGTGCCAGCTGATGCACTCGGTGCCTGACAGGCTTCCCTTGGGTGCTGGAGGAAGTGTTTTCCAGGAGGTGTTTTCCGTGGATATCTCACCTGCCATCCTTGCAGGCACAGAGCCAGCCTGGGGCTGTGACTCACCAGACTGTGCAAACACATTGATCTCTTCTGGTCGGTGCAGAAAACCACATGTAATAGGTTTGTGGCCAAAGTAAACTAGAACACCACATCACTTTTCAGACAGGAATTGAGATATATTAAATAATAAACTGGAGGATATGTGGAGCCAGTAGTGTCTCTTCTTGTGGTACAGGATTATAATTAGTATTCAGTGGTTGAGGCTTTTGCCTCTGTTAAAGGAACGTACTCTCTCAAGAAAAAGGTGAATGAGAAAGCCAGTTTTTTCCTCTCCCTGTACTAGCTCTGCTCTGAATAACCACAGAGCCTGGTCTTAGTCAGATGCATTCTCCATCTCCTATTTGTCATTGGAATGACTGGGATTTAGAGAGGAATTAACTGTCCCTTCAATCACAGATGGGTCTGCATTAGCACCTTGGTTGGACTGACAGTGCCCTTACCTGGTGTCTCTGACAGTCCCTCTTGCCTGTGCTTTAGTTCACATTTCAGGTCCCAGGGTCCAGGCTGGTTTCAGATGGAACAGATCTAGTAGGTGTGCTTGAGGAATGCACAAAGTGTTGTCCCACAGGTAACAGGTTTAACCTGAAGCAAAATTGTCTGAAATGTGCCTTGCACAGAGACAATGTACCAACTGTTTTGCTGCACAGATCTGCTGATGTTGCTCTGCTGGACTTGCAGATGCAGCATGTGATAGATGTGTTGTATCAGTATCCTCACAACACGGCAGCTGCAAATTTTTCTGTTTTCTTCAGCAATATATTGTGCCAGTCAAGTCTGAGTTCTGTCTTGGTATAATATGCATGAGTTTAGACTGGCAAAGCATTCCCAGAATGGCAGTTACATAAAAAACAACCCTACCAGCATGACTGTGCTTTCAGAACCATAACTTACTTGGCCTCTGTTGGGGAAAACAAAGGTACTGACATTTATGGTTTTGCTCATATATGTGCAACTACAGCTGGACTTTTGACAGGCAAAGATTATGCTCCTGATTCATGTCTGTGCTGCCAGCAGGACAGAGACTAGGCCAGGCTGAGGAACTGGAGCAAGAGTTTCTTAGCTGCGGTTCACCCAAAGTGTGTACAACAAAGTGTGCTTTGTTACCACAGGTCTGAATTAGAAGCATCATGATGTGTGTAATGACTCAGAAGCAAAACTGCCACGCAACAGAGGTTGAGAAGCCAGAATGTCTGAGGTAGCTGTCAGTGGAACACTACTACAGCTCTTGTAAAGTAACTAAGACTGACTGACAGGGTTAGTTTGACTGGTAGAGATGCACAATGTGAAAGCAGCACAAGGCTGGCTCAGAGGATTTTGTGTTAAGTTTATCTTTACAAATAACAGATATATATTGCCTATTTCAGAAAAGTGCTCTGAACTATTTGGATGACAAGGCCTATGGAAAGCAAAGTATGAAGACTGTTGTTCTGTCCCACATGGGTGTTATTTATTTTTTTCTTTGATATTCCCCATAGATAAATTGAGTGTATTTAGGAATGCAGGATTTTCAGCCCTAGGACCAAGTTTGTTCTCTGTATGAAGAACAAGCAAGGGAAGCCTTGATGGGTGCAGGATAGCACCAGCCCAGGTCCAGGTGGCAATTGCACCGAATTTTAGTTCTGAGTGGTTTGTGCAGTCCAGTTTCTAATGTGAAGGTCTCTTGGTTACTTAAAAATGGGCATCTTTTTTAAAAAAATGCCCCGACTTGCACATAAAGCTGTTACTTTTCATTTGACCTCTTAAGTCAGCATACCCCACTTTAAGTAATAGTGTCTTTAGAAGAGTGTCTGCCTTTCTGGGAAAAATGCTACCAGCAGTCTGGAACTTTGGCTAACCAGTTGGCTGATGTTTTTCCAACAGGAAAATCAGAAGTTAGATGTGCTTCTGTAGACAACACAGTTTAGTTTATGATGAATCTGTGTGGATGGCAAGAGCAAGATTAGTAATTCTGTGGTACTGTTGAGCCAAAGGATGTGTCTACTTTGATTATTTTCTGTAGCAATCAGCTACCTCTTTTGATATCAGAGAACTGATCTGAGATTGCTCACGGGGTCCTTTTGATGACTTCCCGTGGCTGTGAGGGGAGGGCTGACAGAGGTTAGGTGAGGAGAGCAGATTTCAGCAAAAAGTGGAACACTAAGACATGTAATGCATGCCAGTGCCAAAAAAAACCCATAAAAAGCTGCAGTGCAACTTATTTTACTGAAATAAAAGTAATGCAGGCTGAGCAAGACTTGTCTTTCACTGTGGGAATGGCACAGTATGTGCTGCAATTACTAACACTGGAAGTGAACATATGAAAAAGCCACTGGCTCCACCTAATTTTCATTCCAATGAATGCAGCCTGGTAACTTTATTGGGAAGCTCATACTTCTTGCTTTATAGCCTTGATTTCTGTATTTTGTGTTGGCAGCAGTAGTTTCTGTCCAGCCTTTTGATATCTTGCATGTGAAAATGTCTTTGTCATTAGGAACTTCTTTTAGCTGATGATAATTTTACTTCATGATATTGTGGTACATTCTGATTGCACTGTGCAGGTGGACCTGTGCACTTCTGGTTCAAAAGTGGAAGACACTTCTAACTCAAAATTGGAAGACTCATATTCATGTTTGAAAAGTCTTTCATCAGAAGTGCAGGCAATGAAAATTTTCAGGTGAATTTGCCCCTTGTTAGACATAGCAGATCAGACAGATATAATTCTCCAGAGGTCACATACACCTTGGGCGTAAAAAATTACACGATTTGAGCATTGTTTGGATGAAAACATTATTTTGCTAATGGATTGTTATTCTTTTGTTCATAAAAAATTAGAAGTATATTTCCCTGTAGTGTCTGTGTCTCAAAGAATCAGTTGTTGCATCGTTGCTTTAGGTCACAGCATTATGATTCTCTGAGAACAGATGCACAGTGGAAAAACTGACTCTGGTTATATTTTCACTTTCAAAGCACTGCAGGCATTTTAATTCTCCCAACTCTGTGCAAAAATCTGTGTGCGTGCCTCTTCTGGTTCTAACTGAAACATGGCTGTTTATGTACATATGAAGAATTAAACCTGTTTTCTAAGTATGTGATCTTCCTAGTGCAGTAGTTCAGTTATACAGTCACATAAATGGGATGCACATGAGTCACAGTATTTGCATTTTCACAGACCCTGTGAGAGGGACAATCTTCTGTCACAATGTTAGTGATGGGAGGTGACCTGACACAGCAAATGCCAGCATCAACTTCAACTCTGTGCTTAATCATGAGGGTTTTTTTCCCCAGCCTTGACAAGTTGAAGTGTGATGTAAGTGGCTGTTTTGCAAACCGTGGGCGTTTATTAATACACGTTCTGAAGTGGTTTAACATTAATAAAAGCAGACTTAATTTAAAAATCACTAAAATGATGGCTTGAGTGCAGAAGCCTGTTATGAGGAATTAAAATTAGAAAATGCTGTTGGTCGAAACTGCTCTCAGGTTTTCAGGGCAGCTTGCAAAGACTTCAAGCAATTTTGGTAATTGTTCATGATGTGTTGATACAGTACCGTGACATTACATCTAAATTATCACCCTCTCATTAGATGTGTTGGTCCAGTCAGACAAAAAGACGAAAGGCCTAGCAGGGGTCTTCAAAGTACGATTTAAAATTTTTATTAAAATATTACTGTTTTATTAAAATATTACTGATGATTTCATAGCAGGATTTGGGGACCTCAAAGACATGAGATGAGTGAAATATTAGAAAAATATTCTCGTGTCCTGAAATTACATATGGAAGCAAACAAAAGCATTTTTCACAGTTAAATGTTATTATACTGTTGGTGATGAAACCAGTCTGTGTTATGGCGATGTTTTCTATCTCATGTTGATTTCAAATCAGTATAACAGTGAAGGAAAAAAGAGGCAACCCTATAATTAGGTGTATGAATAAATGCTCTCTATAGCTCTTTATGGTTTTTTGGGGAAACAAATTATAAAGTAACAGAGCAAATTCGCAGCTGTTCATTAGCACTTTAGAAGTGATTTTACATAAATTCTGTAAGACTTTCTGTAATTATTTAGGAATTCTGTCTAAACACTGCAAACAGATCGGGGGCTTGTTCTGTGAACTGCTTGGTACCTATGGCACGGAAAACGGCCCTACTTTGATTTACCTTTTTTGCTAAACCCGTCTTGAAGCAGCAACGCTGCAGTTGTGCTGCTTAAAGATACAAAAGCGGTGTTTGTAGGAAGCGGCGTCTTCTCTGGCGGCCGGTTCGTGCGGTGGAACAGCCCCGCGCGGCCCCTCAGCGGCCCCGGCCCACACAAAGGGCCCGCCCGCCCCGCCATGGCCCGTGCGTGGGGGCGGGCGCCTCCCGCGCTCCCATTGGTGGAGCGAGTTGACAGGCACGGGAGCGCACCAATGGCTGTCGGGAGTTCAAAGCGGTGCCAGCGGGGGCGGCGGACGCGATTGGCTGGGTTCGCGCGGGGCCCCGCCCGCGGGGAGCGGAGGGGCCCAGAGCAGGCGTTTAAAGATGGCGGCGGCGGCGGCGCCGAGAGGGGCACGGTGGTCGTGAGGCGGCCGCGCTCGGCCTCGCTCGCAGCCCCGGCGCAGGAGCGGCGGCACCGCCGGGGATGGCTCAGGTGGGTGCGGGCCCCGCGGGGCGACGGGCAGGGCGGGCCCGCGCGGACACCGGCCCCTCCGCCCCACAGGCCGCGGCGCCCGCGGGCCCGCCGCGCTCCCGCCGCCCGCCCGGCCCGGCCCTGGGCGCGGAGCCCACGGGAGCCTCTCCCCGAGCCCCCCCAAACCAGCGCTGCGGCGGGAAGGCGCTGCCCTGCCCGGCGGGTGTTGCTGTGCCGCGCTTCCCCCCGCTCCGGCCGGGGCGTCCTGCCCTCAGAGCTGCGGTTGTGTTGTGGTTTGTTTCGGGCTTGTCTTAGTGGGGATCGTTTCGTTTGTTTGTGTGTTTGTTTCCCGTTGCCCCCAGCCACGTCCCCGCTGCCCGGCCGTGGGGTAGCGCTGGGGATGGTGGAGAGGAGGGAAACGCCTTGTCAGTGCCGCCCTGCCCGGGGTGATGGAGCGGCGGGTCCTGCCCCGGGTCCCCCGGACCGCTCGTGTGTCGGGGGTGACCGGAGGGACGGGGCGATTCACCGGACACACCCTTTGTGCAGGGGAGAGAAGCTGTGTCTCCTCCGGGCCGAAGTGAGGAAGAAAAGGCACTTTTTTTTTTAGTTGTGGTGCGTTGAAGATAAGGTGCTGTGTCTGTAACTCTCAGGACCCCTATTAGAGTGTTCCTTCTATTAATAGTAAATTATCTTGTTCACTCTCTGGAAGGTTAATTCTCCTAATTTTCTTCTTTTTTTTTTTTTTTCCTTTTTTTTGGGGCGGGGGGTGGTGGGCAGGAAGCTGTTCGTTCTTTTGTACTTCTTTTCCCTAGGCTTCGGGTTTATCTGTAAAGTTTCTTTGCCCACCCAACATCCAGGCGTTGCTTCCTCGTAAACTGGGGTTGAGTGAACCCATTTCATTTCTTGACTCCTGTAGGCTCTGAGTTACAGGTCTTGGAATTACATCTTTAATTTTTCTTTTAGAAGTTGAGAAATTGCCTCTTCTATTTAGGTAATTAAACTTAAGGGTTCCTATTTTTAATTCTGCTGGGTTGCTAGTTCTTTCAGTTATCTGGGTTATTTTTGCATTTTTAGAGAAAGAGAAAGGAATTTGGTTCCTTGTGTCTGTTGTTTTTCTTTACAAGTAAGAAGCTTATGTGTGATGTGAAAGGAGGAATATTTTTCCTTCTTCCTACACTCGGATTTTTGCCTTCTTTTAAATTTAGTTTCCTGTTTTACACAATTAACAAAACTATCTAAACCTTGCCAGAAGACTGGTCAAGCTATAAAAGCAGCTGTTGTTTTCTCATTTCTGAGGATGCCTTTCCAAAATCATGTGTTCTGTTTGTTCTGAAATGGGATGAAGTGTTAGGAACTTGAGAAGTTCTTGAGTCTTGTATGTATTTGCCACTGATAATGCTATTGTTGGCCCTGGCTGCATTTTCCTAAACTTCTTTGATGACTGACTTTCACAAAGTGATTGTTTCCTTCAGAATCTCTTTACCCTAAAGCTGATAATGGGGAGAGAAACAAGAAAACAAGTATGGAGTAATTAACATACAGAATATTTTTTTCTTTTGGCATTTCCTGTTCTGATTTAAAGAAGGTAAATTCAGTCTCTTTGGGGTTAGTTTTGGGTCTTTTAGCAGGGATAATAAATAGGATTAATTTACTTCTGGAACTGTATGTGTCAAAAAGATACAATAGGTATAATAAAAGAAGGTGAATGACTGTGAGTGAGAAATTACTCTGACAGGGGTTAATAAGTGTGATCAAGGCCTTATAAATTCAGCTTCATTTGGGGCCAGAGGATGAGGAGGATGACTTTGTATGTGGTTAGCAAATAAGGAGAGTTTGCTCTGGGCTACTCCTCCTTTTGGGTCCACTGAGTGTGAAGTAAGTAGTTTCTGACACAGAATCCAGTTTCTTTTTAAAAGTGACTTTTTGAGGAGAGAATCTGTGGTATGCTGTTCTTTATTGTGGCTACAGGTATCTGTGAAAAATATGTTCTTTATGAAGTTCCCTTCTAGATGCTGACCTGCTGTCCAGGGAAGAGAGTTCTTTGAGTTTAGGTGGTGCTGGTTACAAATTCTAAGATTGTGGTTTTTTCCTGCCTTGAAAAAAGAGACCCTTTTCTCTGTGTACTTCTCTCCCATCCCTCTCCTGTCTGGTTGTGGAACTTACTAAACAAAGTAGTTTGTTGTTTTTCTTTTCTGCCTTCAAAGGACATCAGTAAGACGACCAAGCCAAGGCTTGCATTTGCTGGGACCTGTGCAGCTCACTATGTTACTTTTAGGAGTCCCCATTATCTGTATCACTGAATTTACTTCGTGACATGAAACTTTTTTGAGTGATCTGCTAATATCAGTTAAAAGTGTGAGATTTGTGTGTATTGGTGATCTGCAGATGGTGGGCTGTGCGTTCGTGTTTTCCACAGATCATCCAGAGTGCCTTCAGTGTTTTGTACTGCCTGGGGCAGCTCTCAGTGCTGTTCCTTATCTTTGGCAGGAGTCCTTATGGAAACTGTTGATGGAACTTGGTGGAGCCTTGGAGAATTAACTGTTATTTCAGGACAAGCTAATGAAGGATGGCAATATGCAAACTGACTTAGGTCACACCATAACCCAGTATACTAAGCCAGGTTTTGTATGTGCCAGTTGTGTTCTTTTGATCTAAGGTCTGTTTGGCTGTTTGTAACCTACCAGCTTATCCAACTCATCCTTTCAGGTTTCATCCCTTCTGTCTGTCTTTGAAATACCTGATAGCTCAGGGAAAATCCTTACTGGTTTTGTTGTGGGATCTTTTTTCCCAGCCCCTGATATAAAGGGCATATTGTAGTGCCAGTTGGCAGGAAAGTCAGTGGGATTTGGACCTGTGTTACTCTGCTTCTCCCTGGCTTTTTATAGCTTATAGGAAGGTATTGTAGCCCACTGTAGCTGTAGAGCTACCAGGCTGTTATCTTATCCTGGGGATGTGGCAGGTTTATGGCTAGAAGTGGAAAAGCTCCTTTAAATTCCCCTTGGTTTAGTACTTTTCTTGACCACAGTATCTGTACCAAGTAGTCAACAATCCCTGGCAGTGATTTGGTATTCAGCTATTCATCATTTCCAGGCCAACAAGAAAGGGAAGAGAACAGGAATTTAATTGTTACCAGTACTTGAAATAGAATAACAAGACATCTTTCCTGCAAAAAGCAGAGGTGTTCTGTCAGTGAACTACCAAATCTAGGCAGGTGAAGCTCTCCCGTTTTGACATTGGTGGTAAGACACCCTTTGGTGCAGGAGCAGGGCATGTCTCAGGGGGTGCAAAGGGCATCCACAGCATGGCTTGTGCCTTGGCAACATTAGTTTCTGCTTGGACCAGGTAGCAACACATGGGAAGGTATTGCTCTTTCAAATTCTAGAATGCTGATTTCAGTACTGCATTTCTGTGTGAATTGCTTGTTTGTTCTTTTCAGGAGTCTTTAGAAGACTCTTAGGGTGGAAAAATTAGAAGACTTAGGTATTTAATTTCCAGGAGTTAGTGAACTCATGCTGTGGCTTTTTTGATTCTTTTGTTCAGAATTAACAATTAAGACACTAATGATTTACTGTGAAGAACTTTAATCATTTGTCATTCACTTTTTTTCTTTTTTAATCTGAAGATGAGGAAGGTTATTAGAGAATTATATTTCTAGAGGTGTTCTGTATAATGGTAGATGTTTGAGAACTTGCTGAAATAAGAAGGAATTGTTTGCTGCTGGGGTCACTGTGTGTTCATCCTGTAGGATGAATGTATAGAACTGCTTGTCTTACTGGTGAATGAGCCATTTTTCAATCTGAAAAGCAACACATTTGTATCAGAGAAGGCGGGATTGTTTTAGAGCTCTTATCAAATTGGAGCCTTTTTCCTTAGTGACTCTACAATGCATGTCAAGCTCAGCATGTTGAATGTGTCACAACTTTGAGTATGTTTAAAAAATGACCACAAAATATGAACTGCTCTGCTGCCCCAGCAGAACTTGTTTTATTGCCAAATCACTAATATAAGAGTTTGCTCTGTTGGATATTATACTTTCTTCCAGTTTCCAGGTAGGTGGCTTGTGTATGTTGTTGAATTTTAATTGATCCCGTTATAACTTCTTATTCCCAGCTTCCTGCCTTGCCCCAGTTGGTGTTTGGATATTGCTGTTGGTTTGTGCCTCCTGGGCTGGCCTAGAGATACATGAGGCAATTCTATTTGGTTTCTCCATAAGTCCCTCCTGACAACCCAGACATTCTGCCCTGCTGCCTTCAGTGTTACACAGCAACACGAAGGACCTGGAGCTTTCTTCCCACAATACTTGGGTAGACTTTCTCTGCTACTTGGGGATGCTTTGAACAGAGCAGGCTGAGCCAGCTGCCTTGGGCAGAGGGACACTGCTTCATTTCTAGCTGGTTGGAAGATTTAAGCCTAGTTTGGGCTGGCATGGAGGGACTTGGAGAAACCAAAATAATCAGGTAAGAAATTATGCTTCCTTTCCCAGGTGCTTGTGGTCCTGCACAGATGACAAAAGTATAGTTGAAGAAGGCATCATAGACATGGTAGAAAGAACCCACTTAATGTAAAAAATAAACAAGCCCTAAACACACACTCTCCATCTCCTGTAAAATTTCCTAGAGCAATTGAATATTTTTTCCAATTTAAATTACCTAAAACGTTGACTTCTAAATACCTTCCAAAATTATTTTGAGCTTCAGTGATATGTATCTGGACCTGAATTCCTTGGACATAACAAATAAATAGGTCCCTAGTAGTACAAAATACAAGATCAAATGTCTAATATCTGACTGTCTAGAGAGTAATTTTCTGTGAGATTTTAGTGAATTATGAGATTTCCTGTTAAAACATCCTGTGAGTTTTCAAAAATACCTAATGACTTAAACTTTGAAAAGCCATGTGTCTTACAGACCAGAGTTGTTAAAAACCTCTTGGTTTTGCAGATTGTCTTAAACTGTAAGCTAATTATCCTTTCTGCTGTGTGGGTAAGTATGGCTTGAGTGCCAGGTTGTTTTAAATTATGGGAGAACCTCCCCAAAATGCACGGTTTTTAGTCTGTCGTGCTTAATGCCCTGCCTGCTAATCAAGCAGAGACAGTCAACTAATCATAACACAGGGCAGCTGTGTTAGCAAATTCCTGTGCTGGTGTACAGCTCGAGCAGTAAAACCAATGGAATTCCAGCCTCATTCAGAATGGGCTCTGGGTACCCTGCATTTTTCACTGTAAAAATGTCGCTCTTCTGCTTGAAATTTATGCCAGGAGTTACGTGTTTTCTTTCTGCCTGGGATCATATTTCCATTTTTTCCTGTGACAAAATTTTTTTTTCTTCTTCTTGTAGGTTGAAAGAAGAAAAGGAGACCTGCTTGTCCAATGAAGATGCAGTCTTAGTCTTCAGCTATTTAAGCTGAATGCATTGTGATTTCCAATAATTGAGACAGTGATTCTGAAAGCTGTCTACATTAATGAAAAGAACAATGTAGTCAGCTTAACTGAATCATCAGTGTTGCATATTGAATAGAACACGATAAACCAATCCCGATGGACTCGTGCATGTTAGGAGTATAGATATAAACATTTATTAGAGCGTTGGTTTGTTTTTTTAAGAGACAGTAGTTTTAACAATGGAGAACTATGAAGGTGTACCACCCCTCCCTAAAGAACCCGCGAGAGAAATGAATGTGGAGAACCAGAGTTGTCCCCCACCTCTGCCGCCCAACGAACAGCCTCCACCACCTCCCCTGCAAACGTCCAGTGACGCAGAGGTAATGGACGTTGGCTCTGGTGGTGATGGACAGTCAGATAGCCCTGCTGGGGACACGCCCGGGCTCTGCAGGACTCAGCTGCTCACCAAGGGATCTGCCTGCTACAAGAGCCGCCTCATCGTAGACCCCGCCGGCGGCGACCAAAGCCCCAGAACCGCTCGTCACGCCCCGTCGGTCCGCAAGTTCACCCCAGATCTTAAGCTGCTGAAGGATGTGAAGATTAGTGTTAGCTTTACAGAGAGCTGCAAGAGCAAAGACAGGAAAGTTCTGTACACTGGAGTTGAGCAGGATTATAAGGCAGACGCAGAGTTTGGTGTTAATAATGTCAATGGGGATTTGCATGTTTGTCCTTTCGGTGGTAGTAACGGTAAAGCTGTAGGAATAGGGGGAGACAGTGAGGACAAGAAGGATGATGAAAATGATATTGATCAGGAAAAGAGAGTGGAATATGCAGTTCTGGATGAGCTAGAAGACTTTACCGACAATTTGATGGAAATAGATGAAGAAGGAGGAGGGTTCACATCTAAAGCAATCGTTCAAAGAGATAAAGTGGATGAAGAAACTTTGAATTTCTCATATGAGGTAAGCAAATCCACAGGTTTTTGGTGGGTAAGAGGTTTCCAAGTGGCTAGAAAAAATTACACAAAGAAACAGTCTCTTCTAGAAGTGTGCAGTATGTGAGTCAAAAATGCAGACTTTTCAGAGTCAGAGCTTTGGCTGAAAACTTCTTTAAACTATTTTGGTTAAACTCCTGAGTTGTGTGGCAGGTTCTGTAGTTTGTTTAAAAATGACATTTAAAAGTCTTTTCACACAGTTGCAACTCATTTTATCATAAAAAATACGGCTCTCACAAAAACTTATTTTCTTATTTTTCAGTCTTTTTACTGGAATCATTGGAAGTGTCTAGTTTCTCTATGGAAGTGCATATCAAAAATGTGTACTTTCTCTTTGCAAGGGAAAAGGGAGGTTGGTAGACCCAGAAGGATAGTGTCTGATGAAGTCTCTTTCAGGATGACTTTGATAATGATGTGGATGCTCTGCTGGAAGAGGGTCTTCGAGCACCCAAAACAAGGAGACTGGATAATGAGAAATATGGTGGTGAGAGCGATCACCAGTCTGATGGAGAAACGAGTGTGCAGCCAATGATGACCAAAATTAAAACTGTCCTGAAGAGTAAGTTGATGTTCATTAAATAACTGTAGTTCTTGTATATGGCTTGTGTCTGTAGAACAAAAGTATATCAGCAAGCAGAGTGTGGGATAGCAATTCTCATGGAATTGTTAATATGTTGGAGAATTTTATTGTTTGCAGGCAGCTTACTGTGGGATTTTTCGTGTTCCTAAACAGTGAAGTTGGTTTTTGCTTTTGATCTGTTTTGTGTAATAAGAATGCATTAGAGTGTTTGGATTTGTGAAAAAGAATGAAGAATGTTACCTCAGTGGCAGGGAGGTGAACAAGGATGATCTGGGGCTTTTGTCTCCGGTACCATGAATCAGCTGAAGACTTTGTGGTCATTGTGGACTTCTTCCCACTTCAACAACTCTGCTGTTGAAATGGCTCCATGTGAAGTCTATGCAGGCAATACTAGGTTACAAGTAATGACTAGAAAAGTCAGTGGCTTACATTTATCTAATTTCATTGTGTAAATGTTAGAAACTACTAATAAAGAAGAGCTGAGGATATGAACCAAGCCAGAAGAATTTACCTGAAAATATTCTGAATTAGCATTAAAATTTGAACACGCTCTAGAGGAATACTTTACAGCTTCAGTGTGTTTTGAAATAGGAAATCAAGCAGTTTTCCCCTCCAAATTTTGTACTAATGCAGGATTGCCAGGAGGCTTCCAGCAAAGGTGAATGGTCTCTGATTTCTGGTGTACAGAGGAGGGAGACCTTGGCTTACAAAGGAACTCTTTGCTGGCTGTTTGGATCTGTAGGTCTGGTGGTGACTCAATGCAAATTTATTCCCAGGTGTCAAGTGAAAAATTTTTTAATGGAAAATTCAGTTGTTTCTAAAGCAAGTGTGACTTTTCCAGTAAGTATAGTGGTGTTTAAATACATAAAAAAGACTAATAAGAAAATCCAGTGAAGAAACAAACAAAGCAGTCTGTATAAAAATTAGTGCTTCTCTCACCTTTCAATTGAGAACATAATGGAATCTGTAATTTTTCAGGATTTAGTGTGGGTTAGAAGCATATACCTTGTTATTAAAACAACTCTCTGAAAAACATCTTTAATCTTATTGCAGTGCAGTTTTATTCTTTGAGACAGAAAAGGCAATAAATAAAAACCTGGATTCTTGTTCTTTTAAGCAGTCTGTGCAAGTTTAAAGCCATTCTTTGCTTTCAAGGTCGTGGCCGCCCTCCTACAGAGCCTTTGCCAGATGGATGGATCATGACATTCCATAACTCGGGCATCCCTGTATATCTGCACAGAGAATCCAGAGTTGTTACCTGGTCTAGACCTTATTTCTTGGGAACAGGAAGCATAAGGGTGAGAGCTGTCAATTACTTACATACTTACTGAGATTTAAACATTAGATGTGTTCCTGCAAGCAGTTGAATATTTTTCTACTTTAGTGGGCTTTTTTCCAGTGTTAAAACTAAGGTCCTTGAAAAGTAAACTCTTCTCTTTCTGAAAATTTGATATGATTTTTTCTTAGGTGCTTGGGTTTTCTGTTTGGGCAGTTAAAGAGAATGGGATGATCTTGTTTGGTGCCTTTGTTTTTCTAGCATATGGCTGAAAACTTCTGGTTTTATTCCACCATGCAATATATATGGATCACTTATTTGTAGCTGTAAACTAGTCTGAGCTGTGGCTTATGGTCCACATTTGTAGAAGTAAGGATGTGACAGTCATGAACCCAAGGAATCTGCAGAAACTGGATTTAATGCCATGGGCTCATGCCTCAAGAAAGCTGGGTGGATTTTATGAAAGCATGTGGTGTGTGCATATAAGTGACCAGAATGTAGTTTGGATCTAAAGCAGCCAACACTCTCAGCAGGTTTGTGTCAGGGGTGCCCAGTGTCAGGGTACCACAGGAGGGACCCCGTTCAGCTCTGGAGTAGAATGAGGTTGCTGACCAAAGACAAGCCAGAGCCTGCACTGAGGAGAAGTAACTTCCATCTTAATTGCATCTCTCGGGTTTGACTTTTGCTTTTGGTGACCTTGAGATACTGATACCTTCTGTATTATTTTATATTTGCAGAAACATGATCCTCCCCTTAGTAGCATTCCTTGCTTTCATTACAAAAAAATGAAGGAAAATGAGGAAAGGGAACAAAACAATGACATAACCCCAAATGGGGAGGTATCACCCGTAAAGCATCTAGAGAAATCCTCAGAACTGGACTGCCAAACAGAAGAACCAGATTCCACTGCTGCTGATTCTGGGCCTTTAGATGACAAAGACCCCTCTGGGGGAGATGCAGCACAAGGAGCCTTGGGACAAGTTAAGGCCAAAGTTGAAGTATGTAAAGATGAATCTGTAGGTATGTATGGCAAGTGGAGTCTTTTCTTACCTGGAGTTGGGGTAATGACATTTGGGAGGCTTTATTCCTGACTTGGCAGCTGAGTGGTATCTTGCCTGAGATCAGGTGATCAGTTATCAGGCTGCATGCTCTGAGATCTGGAGAAACACATCCAGTATTAGAAATCAATTTTGATTTTAACAGAAAAGAAATACACAGTGAAGAATTTTGCTGAAGCCTTGAGAGTCCACATGGAAAGGTTTTACACAAAAAATGTGAACATTTTGGAAGTTAGTCCTGTAGACTTTCTCTCAGTTTAACAGTCAGTTAAGTCAATGTGTACATTTGAATTGCTGTTGTCAGGTGTGTTAGTATGACTTCTTTAACTAGGCTTTTCTAGGCAGCCTCTATGTTGGCTGAATTGTATCTATTTTCAGTATCAGCTCTTTAAGAAACTATATTTCCTTATTTGCACAACTCTATCAAAATAAGTCATGCAAATATAATTGGATGCATATGAAGGGGGTGATGCTTCATTATTTTATTTGTACAAGTCTGATAGCCTTTGCACAAAAAGTTGTCTGAAGAAGTCATGCCAAAATCACTGCCTAACTTAGAGGAACTTGGAGAGGAAGCTCAAGTGCCACTTACCACATCTGCATACCTGAGAGGCCCATCCATGTAAATTAATGCTCCTCAGAATATTGATATGGATCATAGGCTACCACTTGTCTTTAGTGTTCAAACATAAAACTTGCCCTTGACATTACATGTGTCCTGTTCACTCAGAAAAACACGCCAAAAGATTTTAAAAAACCCCAAATCACCAGTATTTAGCAGCAAAACTAAAACCAGTGAGCACTTACTTTTGTACGTGAAGTTCACCTCTGTATCTCTTTCTTCAAATAGGATCTGTGAGTGATCAAGCATAAGCATGACTTGCATGTGGAGTTCCTTGTGGAAGGAAACAATACCAGCAGCTTGCTTTTGTTTGTTTACATCTGTGGATGCTACTCTTTATTTTTGCTGATTATATCTGCAGAAGTATCCTAGAAAGGAGAAGCAGCTGTATTTCAAGGGGGGAGTCTTTTAGTGCTCTGTGCATGAAATGAATGTGTTAAATTGTGCTTAGAGGCTGCAGACACTCCTGGAGGTCATGCAGCATCACTGTACAGAGTTTGATGGTTCACTGCTGAATAAATAGGCAGCGATAGTTGGGCTCAGGAAGCTGAGGCTGGAAGCAGAACTGTGCTCACTGTGTGCCTCGCTTCAGGGACAGGAAGGTGAACAGGTGCTGAAGCAGAACAGTTGCCAGTGTTTGTTACAAACTGTGTTGGGTATTGTGCTAGATAGGGCTTCCTAGAATCTTCAAATGACAGAATAAAATGGTCTTTTGTTTTGTTTTCCAGTTTGCACAAATGTTTTGCATTTGACCCAGTAACAGGAAAACTTGTAATTAGTTCTGTTAGTGTAAAATAGCATCTTAACCTTTGGCTGCTGCTCTAAGACTGTAATTATAGCCTGTTTAAACAGTGGAAATAGAGAACTTACTGCTTGCTCAGTGGTAAAGAGGAGAGAGTAACTTGCCTGTGTTCCTCAGATCTGGAAGATTTCCGGCGCTATCTGGAGAAGCGATTTGACTTCGAGCAGGTGACGGTGAAGAAGTTCCGGACGTGGGCGGAGCGGCGCCAGTTCAACCGCGAGATGAAGCGCAAGCAGGCCGAGGCCGAGCGGCCCATCCTGCCTGCCAACCAGAAACTCATCACCCTCTCTGTGCAGGATGCACCTATCAAGAAAGGTTGGCTTATCTGCCTGCAGCTCAAACACTCTGCCTTCAACACTAATAGCAGCTCTAAGCTTGGCTGAAAATAAATCCTCCAATAAGTTCATTTTGTGTTCTTTGATCCATCATATTACATAGTAAAGGGAAAATATTGTCGAAATGTGCTTCCTATTGAAAAGATAATTCTAAATTAAAAGATTTTTATTTTATTTAAGGTTACAGTCCTGGTTACCAGTGACCACCTTCAGCTATACTTACTGTTGGCTGTTGCTGAAAACCCTCCTGCCTTGTCACTCAGTGCTACTGCCTTCTCAGTTCTGTACCAGTTCTAATTGGTCCCAAATTAGGGATTGGTTACAAATGCCATATTAATCCAGATTAAAACCTCCTGTTAAAAATACAAATGTGTGTGCAGTTGTGTCCTGTGGTATGATGAGTGGATATTGTATCTGACAAGAAGCTGGAGTGTTCCCTTGTGTATATTGGCTGTGTATCCATAATAGCACATCTGACTGCAGTCTGATGTTTAGAATGTCCATTAGACTTGTGATTTGGATTCTGGTTTTATTTTGTACATTGTCATGTTTCTGAGTTTCTTCTCTTTAGCAGAATTAAAACTCATGAGTTGCATATTGACCATTGCCTGTTATAGGGAGGTACAGCTGAATTTTCACTTAATACATTTTTATCTTCAAGTGCAGGTTTAGAGCCCCGTTGAAACTGTCTAAATTAAAGACATATTTGCACTTTACCTGTCTAATCTTAACTTTCTCCCCCATATTGCCATAGTGCCTGCTGAGCCAGGGTTTGTGCTCTTGACTAATGTTACTGTTGCAGGGGAAAAATCCCATCCAACCAAAAAGTAATCTTTCCAATAAAAAGAGCACAGTCATGGCAAGGGAGCAGTGCCCTGGTCTGTGGCTTGCTAAACAGGGTTTTTGTATGGGAGGGAAGGGGGAATGATTCTGGTTTTTGGATTTGAAGTCTATGTGCCCGTTGTTGTGTCTCCCTTCTGATGTGTTTGGAGCAAATTAGAGGATCTCTAATTGATGTTCGCTGCCAAAAATGCTGTGTCTAGAGGTCCAGAGGCCATGGGACTGCAAACATTGAACAGAATGTTTGACTTGGCTCATAATTAGTGCACTTCTAGTTGTTGATAGAAACGTCTCACTCACACCTCAATACTTTGTCAATGAAAATGGCCTGGGAGGTCTTAGTTACCTGTGCTGCATTCAACAGCAGCACATTTCATTTGAGCAAGCACTTATCCCTTGGAGCTTCTAATTTATTGATTGATTTATTTGTAGTAGAAATTGTCTTTTAAAGACTGGAACTACTTAGCTTCTTCCCCTCTCTTTGTCTTTTTTCTTTGCAGAGTTTGTCATTAATCCCAATGGGAAGTCTGAAGTTTGCATACTGCATGAATATATGCAACGAGTCCTGAAGGTTCGCCCTGTTTACAATTTCTTTGAATGTGGTAAGTCTGTTGAGTTTTCTTAAAATACACCTGCAATCAAATTAACGTTGGGGTTTGTTTCCTGAAGTGCTATGATGTATGTTCCCTTAATTCTTACTTTTGCTGTTTTGTTTTCTTTTTTTTTTTTTGAGGGGACCTTATAATTCTTCAGAATTATGTTATTCCTATGTATGTATTACATAATTTACCTGAACTTTCAATATCAGAATGTGTAGCTCTTGTATTCACACTGGGATATGGAAACTTTGGTGTTGATACTTGAATTCTGGCAGATTACCAGGGATCTCTTAAAATGTTCTTTATTTGGAAGAACGAGTATATGGTGGTAAGTCTCTGTTAATGGAAAACTCTTGTTAGTCTTTCTTATACTGAAGTAAGCAATTTTTCAGTCTTTATGAAGAATAAACAATTTCCATCCCTCTTGAAGTTGAAATGAAGAAGAAAAGAAAGCCTTGATAGTGGTGGTATTTCATATTCATGGTGAGTGTATTTTACACTGAGAGTTCTGCAAAGCTTTCTTTTACTTTCTTCCTCTGTTTCCAGAGAACCCAAGTGAACCTTTTGGAGCCTCAGTTATTATTGATGGAGTAACCTATGGGGCAGGAACTGCCAGCAGCAAAAAACTTGCCAAGAATAAAGCTGGTAACGTTTTTTCTTTCTTAATAACAACTCCTGATTTGTTTATCTGTTTTCATTTCTGCTTTGGAAATTACGTATTTGCTATAGTAAGTGGGAATAATTTTGTTAACAGTCAAAGAAAATGTGTATATGGCCTTTTGGCAAAATTGATAAATGCTGGTGCAGAGACTTTGCTGACAAGAAAAGGTTCAGCAATGGACTGGGACAGAAAACTGTGAAGAAACTTGCTCTGTTGACTTCCATGCAGACTCTTGATGTGCACTGGGCAGCAGTGTGAGAGTCTGTCTCTAATGATCACACCAGTAAGAACTTGTTGGAGGTTTTATGTCTCTGCTGTCACCTGCTGTATAAACACCTGGGGATGGATTGTAGCAAAATGAAAATATTTGCCTGTCTTTCAAAAAAAAAAAAAATCCCTCCAACTTTTGTTTGTATTGGTTTTCTTTCTGAAAATAAAACAGTTGCATTGAACTATGTGATTATTGATTTCTAAGTACTTGTCTTCATTATTCCAATTGTGTAAGTCTGTAATAACTGTGTAAGTAGTTCTAGATGGGAATGTCTTGCCACACCTGCTATGTTAGGACTCCTCACTGAGCTCCAGGTTTCAGTCTCTTTAGCACAAGGCTCAGGAAAAACCCCTCAGCACGTAAAGATGTGTAACATCCATGTGGTGACTTCTGCATGTGAGAATTCCATCAGTGCAGCCAAATCCCCAAAAAGCAGCCTGGAATTGTTTGTGCATGAGGAAAAGGGATTTTGCTGTGAAGGTTTAGGCAGATCCTGGGGGTGCTTTTTGTACCGTGCTGGGGTTTGAATGCCCTGGGGGTGCAGCACCAGGGCTCAGCTCTAACAACTGAGGGGCACAACTCTGATTTTTGCTGCTAAGGGCTCTGTGTCACTTACTAGAGGAGATCTTTTTCTTTACAATCATTGTTTAAAGTAAACTTAACCAAGATGTTTAATCGCTTTCTGCAGCTCGAGCTACACTGGAAATCCTTATTCCCGACTTTGTTAAACAGACCTCTGAGGAGAAGCCCAAAGACAGTCAAGAACTTGAGGTACTGAGCTTTTGCTTCCTGGCTGTCATTATTGGAGTCTGTTTTTAAAAACATTGCACCTTCAGTGTCAAAAATACAATGGAAAGTTCATGAGGTTGTTTTCTCAGTCAAAGGGAAATGTGAAATTCTTCCTTTAGAGGAAGATCTGTGGCAATGAAAATACCTTTTTTTTTTTTTATTTGGAATTGATCAGAAGATTTAATGTGATGCAGAGAGCTAGTTCCTTACTGATTATATCAGGTCACTTACTGAAGACCTGAAATGTTCCAAGATACCAGACTGCCTGTACTGTCCTGGCTTCCAAAATCCTCTGGTTGATGCTGTGAAAAGTTCAGAGTGAGGTGCTGTCTGGTTTTGTGTGATCATCTTAGGACACCAACGAAGAACTGGAATTGCTCAGGCTTCTGAGGCGTTTTTACCTACCTGTAAATCTCAGGCAGTGACATTTGAGAAAATGAAAGGAAAAGTTTCTTTAAGTGGAGAATATGTGCTATATTTTCAGGTACTGGAAGTATGAAGTAGTTTGTTGATCAGTGGTACTTCCCACAGACCATCAGTGAGGAGTAAAGGACAAATCAGTGATCAGAAGACTAGTTGTTTGTACCTTTGCTTTAACTTAAAACTGTGTTGTATCCCCTACACTACTGAAATGGTCATCAGGAAAATGCAAACCATTTTTTCTGTTGTTTTGCAATACAAAATGTGCCAATAGCTGTGTGATTAGGTGTGGCAGTTTTAAGGATGTTGATAAATACCTCCCATTATGGATTTAAAAGCCCTTTTTAAAGTATTAAGCACAGAGCAGCAGATCTTATTGAATGTTGCAAAGGAGAAATGAGAGTTAGGGACAGTTTTAGGGCCTTACTTGCACAAAGCACAATGACCCTTCTCCATTCCTTTGTAGTATTTTAACCATATCAGTATTGAGGACTCACGGGTATATGAACTCACCAGTAAAGCTGGACTCTTGTCTCCATATCAGATTCTCCATGAGTGCCTTAAAAGGTAAGGCTGCAGCAGGAGGGCAGTTTGGGGGCACAGTGTCCCTGCAGTGTTGGGCAGTGCCTGGGCACTGCTGGGCTGGCTGAGCTCCCTGTGCTTTGGGAGGACTCAGCTGGGCAATGCTGAGGCACTTTGAATTCATATTTGCTGTTTATGCCTCTTCTGAGATCAGAATTTAGTTGTGGGACATATATTTGGTTTTCCTTCATACAGGCTTGCCTTTTCAAGTGACTGATCTAAAATACCCTTTTCATTAATGAATGTTTTGGAATTTATTAATGTCTAATTTCATTGCAATTACTCTCAAAGATAACTGCAACCACTTCAGTTGTTTGTAGTTTTACTTAGTATGTGATCTTGATTTTGTGCTTAAGAAACCACGGAATGGGAGATACATCCATCAAGTTTGAAGTGATTCCTGGGAAAAATCAGAAGAGTGAATACGTGATGACGTGTGGGAAGCACACGGTGCGAGGCTGGTGTAAGTACAGGGCTGGGGAGTCCTGCCCTGCCTGGCTCCTGGGGGCTGGGGAGCTGTTCCTGCTCTGCTGTCCCAGTTCTGACTGACACAAGGCAATGTTTGGGGTGCTGGCTCAGCTGGGAGCTGTCCCTCTGCTCTGCTGTCCCAGTTCTGACTGACACAAGGGAATCTCTGGGGTGCTGGCTTAGCTGGGGAATGTCCCTCTGCTCTGCTGTCCCAGTTCTGACTGACACAAGGCAATGTTTGGGGTGCTGGCTCAGCTGGGGAATGTCCCTCTGCTCTGCTGTCCCAGTTCTGACTGACACAAGGCAATGTTTGGGGTGCTGGCTCAGCTGGGGAATGTCCCTCTGCTCTGCTGTCCCAGTTCTGACTGACACAAGGCAATGTTTGGGGTGCTGGCTCA
>NW_016690231.1:1083781-1121484 GCF_001604755.1 Lepidothrix coronata
GCTGCAGCACAGGCAGTGTGGGCAGCACAGACAGGAGGTGTTGGCAGGCACAGCACGGGAGGAGCTGCGGCTGCAGCCAAGGGCCCGCTCCTGGGGTTTGTTCTTCACTGGGTTCTCTGTGGCACTGCAGTGTCTGCCCTGGGAACCATCCCTGGGTTCTCTGTGGCACTGCAGTGTCTGCCCTGGGAACCATCCCTGGGTTCTCTGTGGCACTGCAGTGTCTGCCCTGGGAGCTGCTCTGTGTTGGCTCTGCGAGGGGAGAGTGAAAGCCGAGCTGGTGCTTCAGTGACTCCTGGAGTTGCTGCTCTGCTCTGTCCTACCCTCCTGCTCTGGGGAGTGACCCAGCTCACTCCTCTGCACCTGCTGCAGCTCCTGCCCCTTACCTGGACAGGGACCTGGGGGCTCCAGGGGTTGTTTGCTTTGGTTTTTCTTTTGATTTTTGCTGGGGGGTTTTGATTTCCTGTGTTACATGGAGAGTGCTGCAGTATATTGAATTTAGTGCCTACTGGATTTTAACAATGTTGGCATCAGTATTGTAAGACCTCCTTTTACATCATGCATTACTTTGGAAATACGTGGAGTTTAATTTATATTTCAAGCTGATGTTCTCTCACGTGTTGCATATGATGTTTGAGGTTTAACAGGAGGAGTCCTGGAGTCTCACCTGTTTCTGTGTTTGAGTGATACCCTCGGAGGTCTCTGCAAATACAAATCCATCCATTTTTTTATTATTGTATTTAGCTTTTTAGTTCCACGAGTTGTAATCCTGGTACAACAGGATACGGGTAGTTGGAAGACTATACATGAACTTATTATTTAAAGAAGTGGCCTGTCTTAAAAAAAAAAAGAAACAAAAAACACTGCCTCTGCTTTTTTTTGTATAGCTTTAATAAATCTCCATCTTTTGAAGGGTATATAATATTGGTGCAGCAGTGACAAGCAGTGATTGCTGTTTGTCTCTTCGTTTTTATTGGATTTTTTTTTTGTTTATTTTCCTAAAGACAGGGCTTATATCTTCTATGCCTAAATAGATAGGTTTTATTTCAGCTTCTCTGTTTTCAGCAGAAAAATCTGTACTTGGATGGCACTGTAAAAGACAAATCACCCTTGTAGATCTTTTTATTTTTCTGAGACCAGAATGTCAATGCATTTGCAGGTCACCTGCAGAATATCCATAGATGCCTCGCTTACCAATTTGTTTTCATTAATTTTAAGAGGATTGCTGTATTACCTCACTCTGCCACTATCAGATTCACAAGGTGACCATTGCCCTTAATAAACACCCAGAGATTTCATTGTGAACCAAAGCCTAGAACGTGTATTATGCATTCTAAACAAAAACCAACCACCACGATGGTATCAGACCTTGCTGCAGCCTTTAACTGGAGAGATGTCCAGGAACCCGCAATAACTGCTGGAACAAACAAGGAACTGCTGTTGATGTCAGTGTGGAGTATTCTTGTGTTTTAATGTTTACTATTGTTTGGAGTGTAACAGTCTCGCATTTGCACATAAGCACGAGCTGCTGTGATAGAGGATAGATCATTGCATTAACTTCAGCTTCTGCATGAACACTTACAGTGTGATTCAAGATGTATCCTAAACTTGTCTTGTAACTTGTGTGTTTTCTAGGTAATCGGCTGTAAAGGTTTAGATCTGATTGTATGAATGCATAAAACAACTGCTGCTTTTGTCACTGATACTTGTTATTTATCCCTTCTATATCCAGAGGAAGATGGGTATTTTTATAGGGATGGAGTGTATTTTTAAGAACTGTTCCATCCTTTGGGGATTAGACAGTTTTGCTTTGCATATTATGTGCTTCTTGACAAAAGTGTGGTTTATTGACTTTAAGGATTCAATTAGTGTGCATTCAAATCTTCATGGTACTGACAGAAAACTTACTGTGACTTGCAGTGACTAGTCAGATGCTACCTACTGAAACACCGTCATCAGCTTTTTTACATATTTATTAGGCAGAACTGATGAATTAGTTGGGTACTCAGAAGTTTGGAAAGACTATTATGCATAAACTTAACTGTTGTATGTAAACTTCCATTCTCCTGTGATGCTGTTAGGCTTTATACAAATATATTTGTAACATCCAAGTATTTAAAAGCATCATGATTATCTTATTAATTCTCTAAACTGTACTTTGGTCCTGGAGTGAAGTTTAGGAAGTGATATCCTCCTAACTTTCCGTGGGAAGGAATGTGACGTGCAAGAAGCCATGCTGTTATTAACCAAATAAAATGATCAGTTACAGTATTCCAGTGTGTATCTGGAGGTGGGAAAACAAAACAAACCAGAGTCCATCCGTACTGCCCGAGCAGGTAACAGTGGTTGCTCTTTGAGTTGTGGTGGGTGCAGTTGCTTGATGCCAGTGCTAAATTGGTACAACTATAAAGCCTCATTTTCACTGAGCCTCTGCTTGCTTTTTTTCTGCACAATCATGTAATCCTCTGTGTTTGGTCTTTGAGTACTACATGTGTATTTTTCAGACAATTAGTTTTGAGCAATAAAGTTTGATATTATAAAATGCACCAGTGTGATCAGTATTACCATGGCTTAAGCATATCTAGAAAAAGGAACTTTTTTATTCCTTGAGTCCTGTAGGTGGTTTTAATAGAAATTAAATTAGTGCAGGCTCTAACTTCTTGGTTAGGGAAGTACTTGATCCCCTTCTTGGTAAGGAATTGAATATTTAAATGGTTAAACCCTTGGAATTAAATTACAGTGTTTTCTTGAACTGAGATTTGTAATTTTACTTAAATGATGTCAAGGGTGGGAGTGTCTCAGCCCAAAGTGCTGCTTTTGGTACCTGCTGTCACTGGACAGGTGGGGTGTCAGCACAGCTGTGGGCTGTTGTTGTTCAGGCCACATTAAATGTGTATCCAGAAGTATGTTTGGTAACTTGAGATTTAAGATGGTTTTTCCTTCTCCCAGTCAGTGCTCTGTCTGCTCTGGAGTGTGGATCACAGTCTGTTCATGGCAGCTGCTGAGATCTGGAGAGTGACTCTGCCTGGAGAGCACCTCGGGCCGGGCTGGGACTCTCAGCCAGGTTTGTCTCCACACACGGGAAGTGCAGCTGCAGGTGCTCAGTGGGGTCACTGTCCTGGTGTGTCTGTGCTGGGGGTTTGTCTCAAACACAAACTGCCTTTGTCTCCTGCTGCACAGGGCTACGACTAAAACAGCTGGGAAGATACCTGAGGAAAGATCCTTTGGAGCCCAGGGCAGAGGTTTGGGACAGAGCACCAGTGTCCAGAAGTATTTCAGCTATAACTCAAACACTGAGGGAGATGAGGTTGTACTCCTTGTTTTCTCATTCCTCAGTGATCCCTGAATTACACAGCTCTTCCAGAAGCACACTTTCTGTGAGGCCAAGGTTACCCTTTCAGAGCTCCTGCAGGATCAGAACACCTCAGTGGGGCTACAGAAGTTCCTGAGGGGGAGGTACTCGACTGAAGGCACCCCCTGAGCAGCCTCACTGACACTGAGAGGAGGAGGAGGAGCCTCTTGACCAAAAATGACAAGTGTCTTCCCTCTCCTGCCATGGCCTGACTGGGGGCAGTTTGCAGGGTGAGGGCCTGGCTCTGAGGTTTAGGACACTCAAGCATTGATTGTCCCGTCCGTGCTGCTCCAGCCTGGTCAGACTGACTGTGGCTGAGGGGAGGGGGGCACTGAGGTTGGACTGAGTTCGTCACTTCCTAGGGAAGAGTCAGCAGTGAAATGATCTGTGGAAGGTTTAAAGTTGTTCCATCTTCACTTGCCTCCTCAGACAGGGTGTGGTTCTGACAGGCTGGCAGAGCCCAGGGGAGCAGTGGCAGTGACACCCTCCGGAGTGCCCGCTGTTGGCTGGGGGTGAGTAGCAGCTGTTCACTAAGGGTGGTGTTGCATTAAAAATCAGCCCAGGTTTCAAGTAGTTTTATCTGCATAGAGTTGTGGAATACTTTATTTAAAGCCATTTCAAAGAGGGAGACCACTATGGGCATGAGGAGAAAAGTAGATTTTGGGCTTAATAGTACCTAATGCCCCATCTCTGGAAGTATCCAAGGCCAGGTTGGATGGGGCTCTGAGCAACCTGGTCTAGTGGAAAGTGTCCTTGCCCATGGCAGGGGGCTTGGTATGAGATGATCTTTAAGGTCCTTTCCAAAACAAACCATTCTGTGGTTCTACAATAATGAAATTTAATTCATGAGTATGATAAAAGAACTCAAAGCCTTGCACCTACTCTGCTGTACAGAGATTTATTCCCTGGATGTCACAGACACGATGTTATGGATGCAGCTGGCAAGGCAGTGGCTTGTGCAGTGTCTCTGAGTCAGGGTGACTCTCCATGGCCAGCAGCTGCCTGGCTCCCTGAGGGGACCCCTCCTGCCGTGGGCTGAGCTGCTGCCGAGCTGCCATTGGGGTATTCCACGCGCTCGAAGCAGAGCAGTAACTCACAGTGCCTGGTCTGGGGGAACAGATCCACGGCCATGGCTCGCACGGGGCGGAAGGAGGCTCCTTTCACCCTGTTGGACGGGGCCCGGCAAAGGCTGAACGGGAAAGGACAGAAAGGGGAGGAAGAAATTAATCCATGTTTTAGTCTGCTCATCACCACTGCTGTTCTTCTAAGAGCTCCCTCTCCCCAGCAAGCACAATTTGTCTTCTTAAGATTAAGTCAACCTAAGGCAAGAAACACTCACTCTACAAAGTTGTTCATCGCGGCTCTGGGATTGCAGGAGACATAAATGAGCTTCTTCAGATGTTCAGCTCTTCTAATGGCAAGAATTACCTTGGAATCTGGATGATCAAAACCAAGACAGCTGTTTAGTGGCTCTGTGTGCAGCAACAGACTGGCAGAGAAATTCCAGGACCAAACTGCTGCAATACCCCGCTGGTTCAGGCCGTTCCTGCAGCCTCCACCTCATTTGTGCCGTTGGTGTTTCCTTGGGTTCCCCACCCAGCACCCCTGAGGACAACAGCCCCAGCTGGGGGACTTACGCAGCCCTGCTCGTGGGGGATCCACAATAGTGACCACGTTCTGAGGAGCCAAGACGTTCATCAGGGAAGGGACAACATCTTCTGCCTTCCCACAATAAAATTCGATATTGTTCAGTTCTGTAAGAACAAGAAGGGATGTCAGAGTACTTACCAAAGCATTTTCAGTACACTACATTGGATATTAAGTTCTGATGCCTTAGAAACTACAAATTGTTTAGTCTACCATGAAATCAGCGTCATTTAAACAATCACTGTTATTTCAGATCATTTAAACAACAGTAATTTGAGCATCTTCCATTATCTGGACGAAAGCAAAACCCCACAGCCAACAGCTACTGTTAATGTTTTATTTAGGAGGATAACTGGTTTCATTTCACTTCTACACTTGAAGAAGGAAAAAAAGCTAGCTTTTAGTCAATGGGCAGATTGATCCTGTGGGTTAACATGGTATTTGTTTTCAAGAGAGATTAAGTGTTTAAAATGGACAAGATCACTATCAACAACATGTAATTCCAGGCTGCTCAGATACGGTAAGGAGCAACTGGCTGTACAACTGCTTAACAAACAGAGCACTTCAGCTCAACTCACCATTGATCTGGGCATTGGCTTTGGCATCCTGCACAGCTTCTTGGCACAGCTCAATTCCAATCACCTTCTTCACTTTCTACAGAATCAAGAGGAAAAGCTCCCTGTGTGTAAGTTTAACCACTTTTCATAGCATCAGCAATTAACAGGAACTTTGCCCAGTACCTGGTCACGGAATTATTGCCTTGCAGGCAGAAAAAGGCTGAGAAGGGACTGTGCAAATCCATAGTGACTTTTTCAACTGAAATTGTGGGATGAACACCCTTTATCCCAACCTGTGTGGGACAGACAGACTCCAGTTATGCTGGCGTCTTTCTTTTTTGGGGGCCAGACTTCCTTACATGCTCTAGCAAACTCCACTCTACCCAGATGTAAGAAATGTTGGTTATTCATATCCAGAGCTTGCTGAGAAAGTCCAGACTAAATTAGTTTCAAAATAATTTAGACTGCTCAACACAAGGGTGAGCTTCCATAAAGACTTGGTAAAACAGCTGCAGGCAGTTTAATGAGACATTGTTTGAAAAAAATTAAGATCCAATGTGCTGCATTTCAAATGTATCGAGTATTTTCTTTCATTGTAACCACCCTTAAAATTAGCTACGAAAGGCAGTTACCCCAGCTTGTCCCGGGAGGAGCAGGGGCTCACCTTGGCCAGGGAGATGCCGATGGTTCCTGTGCCACAGCAGACGTCCAGCACGGTGCTGTCGGGGCTCAGCTGGGCCCAGTCCCCGATGGCCGCGTACAGAACCTCTGCAGCCGCCGTGTTCACCTGGCAGAGGGAGTTTCCAAGGGATACACTTCCTCATCAATAGGGAATGTGCTTTAGTGAGCCTTAGCAAAGCACCTTTGCTTGTTCCTAAGACACAACTTCACGTGTAAGTTAAAAACACACATTTAAAGTGCTGGAAGGCTCGAAATAAGTTTTGGAAGAGCAAACAAAAATGAGCCCTGCAAGATTCCCAAACCATCCACTGCATGTTCAGTGTTACCAAAAGACTGCCATGGAACAGGAGGCAAACAAAACGCACTCGTATAAAGAAAAAGTTGTCTTCAGTGTGCTCCCATCGAGTTTACACTTTCACTGCTTTTACAGCCAAGAGAGATATTTAATCACACTGAATATAAAAGATTAAATCTCTAGATATATAATATCTTGTTCCACAGCATTAGTCAAGGTCAAGGGCATTAATGCAAATCCAGTGAAATTAGGAACTTCACATCATCCTTACTTGAAAAAATGCATGAGGAGAAATTCTAAATTTTAGGCCAAGGAGTTCTTCATATATGTACTTGTCACCAGCCACATGCTCCAAAGGCAAGTCTTCTAGGTTGGGAGATTTCCTGAGGGTGGGGGAAGAATGGGGAGACAAAATAGGGGAGAAACAAAAAAAAGACAAACATGTTTGTTACAATTTTTACCAAAGCTGTAGTCACCCCAAAAATTGTAGTGCTACATCCTAAGCAGTAACATTTATCATCTCTTAGAGACTCTTCTTGGTCATTTAGCCCTGCAGCGTGCAATTGTTCCACTGCTGGTTGCTGTAGGACCTACCCTATCTCTGGATGAAGATGGTGTGAGCCTTGTGCTCTGTGAGGGAGGATGGGGAGATTAAAAGAATCACAGAAATAGGGAAGAAAGGATGTAGAAGTTACTTGATAATAATAAACCTCCATCTACTGCAGTAAACACCTCCACAGCTTGACAGCCAGCAACAACTGGTGGGTTCACCCACTGAAACTCCACCTGCCTTCATCCAGAGAATGGGAAATTCCAACAGTCTCTTGTGGAAAAGGTAAGTGACTTGCAGAAATGAGTAACACTGATGCTACTTCTCTGAAATAGCCCAAACAAGGCTGTGCAAGTGCTACCTGCTGTTCTGCAAACACAAAACATGCACCACCGTCCCCCAGAGACATCACCTCCCTCACCTTTGTCCTTCCTCCACAAAGTACAGAGAGGTGACACCACTGCTCCGTCCCAGCCCTTCTGTGAAGTATTTTGCCAGAGAGCTTTTCAGGTCAGTGAGCTCTTCTTTACCTAATTTCTACAGGTTTCATTGGAAAGAAGGGAGAATAATCACGTGAGTGACTTGGAGATGGGATTTAGTGTGTACTGTTTATAACCCATGAACGACTTGTTCACTTCCAGGCATCAGTCTAAAGAGAATTGGAGTAGCAATGCAAGGCAGGCTACAGCAAGCAATGGTTGCATTTCCCTTGTGCATGCACAGATCACAGACTCAGGTGTAAGCACTTCAGAGCTGTGTGTGGGCTGCACAGCCTGTGTGCAGGGCAGTACCTGGGGGTTGAAGTAGGCGATGGCCATGACGTGGCCGCTCCTGCTGGTGCGCACAGTGAGCTGCTTCCAGTGCCCCTCGTAGGTCTCGGGGCTGTAAACCGAGTAGGGAGTTGACCTGCAATTTGCAGAAGCTCCATTACTTATACACAGAATTATTTGTTTTGCATAACATTAAACAGTTCATGGACACAAAAGAACATCACTATCCAAAGGGATGGAAAAAATGTTAAGTACAAACAGAGGCTGCACTGATTTGTCAAGAAAGGAATGACTCCCACACCTCAACTAAGAGAAAAGAACAAAAAGGACTGATGAAGAGATAACATCTCCTAAAGCAAAATAATGTGTGCCTAGTTCTCAAAATCCTTTTACCCATTTTAACCCATCTAAAATTACAGAGAGGCAACAGGCAGCTTCTCATCACGTTCAGAGAATAACACCACCCTTTATATCATTAGCTTCTCTGCTTCATTCCAAGTTCAAACCTTCCACCTTCATGATTCTTCTGAGGTTTCCATTTTTGAAGATTTAATTGCTTTTTAAAGAAAGCACTCATTTTTCTAAAAAAGTATTGTTGCTTAAATGTGCAACTTTTGTTTTATTCCTTGCTGTAGGATGATTCTTCTCTTCCTCCCAGGAAGCAGCAGACCTTTGTTATTCAAATTTCTCCTTTTAAAAGCCTTTCTTGGCAGTTAGTGGAAGAAGCTCACAACTAACACACACTTTTTATTGTAGACTTACACGTCCCACTGCTTGCAATAAAACTGTGTTCAGTTTGTACCTGTCCCCCCATCTCAGAGCAGCCCAGAAAGAGCAAGGGAAAAATACCCCGTGAGCCCGTGATCCAGGCACAAGGTGGAAAGAAAGAATCACTGAAAATTGAGGCTGGTACATCTTAGGTCTTCGAGCTCAGAACAAACACTAAGCTTTTCATAATATTTCATTTTACAAATAATTTTTGAGTAAGATATCAAAGCCTTTACGGATAACTCATTTTACTTATGCTCACCTTATGAAGTCTTGGAAAGCTTTTACTACTTTTTTGGCAATAGCAGGAATGTGAACAGTATCAAATGGCTCCACTACAGCACATGTACCACCCTTATATTTGCCAAGACGACAACCCACAGTTTTGTCTTCTTGATTTACACCAATCCCAATCAAGAACTCACATTTGTTGCGATATTCAGTCTAGATTCAAAATAAAGTTATGTAAGATATTTATATAGCATTTATTTGTACATGCCAAGTTTCTCCTGAAACAAATCTCATATGGTTAAATGCATTTGCAAATGGACACAGGACATTTAGTTCATATGGAAGATACTCATGGATTTTGACCTGTGTGAACTAACACTGAAAAATATTAGTAAGTCTTGTTATCTAACGAGCAAACTATTGCCTCTGCTGAAGAATGTATTAGCTTACAACACAGGCTTGCAGGGACAGCATATTCGTTTTAAAGTTAGAATATCCAGTTAATTGTGTCTATTTTTCTGCTTCCTGTAAATATGTCCACACAGTATTTACATGAAAGGCAACAATGTCTAAAATTCATCATTTATTATTACAAGAAGTCGAATACTCACTGTCCACTGTCTCCTAAGACCAAATAAGGAACGTACCCCTCAGCTCATGAACCCCAGCCCACACTTTACCTGGGCTGACATTACCTGTAATGGTGATGCTTTCACTCCCTCCACCGGGCAACACAATTTATTAAACTTCTGCTTCTGCAGGAACAACCAAGGTAATAAAGCTCTGTTGTTATTTCCTATTTCCCTGCCCAAATCAGAAACAAAAAGTATAAAGCACACAGTTAGAAAAATTGAGGTCAACACAAAACATTTTCTTGTATAGGGCACAAAAACGCATCACATTATCACAGGGAAGAGTATTTCTTCCAGAATTTTTTAACAGGCAAACCCTCTCCAACTTTATAAGAGCTGACCTGAAAAAATAAGGGTTAAATGTAGTTACAATGGTATGTACTGGATTTATCAATGTACCCATGCATGAAAAGAATGCCAATTTTATCCACGTAAGGCAAGAGACAGAAGTGATACTTTGATCTACAAAGACAGGGCATAAAATTTTGAGGGGATTTTAAAAGAGAAAAGTCCAATAGTAATTTACCATCTCTACAGACTGATTATCTCTTATACCCTTTGACAATGCCATTTTTTTAAGGGCACAAACATCCTCCTGCTTATGGAACAACAGACTTTAGAACCTATTCCCCTTCATTTAGCAATTTTTTGAAGCTGACCGAGAAGAGCAAGTTTTGTCAACTGGAACAGCTTTTAGGCCCTACCATCGCAGATTAATCTTCTATTTACTTTGACAGGGGATGTGAGTTTTGACCTACCTCTAACTCACTTCATTTTAGAGGTAGCAATTGGTGTGAATTTAGCTACATCCCATCACAAGGCCAAGTCTCGTACACACTACAGTAGCGTTACAAACAGGAATTACTTTGTCAGCTTCTGCAGCACTTGCTCGCACTCCTGCAGCTTCTGTGCCAGCTGCTCCTCGTAGGGCACGTTCCACAGCGGGGTCACCACGTCCGCGATCCGCTTGCTCAGGGGCTCGTCTGCCGAGGGAGCCGCGCGCTTCGCCTGCCCCGGCTCCGCGTCCTCCTCCTGCCGCCTCTTCTTGGCGATGGGGTCGGCTTTGGGCTTGGCGAGGCGCACGCTGAGCCGGCGGCTCTTCCAGAGCGCGCCCTGCAGCACCCGCACGGCCTTGTCCCGCTCCTCCTCGCTCTTGAACGTCACGAAGGAGAACGTCTGCTTCCCGAAGAGTTTGATCTTGTGCGGGTTGAGCCCGTACTTGGCGAGGAACTTTTTCACGTCGTTAAACCCGATGTACTTGGGCAGGTTCTGTATCTCTACTTTGTAGATCTCGGAGGTGAACAGGTCTCCCTTGATGTATCTGTACACGTCGGGGCTCTCAGCGGAGTCTCCCCCGGCCCGGCTCTCCGGCTCAGCGCCATCTCCCGCTCCCTCCGCCGGCGCCGTGAGGCCGCCGGGCTCGCAGGGACCGCGTTCCTCCGCCATGGCCCCGCCGCCCCTCAGCCAGCCCCGCGCACCGCCCGGGGCGGGGCCGCGGCGTCACGGCCGGGCCGCTGCGAGGGGAACGGCGGCAGAGGGACGATCGGGCTGGTTTTTAATCTCTGCCCTCGGCGCGGCCGCGGCCCTCAGACACCACAATGAAAGGAGCGGCTCGGACGCCGCCTCCCCCCTCACGCGGGCGCGCGCCATCTTGAGCCCCCCTCCCTGCCGCGGGCGGGCGCCGCCATGGCGCGGGGGGCGCCGGGAAAAGCGCCGGGGAACGGGGACGACGAAAACGCTTCTCGGGGGGACGGCGACACGGGGATGGCTGGCGGGGGCCGGTGACACGGGGAGCGGCGCCGGGGCGGGCGGCAGGGCCGGCGCGGCGGGGCCGGGCGGGCGGCGCGGTGGCCGCACCGGGGCGGGGCTGAGGGCAGCGGGCGTTTCCCATCGTGCCTCGCGGCGGCGCGGCGCGGGCTGCGGGAATGAGGTAAAGGCGGGCGGGGCGCGCGCAGGAAGCGGCGAGCGGAGCGCGGACAGCGGGGCCATGGCCGACACCGCGGTGAGGGACGGGCGGCGGGGCCGGGGGGCGGCGGGGCCGGGGGCAGAGGAGAGCGGAGAAACAGGTGGGGCCCGGGGCGGGGGGCCGGGGTCGGGCAGGGCCCGGGACGAGCGCTGGGCCGCGCCGGGGGCCGCGCGGGGCCGGGGCGTTGCGGCCGTTCCGCCCCACCCGCCGCGGCCGTTCCCTCAGGCGCTCTCGGGCGATCCCTCTCCCCCGTCTCCCTCCTTTCTTCTCCTCCAACTTCTCCCTGTCCCGCCCCTCCCCCGGCCCGCCCGGCCGGACCCCTCGTGCCGCAGCCGCTCCCACGTGCTCCGTGTCGCGGGTATCGTGATAGCGGGACCCGCGTTCTCGCGTGTGCTCGCTCTGGATGGTGCCTTTCTCATGCCTTCTGTAATTAATCGCTCGGGCGCAGGATGGACGACGAATTGCCAGGCGGCATGTGGTGCTTACACAGGACAGGACAATGTATAAAAGTTTGGCTAATGCTTCTTTTCCTGTTTTTTGAAAACAGATGTGACGTAACGCCTTTCTTGCTTTTTTTCCCCCATTCTGGAACGCTGGGGACATAAAACTAACGATACCTCGTTTGATGTTGTTGATACAACTGGATTTTACTTTGCAACCTTTCTTACCTCATTCTCCTCCCTCTCCCCCCCCCTTTTTTTTTCACTATTTAGTAGAAATAGGCTGCTTTATTTCAGTCGCTTTATGTACGTGTGGTGTATACCTGCACTGTAAAGGATGTTGTGCACAGAGCCTGTAAGAGTGGACTCCTTCATCTGTAAAGTAAAAGTAGGATTTAAGCGTCCCCAATGTATAGACTGTTTTTCCTTTTTCTGTAATTCAAGAAGAAACAAAAAAAGCCAAACCCGAATCAGTTCCCTTGTCCCGAGATAGCTGTTTTGTGGCTTCATTAAACTTGCACATGAATCTCCCTTCTAGGCTGGCGTAGTGAGTGCTTCTCAGCAGCCCATGGGTATGAAGCACTGGAGATGTTTATCACTTACCTACTAGTCACACAGTAAAAACTATTCTTAAGCTTAATGAATGCTATGAGAGATTCCTAAAGGACTTAAATAGGCAGTAGCAGTTTGGCCATTTACCAATAACCTAAAGTTCCTCGAAGAGTGTTAAAGCAAAAAACTTAAATTATTGCATGAGGTTTAGAGCTGTGCCTCAAAAATATCTTTGGCTGTTGGTGATTCTAATACATAAAACAGAATGCTGAACTTGGGATGCAGTGTGTCCCTTAAACTGGGTTAGGTGGTTGGTTTGGTGTTGTGGGGGATTTTTTTCTATTTTTCCCATTAGTGATGGGTCATTAGACTCTAAGAAATAGTAGGGTTTTAGTAGCATAAAACACATTATATAGGAGAAATGGCTGAAGAAATTACTTTTCCATAACCAAGAGTTATTGCTCCAAGGCCAAGCCTTTGCACAATTCATGAGTGGTAGGATTAAAACATCCAGCACTGCATGAACACCTTTTTGTTTCATACTTTAACCATATGTTGACTTGAAAGCCACTTGTTTTCAGTTTTTCTTTACTGTTACAGGGTATTTCAGTTACTAAGATCTAATTGCTGAAAAGTTATAAAGGTTTTAATTTTAAATACAGGTATAAGTACTCCAGGCTTTAGGTTCACAGCATAGTTATTTGTTTGTGTTCTCTCTCTCCTCAGGAAGCACACGAGGAGCATGATACTTCTACTGAAAATACAGATGATTCTAACCACGACCCTCACTTTGAGCCCATAGTTTCCCTTCCTGAGCAAGAAATAAAAACTCTGGAAGAGGATGAGGAAGAACTCTTCAAGATGTAAGTGCAATAATTCTGTCTGTTATCTGAATGCTTATTGTGCTTTAACTTGACTGTTTATAAAAAGCTGTATGAAGCTGTAATGCAATTTAGTTGGTGTTTACTGTGATGGCAGAGATTGACTGGGGGGTGACTGATAATAATGCCCCAAGAAACTGAAGTTTGGAACAACAGAAGGGAGCTGATAGTGCAGATCTGTCTTAAGAACTGTTTAGCATAAAACAGTAACTTAATAATTAGAGGCTTGAAGTTGTGTGATCGCAATGTAGAACAAGTGTCTTGTGAGGAAAGAAAGGAGATGTATATGGAGTTGCTGCCATGTATCCCCAGGTAGAGGGTGATGCACAATGTACTGAAATAATAAAAGCAATAGATGCAGCATTGGGGCATTTGTGGCAGTACCTCTTTCTTGTCTAAAACATAGTTTTATCCCTAGATTGGGCTTAGTGTCAAATCAGGATAGCTTGATCTGCCTGAAGAAAAGTGTAGCCTAAAGGCTTAAGAAGTGTTTTGAGTTTGATCCCTGATGTGCTTGCTTTAAATAGGTTTAAAAAATACTGGTTTTACTTAATCACAGAATGGTATTGCTCATCTGGAAAAGAGGTTACACAGATGCTGGTAATAACTCAAGTGCTGGTCAGGTTCTGACAGGTACATGGTGAGATCTCTGACCCTTTGGCCTCTCTGCTTGTCAGGGCCAGCATCACATGGAAGGATTGTTTAAAGAATTATTTTATTTTAAAAGATCGTGGTAGTGAAATAACAGTGTAAGTTCTGGTGTTCTGTAGGTTAATTTTCATGTCTGCAAAGGGGTGATGGAGGAAAGGAGTCCTTTTTTTGTGAATGCTGGTGGTTCTGATAGTTAAACTTGAGGAATAACCTGCTGAATGCCAGCTGGACTTGGAAGGAATGACTTGCTTTGGTCCAAGTAGTTAATGTGAGTCAGAGCCTCTGTCAGAGGAGCTTGCTCCAGCATCTGACACTTTCTCTTGAAGGCCCTGGTTTATTACAAGTGCCTCTCCCTTGCATTTGTGTATCTGCCCTGCAGTGTGAGCAGGTGCCTCCTGTGCTATACTAGCGTCTTAAACTCCTCACTAGCGGAGCTCAGGCTGTGTCTTGGCTCAGTTTTGGCCAATATCCCAAACTCCTCCTGTTTCTCCACTGGCACACTGGCATCTTGGAAGGTTCAGCAGTGATGTTCTGAAGCAGACATGTTCCACTTTATTCCTGATTGAAGGAGAGCAGCAAGTAGGCTTTTGGAGTTCAAGGGAAATGAGTGACTCTAGAGGGTGAGGCACTTTAATAGCTGATCAAACACTGGGCTTGGAATTTTACAAGAGTCTCTACTTAGCATTAAGCTGCTAAATGTTGTGAATTACTATTGCTGGGAAGATGAAGCAGTTGTACCTATATGTAAGAACTCTGGCTATAGCAACACCTGTTAATTAGGTCCCTGAATTTAAAAGGTTGCCTAAACCAAATGTGTTTGTCATCTCAAAGAGTGTCCAGAACCTGTTGGATTTTAATATAGTCATTACATCGTTATAGCTTATTATTAAAGTTTAATTTATCCCATCAGTTTCTAAATCTGTGTGATGAATTAGAACAGAGACCCTTATAAAAGGAATTGTTTTCTTCTGATGTGTGGCTTTCAAAACCACTGTGCTGTTCAGTCAGCTGGGAGGTTTCAGCAAATGTTTCTGCATGCAGAGTAATGAAGTTCTCTCTTCCTCCAGGCGAGCGAAGCTGTTCCGGTTTGCGTCCGAGAACGAGCATCCCGAGTGGAAGGAGCGAGGGACTGGTGATGTGAAACTCCTGAAACACAAGGAGAAGGGAACAATTCGCCTCCTCATGCGGAGGGATAAAACTCTAAAAATCTGTGCAAACCATTATAGTGAGTTCTACACCACAGTACTTCTTAGTTGGGTTTTAAACAGTGGCTCTGCAGAATTGTACAGTGGAGGTTAAGAACTCGGTGGGTTTTTAGTAGCAGCTACAGAGGTGCTGTACATCTTTTGAACAGACATCAAATTTATATTAGACTGTAAATACAGTTGTCTCTTGCTCTTCACACAAGGCCACAAGCATCAAAAACCATTAGGGCTTATTTTTGTTAATGGGAGGAAGCTGCAATTTTTTTCCTTCAGACTCTGATACTGCTCTAAGACTAACTAAACTCGCTTTAAAATTTAGCTGGGATAGACAGGCATTATGTAAGTTCCAGTTGTGTGTAGTTTACTTTAATGATTGATAGAGTATAGAAAATGCAGGCCTTAATACTATTTGGGATAAGAATTTAGTGTATGCTGGCTTGCTTTTGTAAAAGGGTGAGAAAACCCATCATGTAATAATTTACTACTTAGAGCTAAATCTTGGAATTGCTGGAACCAATCCCTTAACCATCAGAAAACAGATACTGAGGTGCCAAACTATAATCTCTGTCTGCCTTTCCCTGCTTGTGAAATAAACTGAAATGAATGTGGTACATCGGGCTGACTCACTCAAAAAAGAATCCTCTTTGAATAAAAAGAACATGAAAGTGCAGGACATACTTGAAAGTCAGCATAACTTGCAACAAGTAGATTAATTTGATAATACTTTGTTGCTTGCTTTGGTAATAGTCAGATTTTTATAGGAGTATATAGTGTTCTGTGGAGTTAAACTACATTTAGATAACTTAAAATAAGAAGTAGCTTAATACAAACCTCAAGTCAGAAGCAGTAATTTTTGTTTTCTTGGGGTAGATCCTTCAGAAAGTCAGACTGTTCAGAGGACACAGGTGTTCCTGTTTAGTAAATGAAATGGCAAATATGAAAGCAGTGCAGTCACCAACCAGCAAGAAAAAAACTTTTGTTTAAGGAAATAAATGTGCATATACAAAACAGAACTGATAAATTTACAGTGTTCATGTAAAATTTGTTTGGGTTTTTTTTCCTGGAAAAGCTGCTCTCAGTATAGATTTGTTCAATGAAGTTATGCTGACTCACAGGCAGACAAAAGGACTCTCTTGATTTTTGCAAAACACTGAATGGAACAAAATGTAATTTGATCTCTAGATTTTAAAAATGCAAGGAAGGGAGTAGACTCTTCAGATTTCTCCTGAACTAAACAGGACTCAAGGGATCAAGGATAAAAAAAGCCCTCCCTAAACTTTGCATGTCTGGAATGCACCAAGTCTTAGAGCAGTGTGAGAACTTCTCCAGTCAGTCAGGTGAAGTAATTGGAGCATCTTGGAGGGAAAGGGCTCCATTTACTGGGAGGGAACAAAGGGATTGAAATACACTGTGTGCACCTTGCAGGGCTGCAGAACTCTGTCATACCTTGTACTACAGCTTTAAATTGGTGGCAGAGAAGTTAACTCAATTTGATGATTAATTGAAGGAATAATGCTTTTTTTTCACTAATTTTTGGTAGTATTTTCAGTGTGTAAAGGAAGAATGAATGCTGTTTGTCTGTCTAGATACCTTTTCCTCCTAAATCATTTGCCTTCAGAGTTGTGCTTAGTGACTGCATCTTAGTATCACAGTCATCTGTTTTAAACAAAAAATTGAATCAAACCCTCAGTTTTTTAACAGTAGGGAATCCAGCATCCTCTGACACAGTGATGGTGCATTGTTTTATTTGGTGATGTAAGGAAAATTATATATGGGCACCACTGTCTTTCATTTATCCAGAGTAACTCTGTGTGAAGTGCTCTACATAAGCACTGCAGGCTGTTGCCAGTGAGGTTTCTGGAGGCTGGTGTGGAAAACCTTTCCTGTTGTGCTCTGTACATCTTCCAATGCTTTCTTTTCAGTCACCCCCTTAATGGAGCTGAAGCCCAACGCCGGGAGCGACAGGGCCTGGGTGTGGAACACACACGCTGACTTTGCAGACGAGTGCCCCAAGCCTGAACTCCTGGCAATCCGCTTTTTAAACGCAGAGAGTGAGTGGATGGCACTGAACTTACCCTGCTTGTAAACTGTTGTGTCACACTGCCTGTCTGAACTGCTGTAAAATCACTGCTGTAGATACACTGTCCCACCCTGCATGGCAGTGTTAGCTAATTACTTCTTTATCTGAGAGGAGTCTGGTAATCACTAAACATGTGTGTTGACAAACACTGTAGTAATTAGGCCTTTAGGAATATTTGTTCAATCTCTGCCCTAGGCACTTTTTTAATCTAAGCCATTTTGTGCAAGTGCAATGCCAATTAGAATAAAACTAAAAGCAGTTTAGAGGCTCACATGCAGCTTGTGTTCATTTATCTCAGGTGCTGAATTGTAGCTAAGATGAGATATTTGCATTAGAAGCAGGGAAATCCTGATCTGATATTTCTGGTCCATCTGCATTAGCAGAACATCTACGTGTTTGTTGGGTTTTTTTAAATGAAGCATGTAGTATCTTCTGTGTTTTGATTAAGTGGATCTCTCAGTGAAAAGTGCCAGTCAAACCCATCGTACTAGTTTGTGTTTTTTTCTGGAGTAACTACACTGAGTACCACAACACCAAAGTAACTCTAATTATGGATCAGCTAGGATGAAATCAAAGTAGTGTCTGGGTGGGGGAGGGTTTATGTTGGTTTGGTTTGTTGGTTTTTGTTGGTTTTTTTAAAGAAATGAAATGAAAAAGTGTTGCATTTCCTGCTTTACAATTTGCCACACAACTTTAGTGTGTTAGCTTTCTTTTGTCCCCACATGTTAGATGGATCATAAAGTGTATTCTAAAACTAGATGAATTTGCCTGCATCTGGGAAGAACTTAGTGTATCGTGCTTATGTCCAACATCATTGTTTAGCCAAACAGATCTCTCTGATCCACTTGCTTAGTGCTTGCTTCATGATCAAAAAGGAAATTAAAAGGGTTTGGTAATTATTTGCTCGTCTTTGAAAAGTCCCTCTTTCTGGTGGAGGCTGTTCAGCCTTTTGAATGTTGTGTCCTGGGGGAGAATTCCTGTCCTGCTGTTTGCCCTTTGCAGTACTAAGGAGATGACAGGTGAACAGACAGAAGTGTGTCCTTCAAGTGTCTCCTCTCTGTTTGAGATGCTTGAAAAGGAATCGATCCAAGCTCTTCCTGGGCTAGTTCCATAGTGCTTTCAGAATTCCTGTGGGGCAACAGTGACCTCGTGTGGGCAGCCAGCCCAGCCTGGCACGGGAAATTACCTCCTCTGTTGCTCTGGGGTTAGGAAGCACCGTGCCCATTCCTCTTTTGTCTCTTGTGCTGGTATTACTTGTGTAGAAACATCAGTGTAACTAAATCAGCTGGTTGGAGTGAATTGAGTGGTGGCTTAGACCAAAACATCCTGACAGTTGTGCATTCTTAGCTCTTGTCTCAGGAGCAGCTGGAGGGCAGCCCTTGGGCCAGAGTGTGAGTGCTGTACTAATGGAACAGGCATTGGCTGCCCTTGTTCATGCTAAGAACCCAAGTCATGGGAAGGTTGTGGACGACTCCTGGTGTATAACATAGCTCACAAAGATAGTAGTTCAGAGCTAATCTTCAGTCTTTTGCATACAGATAGTTGTGTGAGCAGTCTCTGACATCATGTTCCTATTCCTGTAGGCTAGAGACAGCTGGGAGTTGCAATAACTACAAAACAGCTCCTGCTGGCATTACATTTTGATTATTTTGCAAAATAAACTGCTTCAGTAGACTTGCTGAAGAAAATAAACTGCTTTTGCACAAAGATGTGATTTGAAGAATTTTGCATCCTGTGTGATTTACTAGATTACTTCAGAGGTCCCTACAAAAGTAGTTTACACAGCTTCTCATTGGGTCTTTCCTCAGGATCAGAAGTATTCAATGTTGTGAGGCAGCAAAACTAATGAAAAAATATTTTATCATTATTGAAACAGATGCACAGAAATTCAAGGCAAAATTTGAAGAATGCAGGAATGAAGTAGGCAAGAAAGCAAAGAAAGGTAAGGTGGTCTCAGTTTTCCAGCTGTGTGAGTGGTGACAGTGCCCTGGAGTGTCGTGTTCCAGCAGACTCACTCTGTGCTGAACTGCAACCTTCAGTTCAGGTGCTTTTCTGTCTGCAAGAGTAAAGCTCACTCCAGTGACCATGGCCTTCTTTGCTGTAGAAGGCTGTTACAGTTGCTGTTGGGACATTGCTTCTTTTGAAAGCATACCAGGGAAGTATTTATGGTTTATGGTACACAAATGAACTGTGAACACTGCAACCACAGTCCTGTTTCTTCCTTTCAGTTCCCTTTCCCAAATTCCACAAAAATATTATCATGCAAGTATAATATTTAATGTTTTGTATAGTTGTTAATGTGTATGAAGTCGTAGCATTTATTCACAGGTCTCTTAATAGATTGTTGCACCACCTTATAGAATTGCCTGTGTGCCAAGATGTGTCACCATATCAAATAAACAATTCCAGCTTTTCTAAGTACAGGCTACTTGTGGTCTGCATCAACATTATTCAAGGTACTTAGACTGGGCTTTGCCAGTCTTAAGAACTCCTGTTCCTCAGTTTCAGACTGGGGAACTTGACTTCTGGTTGTTGTGGTCCAGATGAGAAGAAGCTGGGCCTTGTCTCGACACTGTGGAGCTTGTCATTGGCAGCAGCACAGCTGGCCAGTTGTTACACAGTTCTCAGTCCCTGTAATTAGGCCCTCATGTGGTGATTAACACATGCAAGTGGTATTTCTTGAACTCTGACATCTGAGATAATAATTACCAGAGGAAAAGAAATGGAATGAGTCACTCCAGTGGTCGGGGGAGAATCTCTGTATTTTTGTTCACATTCTGAGTACCAGCTGTCTCTCCCCTCCCCTCACCCTCCACTTCTCTACTCTTTCCCCTGTAACAGGAAAATCCATTACTGCCTCTATGTAACACTTTTCCTAATCAATCTTTTAGCAGGCACAGACAAAAATGATAGTGCTGATAAAGTTGCTGAAAAACTAGAAGAGCTTTCTGTAAAGGAAGAAAGCAGAGAATCTGAGAAGAAGGAGACCAAGGAAAAAACTGAAGAAAAGCAATAAAATCATCCTGGGCCTTGCAGTTTTTCCTTTACTTTACTTTTTGCTTTCTTTTCCTTTTTTTTTTTTTGTTTTGTTTTGTTGTTTTTTTGGTTTTGTTTTTTTAAAATTTTTTTTACAAGGGACTTTATAAAGAACACAGATCAACATTCAGGTTGTTTTTTTCTAAGCTTTTGCCCTTTGGAAGGTGTCTTCAGAAAAATCCATTCCCCAGTCATGAAAATGTACTGTGCTAACTTTCTTTTCCATAGTGGAAACACTTATTTATAGTCATCCAAAAGAGTGAATAAAACAAACGTGAAAACAGCATCAGGGGCAGAACTGTAAAGGCTTGTGAATACACTTGTTTCCTTGGGTGTGAAGCTACATATCATCATTCCTGTGGATTTAGCAGGTTAACAGACTTATCCCAGCAGGGAAGGGCAGGATGCATTTGTGTTTCTTGTCTGGCTTCTCCAAGTGTGATGTAGCAGAGCTTTCCCTGTGCTGTGTGTGTGCTGGGCAGGGATGTGCCAGGGAATGGGGCACTGAGAGCCTTCCTGGCACACTTGGTGCTGAGCCATCAGACAGGGAAAATGAAGGTGGGGGAGAAAATGCATTATGTGAGGTTTGACAAGGATTTTCCTCTTAAGAAACAAAACCTGTGCTTCCCCCCTGCCCCAAATTTGCTAATACTACAAAGGCTTGATTCCAGCAGAAAGCTGCTGCTGTTGTCCCAGATCTTCCACGCCGTGCTCCTCGCTGGCTGAAGGCACAGCAGCCTGTTCTGCCGAGGTGTGTGTGCAAAGGAATCCAAACTGTGTGAGTACCTTCCTGTGAGATTCCCCCTGTCAGCAGATCCTGGCAGTTGTAGGCTAAAATTGAAAAGCTTTTTTTTCCCCAGGGCTTTGGAGCTCACATTGTTTTTACAAACCAGAGGAGTTCTGAACTTCTCAGATGCTTGGTAGGGAGGCTGTCCCTCTTGGAGAGTGGCAGTCACTTTGGAACAGTTAATGAAGTTGTACAAGCTTGAGGGACACTCTCCTTGCCAGAATGGGCAAATTGGATTAACAACAAACATTTGCAGTGAGGAGACTTGACCGATTTCAAGGTAGTGCTAGAGTAAGAAGATAAACTATAGTAAGCAATAAAATCAACACAATTAAGTCTGATAGATGAAATGAACTTCGTTGTTGAACACTAATACAAGGATTGTGTTAGGATAGTGATGAAATTTTGTAATAGTTTCCAAAATAATTAATGAAAACCAGACAAAACCTGCTAAACTTGTAAGACTGAGTGATGTTAATGTTGGATAGCAAGACCTTTTTATCTTCATGAAGAGGCTTTTAACTTGGTCAGGTTCTGCAGCCTACTTGAGGAAAATATATTTTTTAAAAAATCATGTTTTAGCACTGTCTTTTAATGCTACCATGAATGAGTCTTAAATCTGGAACTGTAATTAAGGTACTCACTTCATTCAAACAGAGTAATTCCTTTGGTGTTTTGCACATTCCCCTTCAAGTACAGCAGATATCAAAAGTCTGTTAATTAACAAAGGTGGTTGAAAGGCAAAATAAAATGCTCCTTAGTGTTTCTGGTTTGGAAATAACAAGACAAAGCTACTCTGAAGTATTTAACATTTGAATGTAAAAGCCAAATCTTTATCCATGAGTCACTGTAAATGATCTGATCTGATAATGTCAAACAGTGTGTCTAAATTGATAGAAATGACATTTTAAAAATTCAAAATAAACTTAAATTTTCATTTAAAGGATTTGCTTGTTGTTTTAAGAACTCTTCCTGGGAATGCATTTTTAATCTACAGGGGCAAAGTGATGAAGGCAGCAAAATGGGTGAGTTGGATTTCACTGTCAAACACTGGACAGGAGAGGGGAGGCAACACCTGAATTACTTAATTTGTCTTGATATTAGATATTGATGATTCCTGCTTTATGTTATTACCCTGTTCTTCCCCTCTTTTTTTATGCATGCTTAAATGATTTCAAGACATTTCCATTCCTGTTTAGGTTGATTGATCCATGTTTACAGCTCATGGATTGGAGCCATCCTTGCAGGTCTGCAGTCTCAAAGAGCAAAGTTAAGAGAGACCACTAAGTGAACTGATTTCTCTGGATAACATGTGGCTGAAGAATGTTGTAGTCCCCTAAAGTAAAGGATGGTCAGGCAAAGTTCTGCTCAGTTTAGAAGCCATAGGTGTGCTGCTCTACACCTTAAAAAGCAGTAAGTATTTTTAAAATTGATCTCAGAGAAACAGGACTTTCGTGCAAGTCATTCTAATGATCAGCTTTCTTATATGTAAAGTAAACCAGCACGAGGAGTCCTTGAAATGTTTTTGTAGCTTACTCTCTGTACTGAGTATTCTCCAGTTCCAGCTGATGCAGTGTTGTCTCGTCCCCCTGCCCAGGTCACCAGGAATTCATGGTTTCCCCCCATCTTCACTGTTGACAGGGATATTGAGCTGACAGAACCTGCCCTGCCTTGTCAGGCAGTAACTTGGCTCCAGAACTGCAATAGTCCTTTGACAGAAAGGTAGGCTTGTAGTGCAAAAGCTCCCTCTGGAATTTGTGGGCGCAAATACATCAGTTGCCTTATACTTGTTTCTGAAATGGCAATAACTTCAGTGTGATTAATGTCTGAACCGGTTTGAAAGTCTTGTGTCAGTAAAAATAGATCACACAGAAATTGCTCTAATTCACTGTTCAGACACAGCACAGAAATTCAACTGATCTTTAATTTCTGCAGTTCAGAGGAGTGTGGTGAGACTTTGTCTCTAGGATTTTAGAGGCAAATTTGATTCTAGGCTGTTTTAACACCTGCAGTTCAACAGTGGCTACTTTCTTTTTTACTCCCAGTGAGGCAAGGTAACTCATAGCATGTTTGACAAGCATCAAAATAGTATCTTCTTAGCAGGTAGTTAGGGTCTTAAAGAAGCCTACTTACAGCAATGAATTCAAACCAGTTCCCTCTAAATCCCATGGTAATGATTTTGAAGACTACACTAATGTGTTGGGTTCTTTTTTTTTTTTTCCCCTCCAGGAATAAGCTTGTATTGGTGATCCTAAATGTCCCATTAAGAAATTGCCGACACCACAGCTTGTTGTGTTTTAATATTGTAAATGACGGGGTTTTTTCCCTGGGTGATGAGGATATTTCTCAAGACTACCCAGTATAATTCAAGTTACATTGCTTCAGACAAGCAGTGCTTATCAGTTTGAATATCTTGTTTGCTGTTGGCTTCCAGAGTTTCAGCAGCATCATTTAGAGTGATAGTTCATTCTAGTGGAGGACAATTACACTTAAGTAACGGTTTTAAACGGGATGGTTGGTGAATCTTCAAAATTGTTTGGAGGCTCCGGATTTTTCCGGAGTATGGAATGGGGGAAACCCGGACTGGATTTTGGCCGGAGTATGGAATGGAGTGGGAAAAGGGAAAAGCAGGACTGGAGTTTGGTCAGAGTATGGAATGGAGTGGGAAAAGGGAAAACCAGGACTGGATTTTGGTCAGAGTAGGGAATGGAGTGGGAAAAGGAAAACCCGGACTGGATTTTCTGGAGTACAGAATGGAGTGGGTGAAAACTCGGACTGGATTTTTCCAGAGTACGGAATGGAGTAGGAAAAAAGGAAAAACCTGGGCTGGATTTTTCCAGAGTATGGAATGGGGGAAAACCCGGACTGGATTTAAAAAAAAATAAATTAAAAAAAAGTGAAGGGTTGGACTTGATGATCTCAGAGGTCCTTTCCAACCTGGCTAATTCTCTGATCATTGTGGGGATCATTTAGGAATCAGTCTGTAGAGTTTCAAAGTCTCACAGTAAATCCAATCAGTGCCCCATCAGTGCAGTTGGGAAATTCTGCACAAATGCTATTCCATGGAAAATATCTGTTGGAAAACTCTAGAAAACTTTGTGAGATATCTGTTTAGGCCACTGAAAAGGCATTATTAGGCAGTAATTTCTTTATTTGTCTGGTAAGAAATGAACAACTAAATGAAAATTGTCATATTGAAGTTCCAGTGGGTAACTTAGTAGGTCTGGCTTGTACCCAGAACTATCTGGCCCTGCTTGGGCTTTTTGGCAGGACTGGGCAGCACAAGATGATCCAAATCTTCTGAGCACTGCAAATTTGAAGGAAAAATAGCTTTTCCTAACCAACTAGTTGCTGATCCTTGAGGGTTCTCCCAGCGACCCTGAACAGTTTGCAGGTCACCAGTACTATGTGGGCTGGCAAATGCATTTAATGTAGTAAGCAAATCCAGTAAGAAAACTACAGTTATTTATTGTGGTTGGTGTTTAACGACAACAGCAAAGATGAGCTAGGAGCTAAATTGCATAGTGACTGATAAAATATTTCAGGGATTTTCAGTACTTCCAAGTGTGCAAAATAAAAGAATTTTCTTAACCATGTAGCTAAGATTTCCAGCTAGTACTAGTACCATGATTTGATATGAAAATTGCATGCCAATCAAGCTTTCCTGATGCTTGCTCTGCTGGGAGTTCCCTTTCATCTGCCCAGCTCTGGGTGGTGCCCTGCCACGTGGCTCCAGCACAGCTTCTGTGGTTGGCCCTTTCTCATTTGGGGTAAAACCTCAGAGTAAAATCTTGCAAGAAGACTTGCAATTACTAGCCATGCTCTGCCAGATTATTTTTAGATTGCTCTTTGTAGCTGTATTTGTTCTTTGTGTAGTCATTAAATCTTTCCCTAGCTCATGCTGCCATTGCTGTTTACCTCAGTGCTGCCAAAACCTTCTGGCACGCCGATAAGGTAGTGTGAATCCAGAAACTGCAGTCCTTGAAATAAAGGTGTTCCAGGAGAGCAACTGTGAGACATGTCTGTTCTGCTTTAGTCAAGTCCTCCTCAGACATCCCCACACTTTGACTGGTAAAGTCATCTCATGGCTTTAAATACACTTGGCTTGTAACACTGAGATTGAGTGTTGCTCAGCAGTGCTTTATGCTGTCTTGAAAACAGACTGTTCTCCAGAGCTGGAGTGTTATTGGGAAGGAAAGGAGGTGAACTGCTGGACACCAAATTAACTATCAGAAGGCAATAATTTTCTGTAATCTGTGATGTGCAGCAGAAAAAAGTCATCTCAGCATAAGTAATGTTCAGCATAGCCCTGTAGACCTGTAACAGAGACTGTCTCAGCCCCCTCCTGGCAGTGCTGGTCCTGCACCGTGCACAGCACAAGTGTTGGGATCCACGGGATGGTTGTGCAGCCCAGCCCAGGCTGGCACGGTGTTCTTCAAGATCAGTTGAAGTTTGGAGAAGTGCCCCTTCTTGTTGCTGTGAAAGCTACAATTCTTTGGGCCCTGACTCCACATACACGGTTTTATCTTTAGTCTCCATCTATAGAACTGTTGTGTGCTTAGGAGATAAAAAAAAGACCCAAGTTGCTGCTGAGAACCTCCTTTCAGAACAGGAGTGGCTTGAAAGACTGTCCCCCCAAATAGGGGCAGATACAGCAAGATCAGCATTAGTGTGTCAGAGTGAAGGGGAATCCATTCTGAAGGGTGGAACGAGCAGAAGCCCTGAATCCTCCCCACCTGCAAAGCTGCCTCTGACAGACTTTCTAGAGAGGGAGGAATCCTAGTGGGAAAAGACAACTGAAAGTACTGAGGTGTGGATTAGGCATAGTCTTAAGAATAACTCCTGTATTCACATGGAAGAATGTTACTGTCCCAGAAGGGCTTTGACAGATAATGAAATCTAAAATCATCAAACTTCAAATATGTATCTTAAAATGAGCTTGTGCTTATTACTTCCCAACTCCTGCTAGAAACTTGGCAGGATGCTTATGTGGCTCACCTAGAAAGGAAATGGGCATGTCCATGCTAAAAATGCAGATGTGACTTTTCTCTTGGGAGAGAAGTTTTTCAAGCCCTAAGAAATGCATTTGAGTAATTCTCGTACTGTCCATTACAGGATGCTGACCAAACATCAAAACTGGTCTATAATGCTGCTTAGGATAATATTTTCCAGTTTAAAATATCAGTGGAAAATTAATCAGAGTTCTGTTTGCAACTAAAATTCTTCACTAAGATTGTTGCTTGAGTGGGAAGGAGGAAGGGGCTTGAACTGATTTGTGATAAAGTCTCTGCTTTTTGTCATGCAAGTGGTGCTAAAGTAACTCCTGACCTGAGTGCTCCTGAGATGGATCTTCCAGCCTAGTTTTGAAGAGGAACTCAGTCCCCTCCTTGGAGATCTCTCAGCAATACCATCAAACCTGGTAAGTGACAGACATTGAGAGACTTGCTTCCCAAGGATGCTTTTGATCCAGCTCCTGGAGCTAGCTGTGCCTCAAGGCTTTCGGATTATTATAATGCAGAGCCTGGTTCTGTGTGAAATTGTTGACCTTTTGATTAGTTACATGGATTTTAAGAATAATTAATTTCAATAAGCTGGCATGACAAGGAGTAGTGAAGCATAGGAAACATTCAATGTCCCCCAAGCATTTAAAAATAACTTGGGTAGATGTTGTCCCTCCCTATCCTCATAAATCTAAGTCTGGTGTTCATTTTCAGTTGACATTTTTTTAAAGTTATTCTAGAGGGCTAGAGAATATATTTTTTTCCTCTGGTGGTTTGGGTTTTGGTTTTTTTTCTGAAGTGGGGCAGTTGTTAGCAAAAGCTGAGATTTCACACAGCCATATGTCCTAGGCTGGAACTGACTGGCTTTGTTAATGCTGATGCTCACAATTTTTTTTTTTTTTTGCAAACTGCAGAGTTGAGGACCCCTGTGGCTTTTTGGTTGGGTTTTACTTGTTCAGTTCTTAAGACCGCTAGAACAGGGGAACTAATGGAGTCTCTTGAAATGAGAAATGGTAACGTCCTTTCAGAAGAGAACCGCAGTGGATACCTTCTATACCTATTAGGGCGAGCTTGCTTTTAACAACCAGCAGACGCTGCAAATGTGGCTTTTGTTGTCTTACGAGGTGGTTACTTTATCTGCGTGTTGGCAGCTGCCAAAGGGGGATTAGCTGAGGGAGGGAGCAAGCTGCAGCTCCTGGTCTGGATTTCTAAACTTCCCGGTGGCCTTGGACCACTCTCCCCATGTGAGGGTTTCCTCCTGACCAAGGCGAGATGCTGGGTGGTGCCCCGAGCGTGAACAGAGGAGCCATTCACACACTGCTCTCGAGAATGCTGATTCGGTGAACTTCCTGATGTTACCTTAAATTACCTCTTCTGTCTGCCTCCTGATGCTAATGGATAGATTTAAAAAGAACAGAGCATAGTGCCATTTCAGTTATGCTCGCGCTCAGTTATTAATTTTGGAATCGGTTAAATTTGGCAGAGTGCAGCAGTCCCCCTAATACCGTGACTCCGTGTTTGGCAGAATAAAAAGCAGGGTTTATTGGCAGAGCTGTAGCTCACGGTCCGTGCCGAGCCGGCCCCGTCCCGCAGGGACCCCCCGGCCCCGCTCCCTGCCGGGCCCCGCGGTGCTGCAGCGGCTGCACCGCCTCCCTCCCTGTGCAGGGAGCTCTGCAAGGGCTGTCGTGTCCCGCACAGGGAGCTCCATACATCGCCTTTTTTTCTTGTAACAAGGAGAGAACCGGCCCCGCGCTGTCCGCAGGGGCTGCCCCGCTGCGGGAGGGCGGCGGCGGCTCGGCCGCCCCGGGAGCTCCCGCAGCCCCGCTCGCCGTCTCCCCGCAGCGCTACCTTAAGGGGCTGGTTGACATCAGCCGAGTGGGCTGGGCGGTGTGGGTGGGATTTCCTGTGCTGGAGGTCAGCTGCTCCCGTCCCTCTCCCGTCCCTCCCTGCCGCCCGGGTCCCGCTCTCCCCGCGCCGGAGGGACCCGCATCCTCCCGGCGCCCTCCTCTCGGGTTGGATTTACACAGTGATGTGTAAGCTACAGGATGCCCAGCAGCACTGGAAAGAGGTTTAAACCTACTAAATACATCCCGGTCTCCACTGCAGCTGCCTTATTAGTGGGTTCGACTACTTTATTTTTTGTTTTCACGTAAGTACGGCTCTGGCGGAGGGGGGGCCGTGCTGGGGCCGCCCGGCCCGGCGGGGGGAGGCGGCGGGGCTTGACAGCCCTGCGGGCCCTGCCGCTGCCGGTCCCGCTCCCCGCCCGCTCTCCCTGCCCGGCTGCGCTTTGCAGAGGCTCGCGATCGCTCCGTATCGTGAAATGTGCCTGACAGGCAGATCCACCATTTCATGGCACACAAACCCCGTCCGCCTCCCGCCCTGCCGGCGGTGTGCGGCGGAGCTGCCGGAGCCCCTCGGAGCAGCCCCTCGGAGCGGGCAGGGCTGGCGGGCTGGGGAGGTGCAGCCCCAGCCCGGGGCTCAGCCGGCCGGAGTCTCTGTGCTCCGGGAGGCAGCGCCGGCCTCCTCCCTCAGTCTCAGGGTTCATCCGGCAAAGCCTCTCCAAGTGGAAGGAATCCTATTCTAGGCATTACCCATTCTACATATTTTTATGTAACTGTTCCTGAAAGGCTGAGGATCTAATGAACAAATTTACGTTTGCTTGAAGGAGAGACGGGGAAACTTTTTCCCCCCTTTCTGTTTCCTCTTCTCTCATTGCCTTCTCCCTTAAATGCGGGATTGGGCTCTGGCGGTCGGCTCGCAGCTCTCCTGTAGTTCCATTAATATGTGAGTGCTGTAGTGCTTCGGCTGTTTCCTCTCCCTTTCCATACACTGGAGTTCTGTCGCTCGTAAACCCTTCCTGTGCGGGGTATCGGCAGCCTCCCTGCAGAGGTGTCAGTGTTTCCAGAGAGATGCTCTGAAAGGAGCCTTGACCAAGCTGCCTTTTGGGAAGGTGGAAAGACGGCTATTGCATATTGAGATTTATTGTTTCGCTTATTTTGAAGTTTTATTATTTCCGTTTTCCTTGTTTTGCCATTGCTATTTTTTCACCGAGCTCAGTGAAGCTGTTGGAAGCAGAAGGCTCTGTAAGAGTGGGAGTTATGTGTCTGTGTCATTATCCTTCGTGGTTTGGCTGTGATACGATTCTTGATGTTTCAAAATGCTGGTGTGGTAATCGCAATGTAGGATTTCAGAATAAATGTGGATGTTGTTTTGTCTAACAGTTTCTTAAATCAGAACAGATTTTGACACTGAGTAACGCTCTTGACTTGATGTGCCTTTATTTCTCATTGCTTGTTTTCAATGCATTTGATATGAAGTAGTGGTGACTCCTTTCAGGATATTATACTGTGTCAAGAACTGGTCAAGCCTCAAGAACTGGTACAAGTATCTGCCTATCGTTCATCATTTGGGCATCTAATTATAGTTTGGTGCTTGCAGGCAAACACAGGACAGAAGTTGGCTTTTGTGATGAACTTGGTTAACACTGGTGTGGGGAATATTAAATGGTTGCACAGTCGAAAAGAAAAGGGGATCTTAATGCCGGCATTTATTTTTCCTGCTGCCTGAGGAATGGATGTGTGCTGAGGCTGTTTTGGAAGCTGGATGCTTGTTTTCGTATGATACTTCCAGTGTAGAGCTACAAATTGCTTAGTGATGTAAGACTTTCCTGGTAACACAGTTGTTGTTGAAACATCCTTTTGGCAGCAGGACATCAACAGAGATGTTGATTTTACAATTTGTTAGTGTACGAAAGAAGCAATTGCCTTTAATTCATCACCGAATCTCAAACTTCACTCTGCTCCCTCTGTTATCAGTGAATAATTACATGCAAAATGAACTATTTTAAGGATCTCTCCATATTGTAACTTGGCCTGTGTATCTTGAAGTGCTAGTAAATTTTTTGAGGACTGTCCCAGACATACGTTCTCTGCTGCTGCCAAGTCCTGTGTGTAATAAAAGTAACACATAATTGAGCAACTGTTGCCAGGCAGGATCTGAAGTCCTGTCCATTCAAAAATACTCAGATGAATTTGTATGGAATTGTTGTCTTTCATGCTGAGCAGTTTTAGTAAAATCTGTCTATGTTGTGCCATCACAGCAAGCAGTACTCATGAAATAAGTGTCTCTTGTGTGGTGCTGGGTTTTTTCCCCTTTTCCTGAGCATTTCCATTTTTTATCTTTTTTCCACAGGCAGGGTTTTGTGTCTTGATCTTGTTGCTGTCATATGTTATTAAAGGCTGAGATAGCTGAATTTTCAGGTGTGTTGATTTGCACAACTTGTTTGATGTTGGATAAATCTCTGATAATGCAGCAGTTGAAACACTGGCCTAAAAATGCTTTTGATACAATCCATGCTTGCTTGTCAGAGCACAAGAACTTAATCAAATTAAGATTTGCATGTGTGTTTATTACCTCCTTATTTGTGTTAATTATCTGTAAGGCTGCTGTGTCTATAATGAAGTAACCTGTGTATAAATACATGAAACCAAGGATGGATGGAACTCATATCAAATTTTGGGTGCAGATCAGCTCAGTGGGATATCAGGGATTTGAGCAACTTCAGTGTGGTGAAACAGAATAACAGAGGTTAAAATATGTGGAAAAATGGAATAATAACTATTTTTAAACCACTAACTGAATAGAAAAAAAAATCCTTTTAGGGCACTGGAAACATTTCTGAATAAATCTATGAAAGCAGAGGACCTGACTTGGCTTTCTCCCTAGACACGTTTGTGGGCTCAAGACACGTGTTATGAGTGTCTTTTGCTGAATGAAAAGCTCTTTGAACTTGAAGGGCAGAGTTTGCTTTTTTGCAGTGTGGTCTTTATTTTTAGCTTTTGTCCAAACACCTTTGCTAAAAAGCAGCACATAAAGACTGGAATACACAGTGTCCACTATTAGTTCATGGTGGTGTTGATCAGTGCTACTGTTAAGCTTTGGGAAAATTCCATTATAGGTTCTCCTTTGTTCTTTTTCCTCAGCTAACTATTTAGGATTCTCTGTTATATTCCTTCTGGTTTTATGAGGGGGAACTAAACTGTTTAGCTATCAAGATTATTGCCTGGAAAGGCAACTAAATATTGCAGTTGTATTACCACAGGCTTTTAGCACTCCATGTGTGTTCCTTCAGTAATAAATACAGTGTCTGAGTAGGTGGTCTAATTTGTCACAGTGAGAGAGTAAACAAGCATTAACTCTAAGCATTATGAAGGAACATATCAATAATGTTTTATAGAATGATTAGGTTAATTTACTTATATGAACAAATCAAATGGCATAATGAAGGAAGAACCAATTCTTCTTAACACTGTGAGAATCCAGAGTGAGTCAGTTCTAGCAGACATGAACTCTTCTACCAAAACCTTTTTTTCTTGGTATTTCTCATCAGGCTTTTTGTTAGAGATAACAACCTATTCCAGTGCAGTCTGCCTTGGACTCCCAATGGCTGTGATGGAAACCTGAGGGGGATCATTCAAAGACCCTGAGTTTCAAGAACTTGCCACCTTATTTTAGGCTGTGTAACTTCAGTATTAGTAGAGAATGCAACTTAATTATCAGTAAGCATAATGTTACCCAGTGAAAGGTTGGAATCAATGATCTGAAAGGACTTTTCCAACCTAAATGGTTCTGTAACTATTCTGGAGCTAATAGTTCTCTTCACCTGTTTAAATTGGCTACTTACTGTAGTTGTTAGTGCTGAGAACCCCGGGGTTAGTTCAGCAGCTGCAGTGCTGTAGATTACACAGCAAGCTAAAAGCATATGGTTTTAAGGGAAAACTGTGGCTCATTTTAGTAAGGAGAAAAAAGCTTGTCATTCTCCCTGAATACTGCAGACTAGAAGTTTCTGATAAAATACCCATTTTCAGACTGTAATTTCTGCAGCATGCAGCATCTCTGAAGTACAGTAGAAACATGAAGCCCATGACAAAGGTCCAGGTGCCACTACTTTTTTGATATAATGGTAGTAACACTGCTGTATATTATTCCTTTAAATGGGATAATAAAATGGGTAATTTTCTCAGTGAAGTGAAAGCACAAATAAGGCGAAAACTCATTCAGTCAGTACTGAAAATGAGACTTCAACTTAGTTCTTAACAGTCATAATGGGAGATAATCATAGGTGTGCACCACAGACAGCTGCAGTTGGCACTCTAATGCAGGCTGTGCCACAGGGAGTTTGATACCAATAACCTGCAGGAAATGACTGAGGAGTGATAAACTGGTGTAGAAGAGCAACTGAAGCTGCAGTAGGGATGGAAAGGCAATAGAGAAATAACCTGTACTTGTGCTGTTCCCATGGCTGGCAGACTGTGCTCTAGAGCAGGCCTGGGGGACTTACCTTAACAGGAAGGAAAGCTTGGCTTCAATTCATCAGTTTACAGAAAAATTGGTATTCTCCCCACATTTGTATGTCATGTTATTGTATTTTATGAACTAGAAAGACTCAGCATTTCTGTAGCTGTGTATGAATTCAGATACACTTGAGATAAATGCACCTCTTAAATCATAAGCACTACCCTGCTCCTGCAATTATCTGGTCCTGCACTGGAACAGCCTTAAAATAAATATGTAACAGCACTTTAAAGTTCAAAACTGTAGTTACCATCCTGGATGGTAGTTAATGGAAATATAATTATATATGTACCTAGAGTTCTTGAACTATCTGTTGGATCTTTTCCTCCCATGACTTGCAAATGCTCACAGATCAAAAAAGGGAAGGTATCATCTGCTTTTTTGACTTGAGTTTGTTTAGTCACTAGCAAAGGTCAAGCTAATAGAAGATTATCTTTGCTTTAGTGAATTTGATTTGCATCCAAAATGTTTTTCTTACCTGAAGTATTTTAAAGCCTTCTGTAAACTCCAATTCCAGCTGTTCAGATGTTCACTTCTGCCAGTTCAGTGTTCTGATTTCAGGTAGAACAAATGATAAAATGTGATTTAAAATGAACATTAAGGCTGACTTCGCAAGCACACACTGATTTCAAGCAGTGCAGCTTAGCCTCCTGCGATATCTTAACATTTTCCATGTTAAATGCATCTTTAATGGCAGGCTTTTCCTGTCCACTCTACCTGGGATTCAGAAGAGGGAACACTTCCTCAGTTGACCTGAGTCATCTCAGCTGTCACGTCCATCAGCTTCTGTAAAATATTTACTTTTGTTATGACAAAGAAATGTCCTTTTAAGCTGTGGCAATTTCATCTTGCTATATAATTTTTGTAAATAGAATCTAGACAAACTTGTCATGCAACATAAGACAGGCAGTCTCAACAGGAAAACAGATTTCACTGAAGTGTGAAAAGTTTTTTTGTTTGCTGAGGGTTTTTTTTTATGCTCTAAGAAGCCTCAATTTTACTGCTTTTAACTAGTTAATTCTATGATCTTTGCTTCCAAGGGCACCAGCCAGGTTGGCAATACAGGACATTTCTGAAAGCTATTAAATGTCATCTCTTTAGAAAAAAAATCTTGATATTTATTAGCAACAGGAATATTTTTTCTTCCTGCAGTTTGAGAAAGGGAAAAGGAGGATCATCTTTGGTGGTGGCAGCAAGTGGCTGGCCGTGTTGAGCTCTCTGTGTGCAGCCACTGCAGGGGCGTTTCAGTGCTCACTGTAAATCCTGGTTTAAAAAGGCAGAAGAGCTGCTGCAATGAAAGTTATTCCTGTACGTGGGCCACAGCTGTAGTCAGTGTGTGACTTATGCCAGGAGCAGCCTCCTTTCCATTTCACCTAATAAACAGAGATTAAGGTCATCTGGAAATAGGAATAAGTGTGTCTCAATTAGATCAGGGTGGGCCTCAGCCTTTGTACATGAATATACAAGCAATTTTTCTATTTTTGTTTAAAGTTCTTTTCAAGATGCTAATATAAATACTCTCCATGTTTGTCCAAGTATGCCACACGTGTATCCTCTTATAAATAGAACCAATCTCTGCAAAATTGTTCAAGCTCACTTGGTTGGTTAGTAATGTATAAACTAAGGGATGTTACTGCTCAAAACACAAAACTTAAATTGAGAGGCAGATACATGTGGTGCCCTTGGAGATCTGATTTTTGAGGTTCATTACCTGGGGTGGTTGCTAATTATACACATAACATTGTTGTGTAAACAACTTATTCTGCTGCTGCTCTCTTCTCAGCTAGAGTGAGGTGTAGAACCCCGTGGTGTCGGGATCTCTGTGAGACCTGGGAGGGGTGGCCTGGGACGGGTTTCCTAGGCTTACTTTACTTAGAGTATAACCTACAAGGAAACTTTGCAAGACCTACAGAGGGAAACCATGAGTGTTGTTTAGCTTGCACTGGAAGATGTCAGGAATTCAGCAATAAGGTGGTACAAGGCGATTTAGAGCACAAAGGACGTGTAAACTGGAGTGGGGGAGAAGTATCCTAAAAGCCACCAGAGCAAAAGTGGAACTCTGATTTACTGCCCTTTGATTCGAGCCAGTAGATACAAGACTTATTTCTCTCTAATGCCAGAGTAATGTTCAATTTGGCTGCACTGGTACAGAGCTGCTCTGAGTTGCTCGTTTGTCAGTGGGAGCAGCTGATGACATGGAGAGGCAGGAGCGTGGGGGCTGAGGCAGCAGTGCTGCAGCTTTTAATGGGAATTCGGTATTATTCCTTTGCAAAAAATACCATACACTGGAAAAACTCAGTCAGCCTGCATCTCCTTTTACCGTGGAGGTTTTGGGGATCCTTGCTTGGTGATTGCAATAATTAATTCAAATGAGTACACCACAGTGTAGTGTATACTACATAAATCTTCAGCCAGTAATCTGTATCCAGAAAGAGGATTTAATTAGTCACTGATTGTTCTTATGCAATTACTAATGCAATTTAGCTAGACTTGCTTCAAAAGCTGTCCAAAGTGCCTAAATTTCTGAGCTCTAAACCTATTATACAAACACTAGTGGGTACTTGATTCTTTGTTTTTCTCAGTAAGGATATTATGGAATAAACTTTATGGTAACCCATACTTAGACACTGCGGTAGTTACCATGGTTTTCTGTTTGTCAAAGTGTAAACACAGAATTTGTGGACTTCAAATGTGGAATCCTTATGAAATACCTGCACTCTGCTGCTGTGTGTTGAGATCATCCAGTAACAAAGGACAGTGGAGCCAGGTGCAGTTAAAGTACCCCTTGAATTTTAGCTCTAGACCCCAAGGCAGCTGTCTGTGTGCACACCTGCACCGTTTTGGTGGGTACTTCAGTGTCACGTGAAGTACATCATCAGGAAATGCCCTTTGTTGCTCTGTAGAGCAAGGCAGGCAATATGAAGATGGGAATACATGAAATACAGATTTTTGTCAAGCCACATGTAGAATGATGTCATTTTCTGATGAAGGGAGGCGTTCATAGAGGCAGACTGCTCAGTCATTCCCATGGAAATAAGGTCTCTATGTGCCACTTTGAAGTGTCTGCTCTCCAGAAAACCCTGGTACTCACTCAGACTAAACTAATCACAGAATATTCTTAAATGAGCAAATTATTTTTTAAGTTGGAAGCCCAACAAAGCAAGCTCAGGACTGCTTAAATGTATAAGGGCTTTCATAAATAAAGTCAGACAAAGCCTTACTCTCTCAGGATTCTTAAAACTAAATGGGCATTTACATTAGGTCTTATTCATGTCTTCAGGGAAATAATCCAATGTAATATCAATATCAACACAATTTAAGTACAGTGCTGGGAATAAGGAAAGCTTGGACATTTCTATAAACAAGCATAATTTTAATTTAAACTTGGGTCAATCACAGAACTGCTTCAAAATGGAAAAGTTCAGCTTAAAACTTTTCTGTCTACTCTGCTCCCAGTCAGTTAGGAGAGGCAGGTATTTTCTTATGGATAAACACTTCCAGTCCCCCTTCTCAGCCAGCTCAGTTTCAAAAGTTATTTAGGATTATTTTCATTGTGAATAACCTCCCTTTCAGTTCGTTCTCGTGAGCAAGATCTCATTCTGCACGTTTAGCTTTCTCTGAGGATTGATGTTTGCCCCAGCAATCAGACTCTCCAGATGTGTTGTGATCTAATAACGCTGTGGTTAACCCCTGTCTGCTGTCAGCAGCTGCTGAGCCACCTCCTGTGTTTTCCCAGCAGCCAGCATTTGCTGGGGTGGTTTCCTGGCTCCAGCAGGACCAGCAGTTGGGAGGTGGGTGTGCTCTCCCTCCAGGGGGTTTGTGTCTGGTGCTGGGCTCAGGAGCCACTGCCTGGAGACTTCCCTGGGGAACCACACTGTTAACTTGGCTTCTCCTCCAACATTCCAAGGCACAAGGAGGGAACAGGTACTTGTGGATGTCTGTATGATCGTCCTCGTGGTCAAACCTGTGACTTTGACCAGTAACTCTGGGTTCTTGTCTTGTTTTAAATGATCAGCTCATTTTTCCATTGTCTGGTGCATAAGTCTCACATCTTGCTTTTCTCTTTGAAGATCTTGCTGCAACCCCTGCCTTATCACCTGGCCACGTGCAAGCAATTACTATTCCAAAGGGTTTCTCCTTGAATGGACAAAGTATGCTAATTACTCTGCAAAGAACCAAGTACGGGCTTGTGTAGTAAAGCAGCTCTAAAGAGACATTTCATAGTATGTATATAGTTTTTAAGTTGATCAGTGCACAAGTAGGCTGGCTTAGCACATGCTGCATCTTGTGTAAATGGCTAATGAGTCTGTGGCAAAAACAATAAAACCATCAACAGACACTGGATTTTTTTTTTAACTACCGAGTTTTGCTCATTCCGTAGGAAGATGTGTATAAAATGGCTGCTTTCTGACATATAGTACAAGTCAAATAGATATTAAGCCACTGAGTCTAATGAGGTGATTTCTAATTCATGTACAGAAGTTGTAGCATCTGCAGCAGCAAAGGGGATTAATATTTGCCACAGAAATTTCACATTACAGGAATAAAATAACAGGACACTTAAATCTGCATGAATGTATGAGTGTGGAGGTATATGTACTAAAGCTTCGTTGTCTCTCTTGAAAAGTTTAATGGTAACATTGTAGTCTTTAAACTTTCATTTGTATGTGATTCCACAATGACTAATTACTTTTGCCAAGTAATTTTTCTTGCATTGTATTACAAATGCTAGTGGGATAGAGCTAAACGTGATATCTGTGGTTTGAGAATTGAAAAATTAATGATTCCTTCTCCAGCCTGCTGTGTTTGATTTATAATTCATCTCTGATAAGAGACATGCTCTTCTGAGCCCGCTGTCATCTCTCCATTTACTATCTAGGTGGGCGTTTTTTAATTCTTGCCATGGTGGATGTTGGGGAGTTGTGAATTCTGGGCTTAGACTGCTCCTGAAGAAATAGGTTTCCAGACCCACACTTTCTTCACCTCTCATTTCTCCTCTGTGTGATCTGGCCCCAGGACTTGTGTTGACCCCAAACCTCTCAGCTGCTGTTGCTGCCATGACCCAAGTACATGGTTCACCTTTCAGAGGCCCTTGACAGCAGGAGGGCACGGAGAAGTGCAGGGGTTCTGAGTGTCCTGAGTAGCTGCTCACAGCCACTCTCCATCTCGAGGAGTGCCACAGCTCTGAACTCAGCACTAACCCTTCACACAACACCTCTCTCACTCCTCTGTTTGGTCTTTAGTCACTCTGGATCTTCCTGGGCTATTTGG
>NW_016690231.1:1122767-1192231 GCF_001604755.1 Lepidothrix coronata
CTCTTATCTGCCTCTTACACTGGCTTTTTTGCTGTTCTCTGCCTCTCCTGGCAGGTGACCTCCAGGTCAGTCTGTTCAGGTGGTTAAGGCCTTTTGCCCAATACACACAGCATAGGGTGATCCACTGTTTACCTTCTGAAATGCCAGAATAGAGGCATTACAAGGTGCAATTCAAAATCTAATCCCATCTGTTGAGCTGGAGTGGCTTTTATGAGTTGATGAAACAACTCTTCTGTATTGAAACTGTAAGTGCTCTCTGTGGGCCACTGTCTTTACTGTGACTCACACACACTTGGCATCCTCTCCAGAGAAGCTGACCAACATTTCCATCTTCTTCCCCACTGAGAAGTTCTGTACTCTTAGGCTGTGAATTTATTTGCTCCAGAACAGTGACCTGAGTTGCAGCTGGTCCAAAGGGAAAGAGATGTCTTGCAATTTGCCAGTTCCACGGTCCTCTTCTGAGCACAGGAGAGCCCTGTTTAGTGGATTGAGGCACTGATCTTGCATTTTTGTGATTAATATGCTTTATGCTTTTGTTTGCATCTCTCAGAGTGGCGTTATTTATTTTTGTTGTTCATCTGCTTTGGAAATGAGAAAAAGGTTATTTTGAGTGCAGTATCAACTTGGCATCATTAAAAAAAAGTGTCTCTTCTTGCCAGTTTTTTTCCTGGTTCCCCTAGGAATGCATTCCTGTTGGGCTGCTTCTGCCACTGTGTGTGTTGTGCTGTGTCTCCAGAGCAGCATACTCTGCATGTGTGATGCTGGCATGTCTGAGGAGGGATTGATTCCCCCAGGCATGTGAGTCCTGCCAACTCCTCAGTTAGAAAACGTAAGGTTTTAATATACATTGTGCTTTTAGTCCCAGTTTGGCCCCTTCTTTTGGAAGGCATTTTTTCGGAGCAAGGAATGATATACTGCATTTTGTTGTGGTCTGTTTTGTTTGGTTGGTTTTTTTTTAATTAAAAAAAGAGTTTATGGTTATGTTCAAGTAGTTAATCAAACAGCCTGCACCTCATTCAGACCTCTCCCCTTAGTTCCCTTCTCACTGTTTCTTACCATGCCTGCTTCAATAATCTGAGCTGCATGGGAATTACTGAGATGGGATCCAAAGCTAGAATCTGAATCTGATCTCCTGACATGCCCATTAAAATCTCACTACAAAATGATTATTCCAGGGTATCCAAGTGGCTGCATGCTTGGTTTAAATCCCTTGGAGGGCTGTTGGTCCTCCTGGCTGATTGTGTTACTTCAGCTGCCTTTATGATCCACATGTCCTGGGCCTTACCCTTCTGAAAGAGGACTGTCTGTGGCCCAAGGACAAGATCCTGTTCTGTAGCTCTGAAGTGATGAGCTTTTCAACAGAAAAAAAGAAAACATTCTTCAGCTTCCTCTTGGAAATGTCTGAATCATTTTGGTTAAAGCCTTAAGTGGGACAGATACTTTGCTTGAAGGGCAGAGCTGGCAGAAAGACTGCAGCCTAACAGTTAATTTGGCAGAGTGATTCAGAATGGAAAATATGCAACGTTGCTGTGTACCTGTGCCCTCTCAGTCCCATCAACAGAACGCATTCCCATCAGCTTTTCCAGTGGCTGTTAGTCTGCAGATGCTTCTCTTCACTCCTCACTTTTCAAGTTGAACTTTATAAATTTTCAGTAAATACTGGGCTCTCTCTCTCTGAAAGTCAGTCCTCTTAAATCTGCTTCTTCCCTAGGGTGACAGTCTTAAAAATGTATTGTTTGCCTTTTTTTTTTTTTTCTGAGTTCAGAAAACAGTGATTTAAAGTAAATTATCTCTTAGAAGACACTTAGCCAATTCACAGTCTGTGCCCATTTAAGTGGTAGGGGGCAGGATGGAAAAACAGGAGAGTATAAATTGTGCTGTTGTGAATTATTGTGCCATAGGCAAGGGTTTCTTTAGTTTTCCCTCCATCTTAACATTTAGTCAGAGGACATGTAACTAAGGAAGAAGTTGCAGTGTGGGAAGGGATGTTCTGATTTCCATGGCAGTAAGACAGAAGGTTTTTTATATATATACAAACACTTCACTATCACTTCCCTGATATTACCTGTGATATTTTGAAGGCTGTTGGAGGGAAGGTACATCAAGGGAGGCCTAGACTGTGTCACTGCTGATTCTTGCTCTGTACTCTTGTAGCCTTGACTGGGTCCATGTTCAGAAATCAGAAACCTGTCAAAAGTCAATATATCTACACTGAATATCCAAATTATTAGTAGTGTTCTACATGCAGATTAGCTTTTTTTTGTGCTTATTTAACTGAATCTTGGAAGTAGCCTTCTAAAAATATTATCCATAAATGAACACAGGATGAGTGCTGTGCTAGGCACACTTAAAATGCTCTCGTGTCTTTGAAATCTAAAATTCTTTATTTTGAACTGAAGAAAATAGAAAGAAAAAGTCAGAATCCCTAAGGGGAAAGTACTGCATGTTCAGATCTCTTGTCATGGCCTATTTGATTTATAAATATAAAAAAACCTGTTTGTGTTCTAGAGCTGGGGCTGGTCCAGCGTTCTCTGTTGTTCTCCCACAGTGTGACAATCATCCAGAAAGCTTCCATGAGGATACGGTGGGATTTTGGGTGCATTATGGTATAAATGTATCTCTGGCTATAAACTGTCAATCTCCATTTTTGGGTGAGCCTTAAAGGAAGATTCAGGCACAAGGAAACAGACTTGTTTGGTGACAGTTCAGCATCGCTTCACTTGCCATGTATGATCACCCTCTCAAGAACTGCATCCTGCTGCGATGACAGTTTGCTGGAAGCTCTCCACAGATTCATTGGAAGTTGGCTGAGCCCCAACTCCACAAATTACTGGTCAGAAGAGACTGTTTGTAGGGCACAAATCTATCCAATTTGTAGTGTTGATTTGATTCTTTTTTTAATTAACACTTTAAAAAGTGTGTCAGCAGAGTGCCAAAAAGACAAGAAATGATCAGCTAAAACATTTTATTGCAGCATATGATGCTGTTTTATATTATCATAGGAACATGGCACTTAGATATGGCAATATTTTTTTTCTGTTACTTTTGTTCATTTTATGGTCAGCAGCAATTTGAAATAGTCTTCAGAACAAATGCTGGGGTTTTGCCCTTTTTTCTTTTTACTTTTTCTCCTCAATTCTTATCTTCTTTCTCTGAATTTCCATTCAGTCCAGTATCTTGCTGAATTTAAAGCTAATAAGTTGAGATTTTTTTCCCTCTTTTTAATTTTTTTCACTGTAAGAGTGCTTTCTGTCTGGTGTTTCTGGCTTAAAGAGGTGATTGGCAGCTATTATGTAAAGAAGTACACTAGTCTGTAGTCCTCTGGAGATCCAGCAAGTACTGTCAGGATTAATAAAATCTGGCTGGATGATTTTTTGATGAAATCATCTTTCTCCTTCTTTTTTGCTTTGAAGCATAATTTTTTCCTTTTTTTTTTTTAAACTGCTGTTTCCTCAGTGCTCTGTGTGAGACCTGTAACTCCTCCATCCAGTCCTCCAGTGTAGGACTATGAGGGTAGCGAACGTCAGGGTGAAAGATCAGAGCTCGTGTTGACAGCAGTTTAAATGCACCCTTGCTTATGTTTCCTGCTGTAATGTTTCCCACAGAGTTGCCAGTTTATAGCTTCAGATTTTGGAAATACTCTGTGCAGGGAGGCTGTGCCAGGTGCTGGAGCCACCACTACAAAGCCGTGTCAGTGCCGTGTAAGGACTTGGTGCTGCTCCCAGCCCAGCGTGGAGCAGCCGGGGCGAATTCCCACTCAAAGCTCTCGCTCTGCCCTGCCCTTCCCAGGTGACCTCTGTTGGCTGGATGCCCACCCAGCCACTCTGGCACTCCTCCCCTCAACAGGACAGCAGAAAATAGACTGAAAAACCTCCTGGGTTGAGATAAAGACAGGGACATCGCTTACCAGTTCCCATCAGTCATGGACAAAACAGACTCAACTCAGGGAAAATTAATTTGTTGCCAATTAAAATACATTGGGATGGTGAAGAACAAAGATAAAACATAAACGCCTTTTCCCCCATACCTATTTTTTTTTTCCTTTTTGCAAGCTCAGCTTCATTCCTTTATTCCCAACTTCTCTACGTCTTCCTGCCCCCTGAGCGGGGCTGTGGTCGGTCCATGACAGGCCCTCTCTGCTGCTCCTTCCCCCTCACACAGCGTCTCCAGCGTGGGCTCTCCCCGGGTGCAGTTCCCTCAGGAGACCTGCTCCACATGGGCTCCTCTCACCGGCCGCGTTCCCTCAGGAAATGTCCCCCTGCTCCTCCAGGGGTCTGCCCTGTGATGGCTGCAGGGGAAGACGCCTCAGCCTCCCCCTGCTCAGCCCCAGCTGCTCTCAGGGACATTTCTCACACTTTCCCCCTCACTCCGTGCAGGTTTTGCCCTTCCCTGAGGTGCCCCGGCCTGGCTGAGGGCTTGGCTGGGCCCGCCTCACAGAGCCCTGGCAGCCCCCAGCGCCTGGGCACAAGCACCCAAAACCCCCCAAAATAAACATTTCTACATAGGTGTTCCAGCACTTCTACATTTATGTGATTCTTTACAAGCAGGAGAAGGAGACTGTGACCAAAAAAAGCCCTTTTGACCTTCGTCATCCCACAGCTGCACCACAAGGTCAGTCAAACAAGTGGGGAGGCAAATGGATTTTGGTTTTTTTTTCTGCATACAATCTACTTGGTTTTTAGGAGCTCTTAACGATCTCTGTTCAGGAGAATTATCTAATGTCAGAGTGCAGCAGTGGCTCACTCTGATTTGTGAAATCCCTCAGAATTTCCACTGTGATTCTGTGAGTCACACTAACGTGGCTCCTTCAGCTGTGACTCGTGTGCCCCATTTCCAGACTCCGTCACAGCTTCTCTCTCATGGTCCTGGGGTTGTCAGAGGCCAAGCTGGGGGTTCTATTCGAGCACAGGGCACGGAGTACGTCGACTCTCGTGTTCTGTGAGCTGCTGGTGCAGGGGGGTCACTGGTGGAAGGCTGTGGCTGCACAGACGTGCCCCCACAGGGGCTGGCAGGTGCCCTGTGTGCCCTCAGACATCACGGCACTGCTGCTGACCCACAGCCTGAGCGCCTTGTGCTCCTGCTGACCTCTCAGAAAACCTGACTGGTTTAGTTTTAACCCCTGTTGAATGCTGGGTTTTGGTTACGGGGCTGAGATTTTTAGTGGAAACTTTCCAGAGAATTGCTTCCTCTGCTCTGAGGACGAGAAAAGGTTTGAAGATATGGAGGCTGCACACACTAAACACCCACTTAGTAGAAGGACAAAATGTGAAACATTTAGCAGGGATGTGTTTGGGTAACTTTGATGGCTGTACCCTGTTATTGGAAAGTATCCAGGAAGTGACAAGGAGGAATAATCATCTGTCAGTGTCAGGAAAAGTGACTAGGTCAAAAGCACTGTGAAAAATGAAGTTTCCAGAGCAGACATACTAAAGCTTCAGCCTAGTTCACAGTTTCTTCTCTTCCTATCCTGAAGCACTCCATCATAATTGCCTTTGCTCGTACTATACCTGTCAAGAGATGACACTGTTATGCATTAAACTTGGTAGGTGTGACAGCAGTGTGTTTTGCCCTGCCAGAACAGAGGTGGCTTGTGTCCATCTTTTAGTACTCGCCCAGGTCTACTACTTTTTTTTTTCCTAATCTAGAAATAACACCAAACAGTAACACATAGTGTGTAAACTAAATAGACTGTCCTTCCTGGGCCCCTTTAAAAATACTGGAGAGCTGCTTTTAATGCCTCTGTTTATTTTGGTACAGTATCCAGACTGCTGGAAGTATGTTTATAGCATAGTCTAACGAGCTGAGGCTCCTCTCTAAGATTTCAGTGCCTGGATAGAAAAAGCTGATGCTCTCTAAATATGTATGCAAGACTCTGGCTTGCAGTAATAGTTCATGCCATGAGAAACTGCCTATTTAATGCCACCTGAGCTAAGTTTGAGCAGCAATTGTTCCTCAGCATATGACACAGTGATCCTCGTTACTGCAGCTTCATTTGCCTCTGCAGTAGTCAGACTTAGCAACACCTGTGTTGTGAACAGCACCAATTACATTAGGTCATCTGTATTTAAGCTTGATGACTTCATGGGAAGCCATTTTAATTTGCTCTCTACCTGTGGAGCATGAATTCCAGGTCAACTTTGAAATCCGATTAATGATTTAGATGCAAGAAAGGCAAGTATATGAAAATATTGTTCTTTATATTGAACTGAAGTTATAATTCTGCTGTGAGTGCCTGGAGCACATTTAAGTGAGGTATAAGCTGCTCTTTACTGTGCTAAGGCTGACTGGAGAAGAGAATTGATCTGGAATATAGAATAGCTTTTCTGTCAGTGTTTTGGCCAGCCCTGCTTAGTAGGGGCAGTAGTTAAATCTTTCTGAACTTCAACAGAATTTAGGCATTTAAATGATTTACAGATTTTTAAAAACATTGTTATCATACCATGACAGCATTTTAATGAACTACTTTTTTAAATTGCAACTGGAACTAATATCTGCTGGAGTAGTAGCTCCTTCAGTACATAGCACAGTTGTTGCCAGGAATATATTGAATATTTGAAGCCCAAATTGGATGTAGTGAGTGAGTCTAGTTGGCTCATTCAATAACTTGTTAGCAAAGCATAAAAATTCTACTGGAGCAAACTCATCTTATGCTTTCGAAGAACATTCCTGTTCTTTATTAACAGATTGAAGATTGCTTAAGCAGTCTGGGGGTTTTGGGAGGGAATGTCCTTGTGTGTGCCTGCTACCTGGCTCTGATAGCCCACTGTGGGGTTGGGGTTTCCCAGTGCCCAGCTGTGCAAAGTGCTTGTGTTCCTCCCCACGCTCCTTCCTTCCCCTTTTCCGTGTGGGAATAGCTGAGGGAGCAGCAGCTCCCCGGGGGCACAGCCCTGGCTGGCACCTGCAGCACCTGCTGAAAGGCAGGAGGATGGTGTTGCTCAGGGATGACTCACAGGCACCTGAAACCTGCTCTGTCAGCAGCAGAAATTGCAGCTTCCTGAGGCAGCCAAACGTGATCCGTGTGTTCCACCTCAGGCTGCTGCCCGTCCCTGAGCACCTGGCAGGGCACGAGGCTGTCGTCTCACTCTGGGCTGCACTGGACTGCCCCTGCTATTCACCTGAGCAGGTTTTGCTTCAGCAGGTGAGGCCCAAATGAATGTTTTTTTGGGGAAAAGTGACTGTGAGCCACTGGTATTTAATCTGTGTAATTTATTTCATCAATGAGCTAACAGTGCTGTTCCTCACAGCAGTTGTTTTTGCTGGCTTGTAGGACAAACCTGCACAGGAGGGAGGAGGAGCGAGAGGTAACGTGAATCTGAGTGCTTTGGTCACTGTTCTGGGCTTTCATTTGGCACTGGCAATTTCAGAAGGGTGCTCAGGGGGTTGGCAGGGAGAGACCTTCCTTTGAAGTCCTTGGGCAGCAAGAGCACAAGCCTGTCCTGCTGCATCCTGTTTTGTTTCTGGGGTGAAATGTGATCCAGAGTGACCAGAGACAGGTGGACTCTGTCAGAGGTCCAAAAGAAGAGGCTAATAAAAAATCAGATCCTAGGCTTAAGTGTTTTTTACACATGTGCCAAGCTATATAAAAAACCTGTCCTGCATTAGCTATTTTAACAGACGTTAGAAAAATTGACTCTGGTATATCATTTGGTGACTTCAGTTCTTTCTGTATACAAGCAGTTCCATTGATTTAAGGTAGTGCAAAGGAGTATTTGGAAATTTAGTGGAACTGATGCGTTTCTTTGTGTCATACTGAAAGAATGATGAGTTCTTGAAGGAGCAAATAATGCAAAGGACTGAAGTTGTCATGATGTTTAATTTGAAAGAAGAGACCTAGTTACAATATGGCTTTTTTATATACCTGGTCCATCACTGAACAGCACATATGTACAGAAGAAATTAATATTTTTTTAATATTTGGCCCATGTTCTTGCATCTGCAGTACAAGAAAGAAATTTTAAGTGATAAGCTGCACTACAGTGATTACTAGTGTCATTCCTCTAGCTGTGTGAACAACTAATCTTCTTAAGTGGGTGCTGGTATGGATGGAGACCAGGACTGGGGATTTCAGGGTTGTAATTTCCAGCTTCTTCGATCAGTGGGGTGTACTGCATGATTTTTATATTCTACTTAGAAAATATGAAAAGGCACATCCTCAGAAAGTCATGTTCTTAATGAAAAGTATAATTTACTTGGCTGGAAGTTTGTCTGTTCTTTTATCTGCTTTGTGGTGAAAGGGAGTGAGTACTTGGCCTTGATAAGCTCTTGTGCCAAGTGTTCTTTTGGAAACAAAAACGTATTATGGCCTGTAGTTATTTTCAGCTGAGCCTTGTTTGGGAAGCAAATAGAACTTCAGATTAAATAATTGCTCTCCATAGATTGAAGACATGTGGGTTTCTTCTCCACTATATGCTGCCTACTTGCTCAGTGCTTCAGTCTTACACTAAAATCTTAAGAGCCAGGATGCTCTTGGGTTAATCAATGAAAATGGTTTTCATTGATTGCTGTGGAAAGAAAATAACTAACTGGTTTAATTAACCCACTGTCGTGTATATCTAGAAGAGTGCTTATTGATTTGCATGTGTTTAATTAAAACAAAAAACTTGCAGTGTTTGCAGCCCTTGTCTCCTCACTCTCTGCTCTGGGTAGGACTTCCCCAAGTGCCGGTGTGCCCTGCACAGCAGCTCCTCTTGCTTCCCTCGAGCTGCAGCACCTGGGACTGGCACAAGGGCACAGGGAGCAGACACAGAGCTCCAGCTGGGCCTCAGAACCACGGCAGCTGCAAGGGACACTTGAATTTTCTGCCCTTTGTTCTCCTGTTTGAGCAGCAAGCTTGGCTGGAATCAGATGACTAAAGCTGTAGGAAGCCACTATTTGTGCCATGTACTACGTTGTTTAGGACTGGCAGAAGGTGACTTACCTTGTGCTGCTTCTGAAAAAGGTGCCAGACCTCCTCCCCTGTGGTAACAACTCCTAGGGTGTTCAAATGATAAATGCTGATGTGAGCAGAATCTTCATATGAAATTAATTCTAACAACATCCCAGCAGGAGAACAATTCTCTGTTGAGTCCAGAATGTGCAGGACTCACAGCAGATATGGCCTGAGGCCGTGTGTGACAGGGTACAGTTACCTGCTCAGTGAGCTTAGGGCAGCAGCCCTTCAGGGAACACAGGCAATAAAGAGATTAAATTTGGCCCTCTTGTTACATGCAAGTGACTTTAAAGATTCATGGACAGTTTTATTCCAGCAGTCCCAATGTTCTGAGCGCTTGCTCTTATGCCAGTGTTGTCACTTTAATATATTTTAAAAATATGATGGTGAATGTGAACTTTCAGTGTTGAGTTGCAAAAACAAGTGCTGGGCTTGGGGCTGTTTTTTCTTTTCCTCAGTCAATTATTAGGCTGAGGAAGGTGAGAAATCCAATATTGTATTTATCAAGTGGAAAAACTTAAAGGTTGTAAGCAATTCGAGTTGCCTTGGATTGATCTGAGTTTTTTCAGTGCATTTTTCCCGTATTGTCAAATCATCACAGCTGATCTTGGAGCAAGTACGAGATGTTACTGCATGCAGAAATACTGGGAAAAATGCTTGCTTCCCCAGGAATTACAGTAAAGTCTATTAATCTTAGCACACAGCCTATTTTTATAAATAGAATTATGGGTTTCAGTTTGTTGTGGTCACATTTCTGCAAGACTATCCTGGATAGTTCCATCTCTCACTTCTAAAAAGGGGCTCGTGTGGTGTATTAAGCAGTAAGCAGCATCATAAATTTAAGTCTTATATTTTAAGAACAAAACCTTAGGCCTCCTTGCATACCCCATGATGTTTAATATTTCACAAGTTTGATTCTTTTGCAATTCTTTATGACTTTATAATTGTGGTTTTATGGATTTGAGTTCAAAAACTGATTTTTTTTTTATAACTTCAAATAGATTGGATGAAAGTAATTATTATTCTTTGAAATAATTACAAGCACAGCAACTATTTGAGACAGAAATAACTGGGATTTCAAATTCTTGCAGGCAAAGCTATTCGCCCACCAAATAAATCAGTCCTGATGGAAAGGGGGAGAGGAGTAATCACCATGGTTTTGTGGCACAAGAAAACAAGGAGGATATTGTGTCCCAAAAGTCCTACTGCACAGATTTAAGATACCTTTTTTCTCCTAGTACTTTTAGCTAAGGATTAGGGGAAAAAAAAAAAAAAGAGGTCAAACTCTGTCTCTCAGGCTGTGAGATAAGGATAAATAATTTCTTGTCTCAGTGTAATTCCCCCCTTTCTCTAAAAATCTTCAGAATGGTTTTTAGAATAAAAAATGTATTGTGTATGAGAAGGCTAAACAGATTAAAACTTTGGTAAAACTTTGTTTTCCATGAAATTCCAATTTTTAAAAATGACAAGAAAGGTGCTTTCTCCCTACGGGAGTCAAACTGGAGTTGGCAGCAGCAGTGGGAAGGGGGGACAGGAGTAGAATGGGAGGACTTGCTGCTGGGAAAGTGGTTACCACTCCAGTCTGGAAGAGTATAATCAAAATTTCTTAATTCCGTTGCAAGGAAGAGCTTGGGAAGAAAAGAACTGAAGTGGGTTTCTGTTCAGAGTGGTGTATGTGCTGCTGTTTGTTGGTTTGCATTAGGGAGCTGTGGGTTGCTGTGGGGATTGGCAGCTGTCGCCTCCGTGTCTCCTGGCTGTGGGAGCAACCAGCCAGCTCCTCACAGCTTCTGAACCCCCCAGGGGCAGGAGGAAATGTTCGGACCGTTTATTTTGGAAGATAACTATTGCTCTAAGCAACCCCTCAAAGTTGAGGCTTAAAATTGACACTATTACACTGATTTGAGCGTAAACATATGAAAAATGTTATGATATTGAAAAAGAACGTTTAGACTAAGAATGTGTGTTGTGAAACAGTCACAAGTTTTAAATCATTCTTGCTCTTGTAGGAGTCCCGTTTCTTTTCTCTGTAGGAATATGGGTATAGAGGTCAGATTTTGATTGTTTGAACTCGAGCTAGAGGAACAGTTCAGGCAAGGATAGTTCTACTGTGGGACAACACTGAAGGTTTCAAAATTTGCTTTTGTTTTCTTGGGAAGCACAATATTCTGTAAGATTCCAAGCCACCCTTGCAATAGTCGTGGGATTTTTCAGTTCGACTCCTGCATGTCTGGAGTTTGGTCTTAATATAAATTTCATATAAACTTTAAACCTGGTTTTGCTTTAGCAAAAAAAGCATAACTAGATTTGGTCAATGTTGAGATGATCTCCAATACCAAAGTAAGCATTGCCTTGACTTCAGGAAGGCTTATAAATAGTTCTCATGTTTATTGCTTGCCCTCCTCCCTCTCATGTAATTTATTTGTTGAAATGTAAAAGCCCAGTAAGTGTTGAATCGTCTCATCAAATAAAAGCTATTCTGACCTCTTTTGACAGGGGAAGAGGAGGAAAGGGGGAAGAAAAAAATCTGCATATTCTGCACTTAGGAAAGGATTCTCTGAGAAACTCTGTACGTTCTCAAACAAATGCAACCATGCAGATGGATCCTCCTGTCAGAGTCCTTGTCCTTCCCTGTTGGTTCTGTGTGTGCAGGGTTGTTTTAAAGTTCAGCTCTGCTGGACCCTCCCTGCCCCCAGTTATGCTTTTCTTCATTAAGTAATAATTCACAACAGGATGCGAGGATGTTGTCCAGTCTGGCCACACCTAATCTGTGCTGGGACACACTGACTTCATTCACTGGGAGGTGTGGTGATTATTAGACAGTTTGTCACCGCACCCTGGAGTGTTTTATTGCAGTCATAAAGTGCTTCAGCTGAAGGAAACCTCGCTCTTTCTAGCGGAAAAACTGGGAACTTTCTGCTTCTAAAAGAACTCGTTCCAGGAATGTGTAGTGTAAAAATTTCACAGCCTGGAATAATCATTGAGCTTGTACCAAATATATAAAGAATTACATGGCTTTTTCCATAGAGTAACAGCATACCTCAATATTTTAAAATAATTATCTTGGTTTGTATGGTTCAGAATTTTCATCAAATCTTGTGTGGAGTGGCTGAAGGGGAGGGCTCACATTTCCCTCCCTCCTCTGGCACACAGAAAGGCTCATTTTATTGTGTGAACCTCTTTGTGGGCAATCCAGAAGGGAAACTGCCAAACCTTGGAAGTGGAAATACTTTACTTTTTGGCTGGTAAGTTGTTCATGACAGAGTAACATTGGAGGGTAAGAATAAATAGAGTTATGTGTATTTCTGGTGCATATTGATGTTAATTGGGTTTTGAACATCAGTTTACGAAACTTTTTTGCCTGTTGTTAAAAGAGGCCTCTAAGTTAATCAGAAATGATAAAAAGAAGATGCTGTCCCTTGCAGAGCACCAGAAATGCAGCTGATGAATGACCAGACTGAGGTATTTTTAAATTCTGGCTTGCTGGAGGGAACTGAACTTCGAGTCACTTCCAAGTAATTAAATCAGGAGGAACAACGTTTTTAGAATAGTGCAAGGGATGATCCATATTAAGACGTGCTGGTTTCTTGGTGTGAAGGCAGCTACACTGCTGAAATGATTTCCTGTGGTTCTAACTAGGGAAATTGGGTAAAAATAAGCAGCTGGAGGTGTGATTGCCTGTGTAAGTAGGAAAGGACATAAAATTCAGTCCAAAGCTGATTTGTGAACTTGAGGAAAACAAGATGAGACAAATGATAGAATTTCAGGAAGTGAAGAGATTCTCATGCCAACCACGTGGCCTCCCACAAAGGATGTTTTCCTCTATCTTTTACTCCCTGGGCTTCATCCCATCTTGTTGTAAGTCAGTGCTGAGATTCCAGGAGAGTGCAGGGAGCTGGAAACCAAGAGGCTCAGTCTCCCTGAAGGACACTTACTGGATCTCTACCTGCCTGAGTTTAAGGCATGATAGTCACCTAGTTGGGGATAGAGGCACATCTAATAAAATTAAACCAACCTGATAGTCCTGTGTTTGTAGAAGAGGAATGAGAAGGGAATAGTTCTGTGACACAAAGCTGAGCTGTGATGCTGTTCTTCCTGTGGAATTTTCTGTCTTTTGTAACAATTTTCAGAAGCTGATGACAGCTTCAAAGGTGGGAAAATCTTTCATTTCACATATTGCTTCTGTTGATGCTATGCTGAATATCCTTTCCTGAGTCCTTACGTCTCCTTTCCCAAAAGAGTTTACACCAGAGGGAGAACAGGTTAACATGGACTGTCTTGCTGTTTGTCGCAGATCGGTCCCATTTCCTCATTTTTTGCTCATAAAATGAAATGTAGAAGCCAAATATGTTTGCCATGCACATTTGGCATGGTTAAAAGGCTGCTTTTGTTCCGAGTGGAGGAGCATTAAGAAATGGTGATGGAAAACATGGCGAGGCAGCACCACTGGAGCTGCTTTGGGGCCAAGGAGTAGCATTTATGTGCTGTTGATTCCTCTCCATTTATACATTGTCATTGAGGGAGTGGTCTCAGCTATTTATCTCCATTTATACATTGTCATTGAGGGAGTGGTCTCAGTTATTTATCTCCATTTATACATTGTCATTGAGGGAGTGGTCTCAGTTATTGATCACTATCACTGCAAAGTCTCCTCTTCCTTGCAGTTAGTTTTTTCCAGTTGCCAAGCTGTTTCATGTGTCCCTATCCACGGGAAATCCCTTTTCCTAGGAAGGGAATGTATAAGCAGCCAAGATCTCCTCCCCTTTCTTCCAGCCTTAGAGGGTGTCCAGCTCCTCTGCTGCACTTCTTCCATCAGGAGAGGGCAGTTCCTTTCTCCCTGTGAGTGTGCCAGGCAGAGTCTGTGCAGGAGCACAGTGCAGGACCCCAGGCAGCCTTTCCCTGGCCACTTTTGTTTTCAGGAATCTTGAGAGGCTAGAGGAATTAAGCAAAAGATGCTTGCATACCTCTGGCAGATAAGATCTGCTGGGTGCTGTGTAGTATTTTAGATGACTGGCACTCTCTTAATGCTGGAGGTCCTGTAGTGCCTGAGCTTCAGGCAGTTTGATTATAAAATTGACTCTTGGCTCTCTCCACATCAAGTGTTTGGGCTGCCTAACTGTAAATAATAGAAATTTCCTGAGCTACTAGCATTTAGGGTAATTCATAACTGTCACTTCTCTTTTTATTTTATTTGATTTTTTTAATCACTTTGTACATCTGATTTCTCCATCAGTGTAAAAATACTGTCTGGAGAGCAATAAAAAAATTAGGAGCCTCACTGTGCTTGTATACAGCAAGGCAGGAAATGGACCTCCTAAAAGTGTGTGCAGGTGTGGCCATAAAAATGCTAGAGTGCTGTTGTTCATTGGAAAGGAGTTGTTCTGGTGAAAACCCTGGAGTGCTGCAATGTTCTGGAACCAAGAAAAAGAGAAACTGGGCAGGGTTGTGCTTTCCAGACCCCACAGCCCACACCCCATCCCTTCTGGAGCTGTTTGTGCTCAGGGGTTGACTGAGGCAGCTTTTTCCCCCTGAGTTACTGAAAGTGTTGTGGACCAAAGAGAGCTTATCTTGCCTTGCCACTTGTGAATTTGCCTTATTAGGAGGCATTGTTCAGGTAAGGAACTCTCCCTCTTTTTGAGGCTAAGACTGAATATTTTGTCCAAGGGAACAACAGCTTTATAGCAAGAGCAGTTTCTCTGGCAGAGCTGTAGAAATAAGGCAGCTTAACAACACAGTTTTTTAGAAAGTATACTTTCTAAAACGTTTTCTGGAGGGAAACTTCACATCAACAGTTATTTATCTTCTTCTAGGGGAAGGAATTGAGGTAGTGCAACACTTTGCTGTTTGATATCCAGTGGCAGAAATGGCTTTGACTTTCATACTGATGATGTTGTGTTGGTATCACTGAGGGCACACACCTCTGTGCCAGCCAGTCCACTGGGCTAAGTTCACTGTGGGTTCTTATGGAAGCTAAACAGTGTTTTCTTTTTTGGGAGAATATTTTTGTCTGGTCTTTGGCACTTCCCTTTGTGTTGAAAACATAACATTTCCTTCCTAGGGCATGCATGATTTACAGTAATACCCTATTATTTAGGCATGGAGCACAAGGAATGTGTTTGCAGGAAAAGACCCTGCTTTTTAGTAGGATTGTAAATGAAGTGAAAAGGTGCATTATGGGGAGGCTGTTTTTTCAAGATTTCCAACATACCATAGTTGTAAAGCTTTCTAAACAAATAAAAAGAAAACCACTATATGTAAGTGGAGCCTTTTGTCCAAGTTACAGCTTGGAGAAATGTTTCATTGGGATACTAATTTTAAAGGATTTTTACAATTTTAGGTTTTCAAAAATTTTATTTGTATTAATAACTTCCTAATTATTGCTTCAATTTGATGGCAGTGGTACAGTAAATACTCTTAAATAACAGATACACAAAGATTTTTTTGTGTGTTGTCAGGCTATAGTTAGAGCACCAATGAATCAGCCAACAACTGCTTTGGTTGTTGCTTTCACAATAAGAACTTTGAGATTTAAAAATTGTCTGCCCTTACCAAGAAAATGACGTACTTTGAAAGCTCTTGTTGAGCTTTGGTTTTGATCAGCAAATGGTGAGTTTGCTTTTGGCCCAGCTGAAGATCTGATCCAAAGCCTGTTGAATCTCACTGGAGTGATGCCAGTTGTTCTAAAGAAGTGCTGGATCTGGCCCATATTTTGAGCAAAGAGATGATGAAGGGCAGTAGTTAAACATCTGTCAGTTCTTTCCAGCAAGGCCACATCTGGTTTCTTTTGTAGCTTGCTTCTCCTTTATCTTAGAGTTCAGTCTCACTCCTGTGGGCCAGGAGCCCAAACTTGTATTGTTTTTCATACTCCCATCCTCCCCCTCCTCCTGAACACCCATGGTGAAGCAAGCAGGACAAAGTACCGGTGTATAAAACATAAGATCTTCCAGACTTTGCATGGTTTAGATTTCTTTGTGTGTTTTTCCTAAGTTTGTTTTTGAGAACATCTGCCTCCCGTGTCTCTCACATATTTGCTATTTTTCTGAGATACTGGAAGAGTGTTTGTAACAAAGAACACCATGGATATAGCTACAAAACTGGCAATTTATTTCCTTGCTGGAAAAAAACTCTGAAACAGTCTACCCAGTTAGAATGTTAAGGGACTGATTTATCCTTTTCCTTCATATCAGGTTGTTTTGAAAGTATAGTGTGAGTGTGTGTTTATGACCCATGTTTTAGGAAAGCATTTTCTTGTCTGTGTGGGCCTGACTGACCAGGCCAGTTTGACACTCCTGAGAGTTTCTTTGCAGTCAGGTAGGTTTGGGTCTGAATTAGTTTATGTCTTCAGTGTACATCTGAAAATTACCATTTCATAAGGTTTGAGTTGTCTCAGAGGCGATGTTGGAATCCTGGTGTGTATTGTCACACGTGTCATGACTCTTTATTTAAGCAGTCTTGGGTGTAAAATTAGCTTAGAGATGTGTTGGACTGGGGAGTCGAGAGCCTCTGATGCCTCACTCTGCTGGCAGGCCTTGTACCACTGTGCTTGTGCAGTGCTCTAGAGGGGACACTGCTGCTGAACACCTCTGTGTCACCTGGCTGAAGGCTTCTGCTCCTGTCCTGAGTAACCTGCCTGAGGGTCTGTTGAGTAGAGTGGAAATGTGGCTTTGGGATACACTTGTTCAGCTGCTGGGATGTTCAGAGCACTCAGGGGAAGGAATGCAGAAAAGATCAGAAAATACTGCAGGGGAAAATTGCTGCAAAATTCCTAACTGTCAAAAACTGCCAGAAACTGTCAAAACCCTTAAATAGCTTGCTGGGCCAATAAAACATCAGTAGAAATACGTTGCTGGAGAGCTCAGTTCCAGGCAGCCTCAGTGTTACTAAGAAATGAGGAGTTATCCTGTCTCCCATTTTGTCACTGGTACCTTAAAAAAGATTGCTGGATCCATTGGTTGAGGTTTAAATGGGCTATAAATAGGGCCCACTTCCTTGTGTTAATGTTTCTGCAATTAGAACACCTAAGAAACTGTCATTTGGGGTGCCTTCCAGTTTCCTGGGACTGGGAATGTGCTTCAGTAAGGGTTTAAGGTGACTGGTTGGGAAGCAGGAAAATCAGCTTCTCTCTATAGTGTTTCCAATGGTTTATGCAGCACTAACATACATACATACATACAAAAAATATATATACATACAATAGATATGTACTATATTTGTATTTATATATAATTATATAATATATATAGAAATTGCATATATTTATACTGTATATGTACAAATACAGACATCCAGGAAACCCGTGACAGAAGTAGGACAATCATAGTTTGTTCAGAAGAGTCAGCAGTTCATTTTTTTCCTCATCCCTTGGAGTTTTAAACCCATCAAGCAGGACCTGCATTTCTCTCCACTTTGTTTCTCCCTCGCTGTTTGACCCAGCACAGTTTGTTGTTCCCTCCTCCTGCTGCACCTGAATGTTTTTCTAAATAATTTGCATATGAGGGAGATGTGAGTGAAAGCCATGTCCAAACAGGAGAAAATGTTTTGAACGTTTCAGGTGTTGGACCAGGGTATTGAAACTACTCCAGGATTTTGTTTGGTTTGGAAAAGGCAACTGTGGGTTTTTTTTCTCTTAGTAATAAAATCTCCAAGGTGAATTGGAATGGCTGAGATCTGTTTCTTCTGAATTTAAGCATCCAGCATGTGTACCTGAGATATGCCAAGGCAACTGGAACGACTGTGATTGATCCCATGGAAAATGGAAACCCCTTTATAGGAGTGAGGCCATGCCAGAGTGTTCCAGGTATCCTCAGGGGCTCATGCTTTGTACTGTACCGTTTGACTCTGGTCCAAAGGACTACGAGAAGATGTGGATGTCTGAACAATATACTGGATAGGACCCTTGGCTAAGAAAGCTCCAACAGCATCATGATGTTACTGGACATGGCCAGTGACTGCTTTTGGTTTGGGTCATGCTACAAATGACTGGTTCTTTTTTGAGCTGAGCTAATTGGATCACAGAATGAGAAGGATATAGGGAGAAAGGAGAAATAACTAAAAATACTCCAGATGGCACATGCTGTGAACTTGCTGTGTGGTTGAGGAAAGGCTCAAGGGCTGGGTGTGCACGAAGCTGTGCAGCAGTGGCTGGGAGCTGGGTAGCTGCTCACCCAGGAGCTGCTGGCTCGGGGGCTGCAGCCTCCACTTGGCAACTCGGTTCTGAAGCGTTTGGACAAGAATGGGACTCGATCCTTCTTGTGTCTTTGAGGAGTGGCACATGCTGTTTATCATGGCTATGCTGTACAAACACTGAGAAATCAATTCTGAAGGAATTTTAGCAGTCATGAACACGTAGTGGAAGTGTAGGAACTCCATCTAATGTAAAAGAAAAACTAGAGGAAAGTGTGCACCTGGAACACTGTTAGTGCTGTTCTTGGTCAGGTAACTGTGCACTCTGATCTCTCAGCAAGTGCAGTGGCCTTGTGTTTTCCCTGTGCTGTACTTGGTGAAAAGGCAGCACTTTGGCCAGACACTGAGCAGGAGCACAGTGAGACAGAGGGGTCTGGGCTGTGCTGCTGGGGGGAATCTTCTGCTGCAGGGGAGAGTTTGCTCAGCTCTGCCCTGAAATGGGCTGCCTGTAGGTGTGGAAGGAATAATTCATAGTGAGAGGGGGTCTGGGAACAAGACAGTTTAAATTCCTAAGCTATTCTTGTCCTATCCATAAGAAAGTGATATCCAAGCTTCTGCAAGAATTGAAATTACCTATAAATAATGGGATAGGGTGGCTTGAATCAGAACATGTATTTTGTGCTGGCAATACACGGCATCTGCTTCTGCTTTAAGCAAGGACTGAAGAGACTTGGCAGAAACAGCCTTTGGCATCACATGCACAGGGAGCTAATAAAAGGCTATAAATCGAGCAAATGTATGGGCCTCTTCACACTGACAGTTCCCTTTGAGAAAGTAATTAGGGATGGGGATGAAATCTTAAAGAAAACACATGCACTGGGAGACTGAGTGGATCTCAAACAACAGAAGAGCAAAGAATGTATCAGTACTTTCTTGTGGAGTATAAAATAACTAGTCTTCAGAGACTGAGCTGGAAGTCAGAAGTTGTGCCCCAGACTCTGCTGCCTTCTTGACGAATGGCTTAGCCTATGGTGTGTCTTCCGTTTCTGATGGACCTTTGAAGTGAACTGTGTTGCTGGATAGAACACATGGCATTTATGTTTTGACAGCAAAACAGATACCATGTATTCATATGCTTGGACACTAATCTTTTGAAGAGAAAAACAAAACCCAAACTCAGCCATGATAAAATCTTGGCAGCTGAGTAGACCCAGATGAACTGCATTTTGTATGCAGTACAAAACAGCTCCAGTTTCTTCTTCCCCTTCCCTGGCTGAGGAGCCTGAACACTTTCCAGTGGATTGTTTGTAGTCGCTTCCAGGTCCTTTTGCCAGCTGTAGTTAGCTTTGTGCTTATATTCCATATTCTATCTGTGAGAAAATTCCCCTGATGATTGTAAGGAGAGTCCGTGTATGTGAGAAGCTACAAGACAACTAAGCAATGGAATTTTTAAAAGAATCACTCTTGGCTACGATTCAAACTGTTTGAAGTGTGTCCTAAAGCATGAACACTGTTCATGCTTCTTCAGTGCCTTTCTCAAAAGGATATTGCTTCCTGAGAAGTAATTTTAGGTGGAACTGCAGTGGAAGTGGTTATACTACACAAAGTTATAGTTAGAGAAAAATGTGCAAGATTGACTTTTCTGCTCTGGCAAGAGTGTTTTTATTCAATAAGTATCTGAAATAGTACTGAGCAAATTTGAAATACTCAAGGTCTATGGGGAGAAAAGGCAGACAGTGGGAAATGGCTCAAAACCACCATGTGTTCTTTCCTGTATATCCCTGATACAGTCAAGGCTTTGAGCTGAAGTCTTGATTTCTAGAGGTGGGAGTTGTTCTAGAGGTCTTGTTCTATAGTGAGCTTTTTAGATTGCCATGGAAAGCTGATGACATCCTCAGAAAAAAACCCTGCATTAAAGGAAGGCATCAGCAGTACTTGTGCTGCTTTTAAAATCTGGGTTCAGTTTGCTTAACTCTTGGCCGTGCTTTGGAGCCATTAATTTCCGTGGGATTTAAGTAGCTCTTCAGTGTGACACAGGGCAGGCTCGCTGGCCTTTGGTGAGCAAAGCAGCAGTTGAATGAATCCCTTTTCTGGCAGTGTGCAAAGTACCCAGAGAGTTTGTACAGACATAACAGTAAATGACTGGTAATTACTCTGCCTTCCTAACCCAGCAGAGACCTCCATGCTGCATTAATCCCTGCCTGAGGAGTGACACAGAAAGGTGGCAGGCTGTGAAGGCTGCCATGTGCAAAGCTGGAAGCAAATCTCAGTCAGGAGATGATCATAACCAGCTGCTGCCTTTTGATCCAAGGAAACATAGGACTTGATTGACTCAATAGCAGGAAATAGATGCTCTCATTAGGTACCAAATACCAAGTAACGTTTCTTCAGTGGATTTCTGTAGAAGTTTGCAGTTTACACTGCCGAGTACTGAAGGACTGGCTCAGGGGAGAGACAGGACTCCTGTATTTCTAGACAGCAGTAGTCTGGGCTGCCAGTCCATAGAGATCTTTAAAAAGGAGCTGTTTGGAAAGGGTGTCTTCTGGTGACAAAGTTCTGCAGAAGAGCACAGGAAGGTGTATTATGTATTTGGTTTAGGACTGCTGACCAGCTTTCCAATGTTTCAGGCTTCAGTGTTCAAGAAATCAAATGTTTGCTTTATGATTTAGCACAATAGAAGTTGTATATAATTTTAGAATACGCCATGTAGTAGAGGAACGGAAGGTTTTACCTACAGGGAGTGCTATGCTTAAAATAAGGGCTTTTAGTGAAATTTAGTGCTTTGAAACATATCTGTGGATACTTTTTATACCATGTAGTTGTGCTGGGCAGGTCCCTCGCTGGCCGGGGTGTTCCAGCTGACACGTTCAGGATGGTTGGCAGTGCTCAGTGTGAACTGCCTGGATGCTGCAGGGCTGTGCTTTATTGCCCAGCTCTCACTGCTCAGTGTGAACTGCCTGGATGCTGCAGGGCTGTGCTTTATTGCCCAGCTCTCACTGCTCAGTGTGAACTGCCTGGATGCTGCAGGGCTGTGCTTTATTGCCCAGCTCTCACTGCTCAGTGTGAACTGCTGCATGGCTGTGGGGCTGTGCTTTATTGCACATCCCTCCCTGGGGCTGCTCTCCCTGCTACCAGGGGCGTGGCAGTGGTTCTGTTGTTAAAGTTGCTAGTAAAAGTCCTGGAACGTGTTTTGGCCCACTAGAAAGTATTTGACAATCTCATCCAAGAAACAGAATAGTGCAATCTGTTATTTTTGTGGGATGGTGGGTGGATTTACAATGTGGTTGAACAAAATAAGATCATGCATAGGCTTCTGAGGCTCTGTAGTGATTCTGCTTCTTTGAGAGCTCAGCTTTTATTTTGTCTTTTTGTAAACCATCTCAAACAGTACAGATTTAAATCTGTTTCTGGAATTGAAATGATCAATTTAGATCTGGGAAAAGCTGATCAGATAGTAAATTGCTGTGAGCCACAGCTGATGTGTTCAGACCAAAGGCTCTGACTTCTTGTTTGCCTGTAGAGACCTGGAGCACAGGGTAATCCCCAGTGCTGCAGAGCTGAATCAGTGATACATGGAAGTCATAACTCCCAAATGACTGCTTATTTAGCTAGTTGTACTTATAAATAAAGAGACTGACCCTTTGAAAGCAGATTAGAGTGTATTTTTAGGCCATTTTTCAGTGCTGTTTACCAGGATGGCTGGGCAAGATTCTATAGAATGTTGTATGTGCATTTGGGTGAAGATGACAAATAAAAATCTTGTGTTTTCATACTTCCTTCCCTCTCTCCCTACTCACTGGACTTGAAATGTGGAAAAGGGCTAAATAAATCCTGCTTAACATCTCAAATGCTCTGAAACAGTCCCAAATTCTGTGCTTCAGTCTTGTGGAATACCCACAGCATGCATCAGCTTCCCCAGAGAGGATCTGGATCTCTGTACTTCATTCCTAAAAGGCTGTAAATCTGTTACTAAAACCCACAAAGTCCCCGATGGGCTTTCTTAGACACTAAATATCGATCACACACGTAATCGAATATTCTATTTTGGGAGTTCATACCTGAACCAGTGTAGGACAGACAGCCTTAATTTAGCATTCAAGTACTGAAAACCTGGCCTACATTTTGAAACTGCAGGCCTTACTTCCCTAGTATTTCCCACAAAAGAATGCAATAATTTGGAGTTTTAAAGCCCGTGTGATGTAAGCTGGGATCAGAATCAGTCTGCCCAGCTCCTGCTTCCTTAGCCCAGCTGTTTCCTTTCAGGGACAGCGTGGGGAGGATACTGGTGGACCTGATTTCTCCTTCCCAAGAAGTGTGCCGGCAAAGTACAAAACTTTCCACGTTAGGTGAGCTGTACCTTGCTGATCTCTTGCCAGCAGTGTCTAAATGTAAAGTCAGAAATGGGGAATCTAGTGAGTCTTACTGGCTGAAAGCTGAAGTTTGGTTTTCTGTTAATAAAGTGGGCTATGCTCAACAGAAAATTAGCTGTTACCACGTGTGCCACTTTTGAAGGAAATGCTTCTGGTAATTGATGTTGATGTTCTACAATATTGTTCTGCTTTTATCCTTCTGAAAGTACAGGAGTGAAAGGTGTGGAAAGGGAAGTAGTGTTTAATGAGGGGGACAGAATTCACAGGATAGATGCTGTAAATGGAAGGAAACATGAGAGGCAAACACCTGAAAGCTCTTCAGGTGATTTACATGGGTCCAGTAGGTGCTAGCAAATTGTTCTTCTGAGCACAGATGAGTCGTAAAAACAGTTCTTACTATTTGTCACCTGTTTTTTGGGGGGTTTTCCTTCCTTCCCCCTTCCACTGCAGAAAAAAACCCAATCCCTTATTGATGAAAGTATAGGAAATAGGAAGCATTATTACCCCAGTTTTCCAAGGGCGTGATTTGCTAATGAGCAAAAAACCCCCAAGCTGTCTGGATTGCAGATTTACCCAGATCCCAGGGTGCAGTTCAGTCCTCATTTTGATCTGTAAAGAAAAGCAGTCTCTTGTGGAGTGGTTTGGGAGACATCCTGCCTTGCATGGTCTTTCATAAGAATTGGGATGCATTTGAAATACAAAACAGATGCATTTGAAATACAAAACATTCTCTCTTCAAAGTATCTTTTCAGCTATGGATAAAAGTCAGACCTGCTGGGGTGGATTAGCTTTATCTGGGGTGAGATTCACTCTTCAGCTTAAATGCTAGAGTTCTTCTGCTCTGGATTTCTGGGCTTGCAGCTGAACTCGGGAGGATTTTGTAGAGGTGGCTGGTGATTTATTTCACCTCTTCTTTGGAGCCAAGTGTCACCCTGCACACTGAAGTGGATGGGAAGTGCCTGGTGAATTGATTGTAATGGGGTGTTTTTCTGCTCTCTAATCTTTCCTCTGTGCCTGTGCAAGGCAACCAGGCATGCAAGTGTTCAGAACATGTAACTCCTAAATTCCATGGGGCATGGGGCAGCCAAGGAAATAGTTCCTAAACCTACCCAGTGATTTGTGTCCCTGCTTAAACTGAAATCTCGGTGTTAAGCCTTTTAGCTGGAGGGTGATCAGAAACCCCTTTGTTTCCCTATCAGGTTACAGTTTCAGTCTCACAGAACTATGCATTTTCACCCTTAAACTGCAGGTGCTGTTCATATTGACTTATATTTGAATTAATTACTTCCATTTGTCATATATTGTCTATATAAGTCAACCAAAAAAAAAGCTAAAAGGACCTGTCCAAAATCTTTAGGGAGCTCATTTAATGTCTCACGTAAATATTGACTTACAGAAAGGCTTGTCTTTTACGTTAAAGGATGAATATAAAATAACCAATAAACCATTTTCTGGATTTGTGATTCAGTGGCCATTTAAAAGAGCATAAGATTTTTGTAGAGCTTGACCTGCTGCATCACAGGAGCTGAGGATCCCAGGGGTTGGGTTACCTGTTGTCTCTGCTTGGATAGTGAGAGGGTAAAACAGAAAAACAGTGTGAAAGAAATACCAGTAACTCATGAAAATTTAGAAATGGGCTAAACTTTTGAGGGCCTGAATTTGACATTGTTGATATAATATGTACAATAGGTGGGATTTGAAGATGTACAAAGCACTGCAGATACAATGAAAAGTCCATCTGCATAAGAGGCAACGTGATGAAAGCAATTTGCACCAGCAGATCCCAATGGTCAGAACCTGCCCCTCACTAAAAGTGCTGGTCTGGAGGCTCCAGAGCAGTGGTGCCACTGACCCTGAGGATGCTGAGATTTCAAGGTTCAGGATACAAGAGGAATGGAAGAAAGAAACCCCTTCTTTATAGGAGGAGTGAAAGTAGCTTAATAAGCAAAGCAGCTGCCAAAACAAGATCTGTGATCGCCTCCTGCACGCTTGACTGCAGGTAAAAGGCAGCTCGGAGAGGGTTTCAGAGAACAGTAAGATCTTTGGATATTTTTAGTTGTCATAAATGGTCTTCAAGTGTGGTAGAACTGAGGGGGAAGGAGCCGAAATGATGTTCCAGACAATTTTGAGCAAGGTGTAGATGGTTAAGGCTGTGGGACAGACACTGAGAGGCTGAGAACAAAGACTTGGTGGTGGCTTGAGTGCTTGAAAACCTGGGGGGGTGGGGAGCAGCTGCGTGTATGTGTTGGAACTGTTTATTAAGTAGAAACTGGCTGTTTGCAGTTAATAGTACCTCTCAATTGAAATCTGCTTCCCAAAGACCTAAAGGCCATTGGAGCTTGGAGCATATGTCATTCTGGGAGTTGGGAGCATTAGAGAGCAGTTGGAAGAGAGGTCTGGGAGCCCGGGCAGAAGGAGGTCAGACTTGTGTTAGTCCCTCTCAGCGTGATCCAGCTGCAATTGCTGTCTCTTTTCCAATGGATCCCATCCCTGGGCTGGGTGGCCCAGGGCTGTGCACACGGTGCTTCTCTGTGATTCCAGGAACAGCACTCTTTTTAAAGCTGAAGGCAGAGAAGAGTGAATCCTGCTCCAGATGGGAACTGACAAGTTTGAAAACATGTCAGCATGTGTATATTTTTAATTTCAAAGGCGTCACGCTAGCGTTAGAGAGTTGCTTTAGTTCTAGAAGCAGCTTTGTAGAACTAAACAATTCCTAAACATCTCTACCATAGCACAGGCATGTTGGCACAACCACTAGCCTCTGTTGGCCACTTAATCTGTAATCAAGGGAAAATATTCTTATTCTGGTCTTTTGGACTGATCCACCACTTAATGAGGATGTTGTTCTTTGGATTAATCCTGACATTACACCAATTGCACAAAACTAGGGAGGAAAAATCTGTAATGGATAGCTGTGTAATCCTGACTCTTGGAGTTCAGTCCATGGAGTTTGGTAAGGTTGTAACTGAAGATTAATCTAAACAGATTCTATTAATAGTGATGCTGCTAGGAGACTGAGCCTGAATTCTCGCTGCAACAGCTGATGTGCGCTCTGAAACGTGTTTGGTGTTGGTGCTTGAGATGTAGATTTGGAGGTGGGAAAGATTCTTAATGCAAAGTTTCATCACATGGGGATTATTTTATTTCCTGGCTGATGACGAAATGACATTGGCCTCCAAGGCCATCCTTTGTCAGCAGGGGTGCTCAAAGGGGATGGAGGGTGTGCCTCCACTTTTGATCATGAGAGTCAAAATAGGGGACTATTTACAAGTGCTTCCCACTTCCACTGCAGGACTGACGGGACAAACAGCAGCTCTGCAGGTCACGTCTGTGCCTGGGCTGTTGGCAGGAAGGCAGTGAAAGGCAGGATTGAGTGCTCAGTGTCTGTGGGTATTTGAGACCTTTAGGAATGCCAAAATGGAGGTTACAGTGAGGTACCAAACAGACACGTGGGTTCAAACTTCCCTTCACGCCTACACCTGACTTGCTGAGTTGTGAGCTAAAGTGGGGTCTGAGTGCCTGATGCATTCCTTCACAACTTCTCTCCTGAGTATGCATCTTCATGAAATAAAGAGCTGGAAATATTTGGTATTGTTAAACAGTATCCTAATTCATGGCAGAAAACAAGATTTATTTTTTTTTCACTTTGCATTCATAGAGAAACGACTTGTGTTGCTTCATCATGGGCTAAGAATGATTTTTATTTCTTTGCTGTAGTTTGTCAGTGTATCTGTATCATTATATTTTTCACATGCTATATCAATAAGTCTCAGAAACCTGAAAAATGGTTCTCGAACAAGTTCTAATCCTGTGACTACAGAAAAGATTGAACCCAAATTTCCCTTAAAAGACAATTCAAACTGTTCCTGTATTAGGTTGGGTTTGCAATGGCTCACTGAGATGGGGCAGGCTGTGTCCAGGTGGATACCCTTTGACACTGAGGACTAACCTGCTGGAGGAGAACACCACAAAATGTCGTGGTTGGAGCTTGGATGCTGCTTGAATGATTCAGATGTTAGTATTTCCTAACTTCTCAGATATCTGCAAGTGTTAAATTCCTAGCTGCTGCTTTTAAAAAGACATTTCTACTGAGCAACTTCTTATCTCTCTTTACTATTTTCGGTATTCAACCGAAGATGCCCAGATTGAATCTGAATACTATATAAGGCTCTTTCCTCTTTTTAGACTGCTTCCTAAGGAAATGCCAGGCTTTTGCAATGGCCCTCTCAGCTGAATAACTTCTGAATTCAATGGTCAGCTTTAACCACATTTAAAAGAGAGCTGGGAGCCTGGCAGGGTGACACACATGAGCATTTCTGCTCAGGAAGAAGCACCGTGTGGGCAGCACTCAGCTGCTGCACATCACTGACAGGAGCTGCCCCGTGCATTGGCCAGTGTGGACAGAGGGTCATCCACATCCACACTGCTCCTGCCTGCTGGGGCCATGTGCTGTCCTCTGCCTGCTGGAATCACTGTAGAGGGGGGGGTGTTAGAAGGAAGGGATGAATTGGCGAGAGGATAAAGGATGAAAATAGGAAATTAACCTCCTTCTGTGTCTGTGAATTAGTTTGTGCAGTTTGTTTTCTCTATTACCTGAGTAAATAATGCATTTTCTTCTGTGGTGTCTAACAGAGCATGGTCACGACGTGAGGTTACTGACAGAACCTGCTTAGGAAAGTTGCATGGGGAAAGAGCTTTCATTTTTTCATCTACATGTAATTTTTGAGTCAGAAGTTGTTTCACACATCTTTCAAAACCAACTTTTAGGAAACCTGGTTCTGACCACCCATGAACAGACTAATTTCTACAACCATTACTGATTATTGGTTCATTAGCAGTTATCTTCTGGTTCATACAGCCTTTGCACACTACAGGACATACAGTATCTTTTCCCTTTAATGCTTGGCCTTTGCTTAGATTTTTCTCTTTATATATGAGCTATATAAATGTATACTTATAAAATAGTGTGTGGAAAGAGCTGTAAGAAATACCTGAGAATATCAAATGGGACTAAATGACAGAGAGAGGAGACTACCTCAAACCTGAAACAAATTTCCTCTGAAATATAGCTGTGATCCTCAGGTTGTTTTTCTTTGGGGCTCATCTCACTGCTTGAAGTCAAAGAAAATGAAGTGCTTGTGTGCTTTGATATTATTGCAGGGAGGAACTTCATGGATCATCAAATTCATCCTATGAAAAAAATGCATTCAACCAAAAGCACAGTTGATAGATGTACCTGCCCTTCCTCCTGTGTCTTGAACCGCTTCAAATTTCTGATAGCTCAGATGTCTTGCTTTGAATGGGAATGGAGGATTTGACTGTTGGTGCTAAATTATGAGCTTGCCAGCTCTGTCTGCCCTGAGCTTTCCCATCAGTGGTGCAAGAATGCTGGAATAGATAAGATGTGATGAATGAGTAGTTCTTGGGGGTTTTTTCCTAAGCTGTTGGCCACTGTCAGAGACGGGAGGCTGAGCCTGCTGAATGTGTGCTCTGGTGTCATACAAATGTTATTTACTGCAGAATTCTGAAAATCCTCTGTCCCTTTGAAGCAGAGGAGAGGAAGGAGCGGGGTCCTGCATGACTGGGCTGCTGTAATGTGTCCTGTGTGGGCTGCAGTTTCTAAACAAAGCATTCGTGTGGCCTCCCTTCCCCAAAGGACTGATGGTTGCACATTGTTCTTATCTCCCTCCCACCACTGTCCCCTGCACTCAGGCAAACAGCTTTGGCACATGTTTGCTTCCTCCATGGTGCTCATGTATCAGAGAATACCTGTGGAAATGAGAGGCTGTTGGAACTGGAAACTGTTCATAACACACCACCTTTGAAACAAAATATTTATTCTTGTCTTTAACTTTTCAGAACTAGCTGCATCTTAGCCAGACTGTGGTTTTTATTTAAGAGGCATGATGGATGTGAGAAAGACTGAATTGGGACTTATGTATACGAAGTTTAAGACTGTAAATTATTAAATCTCCCATCTATCTAATATCTGAGTTTCTCAGGGGATCTCTAGATTTCACGTGCACAAATGTGACCATTTTGAACATCTGAAATTGCAAATAAACAAGTGAAGCTTGGTGCTGTGAATAACAATGTTTTCACCATAAATAGTTTCTGAGTTTGCCAGTTCATTGTTTCACTGCCCTTCCTCCCTCCTGGATTAATGTGAATTTCTGAAATGTCCTGCCTTTAACATGTATGAATTTAAAAAGCTTGATCTTACAAACACATACACACATACAGGGTCACTTTATCTTTTCACAGTAAAGCTTTGTGAGCAGTAAAAAAGTTGACATAATCTTAGTGCATTTGTTTCTAACTGGCTGATGAGTCCACTTCTGATTTAATAAGGTAATAGAGGAAAGCAGTGTTTTGCATCTGAATATCCAGGGCAGATACGAGTGAAATAATCTCTCAGTTAAACTTTTAATTGTTTTTTCCTTTGTAAATGTTCCAGTTTAGTAGGCTTGTCTTGAACTCTTCCATTGCTCCTTGGGGGATCGTGTTGGATGAGCCTTGCATAAGGAAGATGTGATGATCTCTAATATTGACAGGTCTTAAAAGCTCCTGAATAGAATAAATGTCTTTTACCTTCTTAGAAATGGCCTTTTTGCCCATTTTAGAGTTTGCATCTAATCCAGGAAAAGGCTGGAAATTACCTCAGCCACAAACAAAACCTGCCTGCTTGCTCCTGAATCATGAATTGAAACCTCACATAATGGCAATTTGAGGCCCAGTAGTCTAAACAGAAAAGTGGCCTTGCTGTGTTTTTTTGCACGAGTGCAGGTAGTTTTGCTGGGTTTTTTTCTGCGTGGCTTTTGCCTCCCTTCCTGTTTCATTCTTACTTGTTTTAATAACTGATTGTAGGCATACAATGGATAGAGCAAAAACATAATTGAGAGGCTGTGGTACAGGAAGCTTTCCAACTGCTGTAAAATTTGGAAAACATAGCTATTTAACTTCATGTTTAAAGGTACAGTGGGATAAGGGTTAAGGGAATGACTGCAAGATTATTTAAATGTGTATATAATACCAAACTAGCTTTTATACCATTTTTTCCCTATAATGTTCATGGGAGATTGTAATATTGATTTAGTATTCCCAAGAGCTAATTTTGGCTAGAAAATGTCAATATTAATTTAGTTACTTAATGTTTCAGTCCATCTCATCATCATAGCCTCAATCCTTTCTTTTTTCTCCAGTCTCAGATTTAATATTGAAGTAACTCAGTTTTACCCCATCTCCAACCCTTAGAATGATAGGGTCCTGCATGCCCACAGGTGTCCCTGAAAGGACTTGTAGGATGTGACACAGATGTAAGAAAGGTACAGCAAGAAGGAATAAGCAATCATCTTGTTCCACCAGCTGTAACCCATGGGCATTACCATTATCCTTGTTGATTAAAGGACATTTTTCTGAAAAGCTGATAGTTTTGGTCTAATGACACCAAGTAAAGGAACTGCTGAATCCCTTCTTCAGTTTTGTTCAGTAACTAGTTGGCCTCACCCATGAATTACTATCATATTTCTAATTTATCTTGCTTGAACTGTGCAGCAGCTTCTGGGACTGAGCCCCATTGTGCCTACTAGTAAAGAGTCCTGTAGGTCCTCCACAGGATTACTTTTTGGTGTTTGTCTCTTCCCAGCAGATAGAGTGTTTAAGAGCTCTTACAGAAACCTTTTATTTGAACCCTCAGATTTTTTTTTCATGGTGGCTTCTTTTCTGCCACCTTCAATTTTCCGATGCAAATGGAAAAATTTGGATCCCCAGATTTGAATGTAATACATGAGTGGTGCCACGGAATCATGGCCTGACTTTCTGTTTGAGGTTGCTGAAGGCTGGGTTAGTCCTTTACCCACTGTGCTGCAGCAGTGACACAGCAAACTGCCCCTACATCACCTGCCAGGATGCTGAAGTTCCAGACTCTTCCTCTCTCCTGTCAGTTGTCTGTTGTCTGTAGTGACAGAGCAAAATGCCCTAAGTCACCTGCAGGATGCTGAAGTCCCATTCTCCTGTCAGTTGCCTGTGTTACCAGAGGTGTAGCTCTGTCTCTGGCTTTCCCTGGTTTAGCTGATGTCACCTGACTGTGTGCACACTTCTGCTCTTCTTTGTATTTTGGTTTTTTATATCGCTCTGCCAGTCTGTGTTAGCAGAATATTTCCTCCAAGGAATTCGTTATATCTGGATTTCAGCAGTTTTCTGTATCTGGATGAGCATCTGTGTAGCTCTGATTAATGCAAAACCAAACTGAAGCAATTTCATTCCCCAGTGACTTTAGACTGTCAGCTACTTTGAGATCTGTCAGTTGGCCAACTCTTAATCCATTTAATATGTCCTTTATTGACACGTGAGCCAAATTTGTAGTCAGAATATTGTGTGGTGTAAGTCACGTTCCTTGAAAATTTTAACTACTCAACCAACTGTACCAGCCAAGCAAGTGATTTCAGATTCTGAAATCAGGTTTGTTTGAATACCAGTCTCATAAACCCCTTGAAATTGTCATTGGTTGCACTCCTGTCTTTGATAGAAACCTATTCGAATTTTTCACTTTCGGGCCAGTCTTCGTCTTGGAGAAACAAGGCTGCAGTGGCCAAGGCATGAAGTCAGCAGTCATTTCTTCTGGGAACCATGGAGAATTGCATCCAGGGAGATTTACATTTTAAAATGAACTAATTACAGGCTGAGTGTCTGTTAATGCTGTTAAATACTGCAAACAGACTGGAAAATATGGAGCTGATACAACAAGTGTTGGGTGAGGAGTGTTTCAGATGGATCACAGGCTGTTGGCTTCCCTCAAGACATCGGTGACTCTTGTAATTGTGTTTCTGTGTTCCAAGTCCCAGTCAGGGGTCAGCAGCTCTGGGAAAGCCTGTTTGTACTTGATGTCATTGTTTATACTTTGATTCACAACTCTGGCTGCCTCTTGTGTTTTCTTCAGTGGAAAGAGATGTCAGTAAATGTTTCCAGATAGGAATGCTCATCCACAGCTTAACTAAACTTAACATGCATTTGTTAAATCTTTAAACTCTGTGACAAGTGAAGAAACTGGCCTAGCCTGGCCTTGTAGCCAGAAGTTAAAGTGGAGATACTGCAGGTTTCTGCTTGATCTCTTGCTTTAGATCCTGGGTTTAGTGGCTGTTGCAGCAGCTTCCCAGGACCCAGAATCCTGGGAAGGGGACCTCACTGTTCACATCACACACCTTGAGGGTTGAGGAGCAGAAGCACAATTGATTTGATGAGTTGGCTTTTACTGCTTGGAAGGTAATATTGAAGAGACTCCAGAATATTCAAGGGTTTGCCTCTTTGCAAATTTATATCATGAAACTGTAATTTCAAAATAATCTCTTACACTGAGGGAAGAGCAGCATGGAGTTTAAAATCAAGTCTATTTTAGTTTTGCATAAATCCATCCTTACTAATCTTAATCTGCCTTTACTAATCTTGCTGACCTTCTGCAGAATTGGAAAAGGCTGGTCTGAAATCAAAATAGTGCCAACTCATGTCAGAAACCACCTCCTGAAGCCAGCTGGTCTGCAAGCAACACCCTTTCCATCCTTCTGATGGAACTTCTGATAACTCGAGTTATCCATGGCTGATGTCTTTATCCCAGTGGTCATGGTGTAAGGTAGGGAGAGCCATCTGCTCCCAGCAGGATTAATCCAGCTGCTGCCCCCTGAGCGTGCTGCTGCTCCATGATCTGCCTCTGTGAGCCATGGGAGAGGCTGTGGCTGTCACAGCGCTGCAGAGACACGCACGGGGCCCACTGCTCTTGAAAGAATTCCCCCAGGATGCCCAGTCGTTTGTTTTCTACACCAACAGCAAAAGAAACACTTGTTCTGGGTGTTTTCATCTACTGGTTGTACTGCTGGAAAACAAGGATGGAACTAAAATGCACAGTAGGCTCAGTATTACTTTAAAACTGAACCATGGATTAAATCTTATTTTGCTTAAGGAGTGCAATAAATATTTATTTTGGGGAAATGGGAATGTCAGCAGAAGACATAAATACAAAAAATAGTTTGAGATTTCTTTTTCTTCCTTTTAGTTCCTTTGAGTTTTTCCTTTAGGGTTTCATAATTAACAATGAAATAACAAACCTGCTCAAGGGCAGAATGTGCTCTGAGAATCATAAGTGTGGTTAAAAAACCAATTTTTTCTCTCCATAGTACACCAGATAGCTTAAATTTTAACCCTGTAAAGCAGGATCCTTGACTTGGGCCATGTGAATTTTTGCTGATAAGGTTTTGAATTAATCCCATTTGTACAGACCTGTGCTTGCAGAAGCTTAAGGAAATTCATCACAGTTGCAGATTGTTTTCCAAGTAATATCCTCATGGACTACGAAGCCCATCATTTTATGGTAAATGTATAAAGATTTTGCTTAACTTCATTTTTGAGCCACTGCCTCTGTAATCTCCGTTGCTCGGTTTTCCAGCAGGCTTTGGCAGCCTGGCTGGAATTGCACAGGATCACGGGGGGGAGGGATGGTAGGGGAGGTTCACTGCAGACACAGCTTGGATTTTGCCTCCCCTTTGATACAACTGAAACTCTTCCTTCCTGCACAGATAGGAAGTCAGTGTGATTTTTGAATATTTGGGTAGAGGATAATGTACAGCAAAGTAATTCAACTGTAAGGGGGGATAACAAATAACATCCCTGCTCTACAGGCAGCTGCAATGATTCAGGAGGTGTAAAGGGGCTTTAATGTTGTGAGGAGCTGCCTTTGGGGTTCCTTTGAGCAGGCACATCTGTAGCTCTGCAGATGAAGTCCCTGGCAGGCCCAGGCGTGGCTGGGGTGGGTTTGCTCTGGGGAGGGGATGGCTGAGCATCTGCACCCCCAAGGTGTGCTCAGAGCTGCAGGGGGGGCTGCCCAGGCCACTCTGGGAAACGGGCATTCGCTTGCAGTCCTCAGGGCATTGATATTACTGCTCATTCCAGAACCGTCATTGTTGATAAGATTACAGCATTAAGGTAATATCTTTATATCAGTGTGATTATTTGTTAATCTGACTAGGTAAGGGGGGAACAACAGTAGCTCAAGGAGGAGCTTCAGTGGAGAACTGTCTCCGGAGCGTTTGGCACAGCCATTCAGGTGGGTGTTACCAGGGTGAAACACTTGGGCCAGCATTTATACTGCCAGAATCTGGGCCAAAGCATGAATGGCTTTGCAAATCAACATTTCCATTTCAGATGCAGTTCCATATTACTTAATAGCAGCAGACACTAAAGTTTGAATTTCTCCTGATTGAACAACTGTCTGGAGATAACTGAGAAGGGGTTATGTGAGGGGATACCAATACACTGTCCTTGTTTGGGAGTACCCCTGAACAGAGAACCATCCAAACATTTTTTGTGTCACTTACCTATCTCTGAGGCTGGCATATACAGATGAAAGGCTTTCACTAAAGAAGACTAAGCCCAAAACTTAAAACTCACCCTCTGTAGCTCCATCCAAGGTAGTGTTTGTTAAAATGACTCTTAGTTGTAAAGAAGTGTGATGGCCTGTTCCTTGTTTGGTAGTTTGAATTTTACAGCCTATGGTGTGGTGTTAAGCCATGGCAGAAGGGGGGCTGTGGGAGTGTGGGAATCCTGTGCACAGGCACAGTGTTGGCACAGAGATGAGCTCAATTTCCAATCCATTCACAATCAGATGGCCCAAACTCACCCCAGGTTCATTCATATTTCTACAGGTTTCCATTTAATTCCTTACTTCCTGCTGCCATCTAAGTTATTATGATCACAGAACGGAGGCTGATATGACAAATGGCAATGAAATGAAGTCATGTGCAAGTGGGTGCTGATAATTTCAGTTGTAGTCATTGAAAGGCTTTGAAGAAATTCAAAGGTTTGGTGTTGGTTGGTTTGTTTGTTGGGGTTTTTTTCCTGAGAAGATATAAATGAAAAGTGCACCTCTTAAACAGATGGATGTGTGAATGATGAGGAGGTAATCTGATCCATAAATATAAATGGAGTTTTGTCTACTTCTGGCTTCAAGCCAAAAAACATTAGGTTAAAAATAATTTTAAATTAAACCCTCCTGCTGTAACTTGAAAATAGTTTTCCCTCTGAATGGAATATTTCATAGTGAATGACCAGAGAGGCTCTTGATGAGAATTGCTTTTCAACTGAGCATCTCTGTCAGGCAGATCTGAAAGTCGCAGCATGCTCAGCCTCTACCCTCATTGCCAAAGTTCTGCAGGCCAAATTGTTCCCAGTGTGACACCTAAAAACAACTCATCTGTGTTGATGTGTGTGTCCTCTCACAGTGCTGTTCTTGCAGCTCTGGCTTCAGCTGGACTGGGTGCACGGAGCCCTCGATCCTTGTCTTTGGCTGTAGCCAGTGGCAGTTGCCTGAAGAGGGGCATTGGAACAAACCAGATGAGGTGCTTGGCCAAAATATTCTCCCTGATTCCTACAGCTGCAGTCCAGAGTGCTCTTAAATCAGCAGTGGTGTCTTTGCACAGTGTCAAGCAGGGATGGTGGAACATGTTGCAGGGAGTGCCCCAGCAGGAAGGCTCGTGCCAGGGCTGGGTCTGCCAGCACTGGGCTGCTCCTGGAGCCAGGAGGGCCAGCCCCGGGTGTCTCCATGGAGGAGGGCTAGTCCTGGGAGGGACAGGCTGCTCAGGCGAGCCTGTGGCTCCTCAGCATCACAGTCCCACAGCACAGCCACTCAGAGCAGGCCTGGGAAGAGGATTTGCTTTTCTGAGCTCAAGCAGTAATATGTTTTGGGCATAACTGAAGAATAATGGACTCTTAATCTAAATAACTTATTTAGCTTTATTACAAAAATTAACTCCACCTTCTCTAGCCATAAAAGTATTCAGCTAAACTGGAGGGTTGAAATATGCAGAGGAGAAACCTCCTCTAGAAAAGCAAAGGGGCAGCACATGTTATTAGGGTGTGTTTTGCTAACACAGGAGTGCTGATCCCCACTCTCCATTACATATTTAAACTGTTGCTTTTCTTCCTGAGGAGGGTGTGGGGGTCATATGAACTGAGCTTCCTGCTGACAGCCCCACTGTTGAAAACTTAAGAGAGCTTTTCAATTTGCCAGACTTGTGGTGAAAGCCTCTGATCTGCACTAAACAATCGGGCCTCAGTTCCCGCCCGTCGCGGAGGCCAGAGCCTGGTAACGTGTGGGCAGCTCCAGCTGCCTCTGAGGAGGTTTTGTTCAGTGTGGGCCTCTGCTCGGCCCGTTGGGCCCTTGTGTTTTGCAAAATGTTAAGTATTCAACTTTGCTCCAGTGCATTATCTGACAGATCTGCTATTGTCTGGCCCTTTTCTGAACAGCACTTTGTGTGTGGTGGCAGGAACGGGGCCAAGTTGTATCTGCAGTGCACGCAAAGGTGCTCTGGGCTTCAGCTGGTGCCACCCAGCCTGGGGTGGTGGAGCCCTGCTTGAGTCAGGGGTGCTTTGGACTTGTTCTTCTTGGCCTAAACTTGTGAATGAAAGCATGAAGTACCATGGCTTTGTTCAATGGGGACAAGCAGTGATAGGTCCATAACGCTGCTATTCCTGGAGCTGTCAGATGGAAGGGAGCTGATATGATAACCCATAATGCTTTGTCTTCTGTGATCTGGAGAGATAGCTGTGCCTGAGCATCTCATTTCCAATGGAGAGGGTTGGAGGAAAGTGAAACAATCCCCGTTGAGGCTCCGATGCAGTCTGGCCAAGCTGCGGAGCTGTCATCAAAAGCAGGAAGCAGCTGGATCGGCACAGCTGCAGGAGGTGCTGCAGCTTCCCTGGGAAAGCTCCCCAGGCCGGTGCTGCAAACAGCACATCAGCACAGTGCTGCTGCTCTCCAAGGGCTCTGCCTGGTGCCACTGGGTGCAGAGGCTGCACAGCCCATGGTGCTCAGGGAGGTGCCTTTTTGGGGAGGAACCTGCCTGCTGTTCCTTCCAGCTCCCACTGGTGTAGCTTGCCTGTTTTCCAGGATCTGCTCACTGCAGGAGAAAAATGCATCAAAAACTTATCAGTGTTTCTAAGTCTTGCCTCTCTGAAGGATGCTGTGCACCCTGTCCTGGGGAGCTTACCCTTCCATCCCTTCCAGGGGCACCTCACTGCTCTGTCTCCCTGCTGAACTCTCCACTTCGGAGTGGACAGTTGAATGATGAAGGGGTCTTGTAGCTTGGTGGGCTCTCAGAGGCAGCCAGAGAAACCTCTGGGATGCCCTGGGGTGATGTTTCTTATGTTCTTGAGACAGAAAAGGAAAGAGGGTCCAGTGGCCAAGCTGCATCCTCAGTCTCTGCCCAACCACTCCTACAGAGCCATCGTTGCTCCAGTGAGAAATGAGTCAGTGCACGTTGTTTGTCTGGCACCTACAGTCCTTGACTCCTCATATTTACTTGAAAGGTGCAAATATTTAGATCTGTTCCAGAACAAATCTGTGTTATTGTTATTTAGGAGGTTTCTTTTCTAAAACAGTTCAGTAATTTTTCTTCTTTTGTGTAGGCTTTGCCAAAATTAAAGACTTTTCCAAGGAAGGAGCCCATGTAAGCACAACTGTGTAGTGGGGGGAACATTTCTCAGCTTGCTTTCCCTTTTCTAAAGACAAAAGAGCCTTATTGAAATGTGCTTCCTTTCTGACTGCTAATGGGTTTTCCTTCCTTCCTCCTTGAAATGAGCTTAACGTTCTCCCATCCTGTTGGGTAGAAATTTCAGCCGGGACTGTTTTCCCTGTTGAGGTGTTGAGTCACTGGCCTTGAATGGGAACCTGTGGTGAGATAGGGAGAAGTGAGGGCTTGGGAAGGAAGAGGTTTCCCAGCAGTTTGGTGGTACATGGGGTGGATTTTTAGAAAACAAGGATAAGGTGCTATTCATTCTAGCCTGGTGCTGCTCATATACTTTTTTCATGGTTTTATTTCTGGATGCTTTCTTATGTTGGATCTGGATAAATTCCAGGACATTATACACAAAATACTTAGAGGAAGAGCTGGTTCCTGCTCAATAACAATGTTCCATTTTAAGCTGTCTCATGTTAAAGGGGGAAAAAATACAGTGCCATGTCACTGGAATTCATTTGTCTCCTGGAGGAAAGATGCTGAAATCTTGCTTCAAAGGCTCTGTGTGGAAATTATATCCTGAAGCCTGGATATTCTCCAAGGCTTAATTGAGCTTATTCATAGAAACTCTAAACTTTATGAACTGGACAGCAGACCTCTCAATTTGGCTCTAACTGCAGAGAGGGTGTTGTTTTTGCACGCTCTGATTGACAACACTGAGCACAGGCATACATTTTGGAATAATTAGGAAAATGGATAGGAATTAAAGCAGGCTTTGCTCTGACAACAACCCAGGTGAGGTAAACAGGTCATCTTCCTGTCTGCATTTCTCCCTCTGAAGTAAGGTTTCATTTTGTGTGGTGTTGGGTTGTGTCCTGTGGGTGTATCTCTTTCTCTCTCTCCCCCCTCAGAACTTCTTTCTGGTCTAAAGTCTTCAGTGGCAGATTTGAGATAAAAATCTGCATCTCCTCCCCTACTATCTTGCTCTGCAAGATGAAGAACACAAGAGTGAGCAATGCCATTAAATCACCAAGAGTGAGATTGGGTTAGTGCCTCACATACACTTTTACCGGTCTCAATTTATTACTAATATTGTCTGTGTTCTGGAGGTTTCTCTTGCCTCCTTCCACCCCCCTCAGGCAACAGAGCTGAGAAATTAACTTCTAAAGAACAAACCTCAAATTATTATTGGGATTACTGTAAGAAATCTGAGCTTGTGTGAAAACAAACTATTGTTCAGTTGGCTTCAGCAAAAAAAAGGGGCTTTTTCGTTTGGTAGAAAAGCAGGTAAGACTTCAAAGCCAGTTGAAACCAATGTGGACTTCCTTATTTGCAGTCCTACCTCTGGAGAGCCAGGAGTGCAAGAGGGTCCCAAAGGTGGTTTAGAGGGCATTTGTATTGCTGTTTGGGTCTGTGATTGGTTTTTTGTTTGTTTGTTTTATCATTCTGCATTAATTGCAGATCAGTTTATAAGGGATAAGACTCTTTAGTAATATTTCCTTTTTAGAAAGCTCCTGTATGAGTGAAAGGGAAGGCTTTGCTTGGGGGGTTTTTAAGAGCTCTACCTTGAAGGAGAATTTCCTTATTTCCAGTGTTACTTGGGATTCATGTATCCAGAGATTTTTTTTCCTATATAGGCTTTCTCACAGCATCTTAAGTAAGTGTGTAAAAAAGCCGAACAGAAGGATCATTTGGACAAAACAAGTTCTGTGCTTTGCTTTTGTCACAGTTTAGTCAGTGTTGGGGCAAACTGGGAAAGGTATACTGTTCAGAGTTTTGTCCACCCAGCATTGCACTGCAGATTAATTTTGAAACTTGCTGCTCAAGAGAATTTAACAAAAAATATCCTATGTAAAACTTAAAAATTTTTTGGGAGTGTTAACAGACAGAGATGCTGAGTGACTTATTTTTTTAATGGAAGTCAAAACATTTAGACATGTAAGAATATAACTGCTTTTTAAAATGTGAAATATCTCCATGAGACTACTTAGCTATCCATACATGACATCCTCTAGGCTGCTTAACTCCTGTTTGCTTTGCCAGGGAGATGAAACAGGGACTCGAGAATGAAGGATAGTCATGGTTTGGAAGAGCAGTTGTTGTCAGTGAACTTTGTTTCTTGGAAAACCAGGACCTCTGAGCTGGTAACTTTGCTTTGGCACATGGAAGCCCATGTTCAGGCAGGTGAGCAGGGCCAGTGATGATCAAGGGTCACTCTGGATTTCAGTGAGCTGGTTCAATTCCCATCCTCCTTGGAAGTGTGCACCTTCTTCCTGGCTGGGCTGGAATAATCAGGAAAGAACCAGAGGCTGGGAAGCAGTTAAACTAATGCAGATTAGAGAGGCAGCACTTGGGGGTAGCTGAGGTCTCCTCACTCTGGCAATTGCCTGCCCAAGTGTGGAGGCTGATAAAGTGTCAGTACAGGATTCACAAGTGACCTGAGATTGGAGCTGCTGACCTGATACTGGAAGATTTTAATCTAACAGAGAACAAGTATCATCATCATCATCATCCTTCATATCTCTGAAAGCAGCAGTGTGCACTGTATCTTTATGTTTGATTCTTGCAGGCACTGTGAGTGCATCTCTCCTGCCCTGTGTCCTGCGCTGGAGTTTGCAGTGCAGTATCACACCCTTCATCTCTCAGTGAAAGAGCCCCTTTAGGATGAAGCCTGGTAAAAACCTCAGGGTTACACTCTCCATCTGAACTGCTTTAGAGATCAACCCAGCTGAATTCTAATTTAGAGAAAAAAGCTTCCCCTGCTGCATTTGCACTGTGCACATTTAGGGAAGTTTGTAAGAGTTGAAGTGTCATTTAGGCTGATTGTTCTGTTTTTATGAAAATTTTGCCTGTGAGAGCCCTTGAACACACACTAGTGAGGAAAGAGGTGAATAGAAGTAGACCACAGAATTCTGAATCCATGTTGTATCATGTATCAGGAGGCTTTGTAATAAATGTACTGAACAGCTCTATCCAAGCCTCTTCACAGTTCAAATTTGAATTTCAATAGTGTGGTGCCCATCTTGAATCATGTGTCCATAAAAAAATTTAAGGTCAGGTGGCCCAGAACTACCAATCACTTCCTTTTTGGTTGGAAATGCTTGTAAGATGGCTCTTATTTTTAGTATCTGATGTTGGAGATTGGAGTGAGTGGGGGGATGGAGGGGATGGAGGTCCTTGCAAAAAGGATCAGACTGAGTGACAGTGCTGTTCCATCCCTGAATAAGGACCTGGTGGTGGACAGCTGGCACACAGTCCTGCAGAGCTGCCAGCTCAGCAGTGTCTGAGTCAACACCAATGCTGAGGTGTTCCCCTCCTGTACCTTTTTATTAAGCACAATTCTTTGAACAGCAGTAATTTCAGCAAATCTAGGAGGATTTGGGAACTTTCCCCTTCCCTGCCCTTTGGCTTAAGGCTGCAGTTGCCTTAAAACTGAAAATACCATCATAAAACCCCCAGATCCCAGCCGTCTGTACCAGGTCACCTGTCTGTCTGTAAGGAATTGGCCGTGTGTGAGGGGGACACGTCCTGTGGTCTGGGCAGGCAGCAGGAGGGGGCTGGGAGGGCTCATGGTCGTGGGTAGTGGCAGCTCCTGAGCTGTCAGGCTCATTAGGGAAGTGCTGCTAATTTGGGCAGGCAGGCGCTGCCAGGCCGCATTGTTGGGGTTAAGCAGTGTGAATAGAGCCCGTAAGCAAAGCTGCTGGAATCTGCTTTGTGCTCCCTTTGGACGGCTGGCCTCTGCTCTTGCCTTCTTTTCCAGTTCCAAGTGGCCACGTGGAGTTCTGGCACTGTGAGTGCTGTCTGTAGATTAGTTATAGATTGCAGAAGAAATCAAACTTGTGCGAGAGGAGTTACCCTGCTCCTCTTCTCAGCTCTATTTTTGCATATGTACATTTAGCCAGAGTGTCAGTTCACTACTTCATGTGACTTAATTAGAAATGGATTAAGCCCTCTCTGTTTAAACCCCCCTTTGAACTGCTATAGGTATTTTCCTTATCATCCCTGCTCACATGTGCTAGGCACTAGCTATATAGCAATTAAAGTTTGTGTTTCTTTTCTACTGTCAAAAGATAACCTTTCTCCCCTTCCCTCAGCCACAGTCCTGCAGGTGAGTTTGGAGGTCTGACAGTGTTTGCCTTCCAAATCCACTGCAGTCCCCAGGAGAGCTGGAGGAGAGCTGGGAGGTGATGGGCCGACCCTTGGGGCAGGGAAGAGGGGGCTCAGGGTGGGTGAAGCTGCCCAGTGCAGCCTGGCTGGGTGGGCTGTGCTGGCTCCATGTGTGCCCAGCTGGAGCAGTTCCTCCTGGGATTACTGGAAAAGGTTGAGCAAGGAGAAGAGATTGTTTTCATCTCATAAAGGCAACAACCAGATTGTCTCAGTGCTGTCTGTCCCTGGCGTGCGTCAGAACATACTGTTAATTTGGGAGTTGGAACCAGTGGAGGATTTGCTGATTCTCTACCATGTGTTTGCCTTTGTGACTCCAGTTTCTCTCTCATCCTTTGGGGATGTTTTTCCCTGAGATCTTCAGTCTTACTAAAACTTACTTTTGTTTCTGCCAGCGAAAATGCTGAAATGAGTAATTTTCTGGTAATCATTTTCTACATTTTCACCCGATTGATCTGATTATGTTAAGGCTGAGTCAAATACTCCATTAAGAGTTTCAGATGCTATCAGAGCCGAAGCAGGAAGGTTTCCCAGGAGATTGACTGTGTGTGCTTGTGTGGAACAGACCTGGTGGGGAATTGGCCTGCACAGTCACCTGGCAGCTCCAACACTTCTGTCCCCAAATTCCTGGTTTTCCACCTGCTGGGTCAGGCTCTGCTGTCACACCCAGGTCTGCCCTCCCCTCCAGGAACGAGGGGAATTCGTGCCTTTGCCTGTTCATGTGCAGGGGGATCTATTTAATGCAGTGCCCCATTTTAGAAAGTAAAGTAGTGTTTTTCCAAGGGTGGAAAAATGTATGCTGTGTGGGAGGGAATCCTTCCTGCAAACAAGCACTGAATTTCCTCATCTTACTTTGCTAGGGATGTCTGTTAGCATAAGGCTGGAGGGGGACTTTTGAAATGATTCTGGGAAGCTTTGACTCAGGAAAGGGAGAATGATTCATATTATTACTGTTATTTATTAAGGAGAACAGACCATTGAATCTGACCTTTTACTTATCCTTCTCTTTGAAAACTTAAAGCACTTATGCAGTGACCCCAGAAGAGTTTGTGGGTTTGAACCAAGGTCTTTCAGCATAAAAGCATAAATCCCAACTGTGGGAGCTAGCCTGCAATCATGTTAATAATATAAGGTAGTAAAAGGTGTACATTAGAAAGAAATTTTGAAGTTTCAGCTCAACATAATACTAAGAACTGTGAGGTGACTTACATTTGATTTTGTATTATGCTACAGTGCAGAAAAGATCAGTGCAACCTAAACTATATTTTAATCATAATTTGGCAAGAGAATTTAAACGAAGGAAAAATCAAAACTTGACTCAGTGTGTGTCACAACTGTAATTTCATTCTTGCACTTCTGGAGGTAATACAACTTAGTTGTTTAGGTAATTCCCCAGATCAGTTCTTTATAAAGAATCAATCAAACAAGATTCTGTCCATTTTATGAAGGTGGAAAGGCACCTGACCATGGCCACATGCTCTTGTCTTTTCCACTTAAAGTATCCATCTCCATTATCCTTCTGAAAAATCCTGTTAGAAGTTTCCTCATATCTGAGCTACTGGCTTGAATCTTGCTTGTAATGTCTGTTAAAGTGCAGCAGCTTCATCTCAGCAGAGATTGAGGAGGCATTCAAAGACTCTTCTGGTGAGGAAAAATGTACAGAAAGGGCAAAGTCCGTTGTCACAGCAAGTATAGAAGGTTGAATTTAAATCTGTATTTTACTGCACTGGGGAAGGCAGAAGTCCTCAGCTTCCAGAACTGTGAAGCAAACATTTCTGACCAACTCAACACCTATCCCAGAAAGATTTCCTTATAGGCTCAAGAAAACAGATTTTTGTCAGTAGCTGCAATAAACACATTGTGCAAAGTTAAGAAATCTCCAGGGCTTTGGATTATCAACAGAAATCTTAATTATGTTCAACCTCAGATAAGAATTTATCAGTAATTACAGACATTTAGTTGACATGTAAGCAGTCCTCTAAGGTCACCAAAATCATTTCTTGGTTCATTCCTATTAATGCAGTTGAAAGTTTTCTTTACTTAAAGGTCCAAAGTAATGTCAGCCACATGGCAGTGGAAGAGATGTGATAAGGCATCAAAAATCCATCAGTGGTTTCTTCATTAAGCTGCAAAATAAACTCACTGAACTCCTGTGGTCAGTGTATGGCTGGAATGAACTTATCCCATGTCCTGCCAGAGAATCTGAGTAACTGCTCTGGTAGAAATGAGATCTCTGTTAGGATTGTGAGAACCTCCCAAAACTGAACTCAGATGTGAGCTGTGCACTCAGACATTGGGGTCTGCGGGTGGAATTCCAGGGAGAGGCTGTGAAGAACAAACACATGTCAAACATGGGGTACAGGCTGTGTGAGAACAAACACATGTCAAACATGGGGTACAGGCTGTGTGAGAACAAACACATGTCAAACATGGGGTACAGGCTTCCTCCTCATGGGCTTGGACTTCATAGCTCCCTTATGTTGCCAGAATTAAACACGAGACACAGTTTGTGGCTGTTGTGTCATTTCTGAGTGCAGTGTACGATGTACAGGTCATATATTGCAGCAAAATGTGGGCATCTGGAGTTACCCTACCAAGTGACCCGCCTCCTGTCCTTGGTTTGATCCCTGGTGTTCTCCTTGGCAGTCCTGAGCTCCTTCTCCAGATTAGCAATCTCTGTATAAAGAAAATGAGCATCAAGATCATTCCCAGCAAGACACATCCTCAAAACGAGACTAAAGGCTCCATTTCATGGGAAGATCTGGAGAGTCCACATGCTAAAATCCCCAGCCCAGGCAGTACATCCAGCCCAGGCAGATCATTATTAAGGAGTGTGGTTAAAAACTATTTCCCTGGGAGTGATTTTGCTGCTCGGGCAAATCTCTCCCAGGTGCAGTCCATTAGGAAGGCCAGACCACTTCCTATAAACAAGCAAGCAAGAATGATCCAAAGAATAGCAGGGATGTGTTGCCTTGCCAGCTGGGAAAGTCCAAGAGGAGACTGCAGATTTTAGTGGAGGTAGAATTTGAGTGGAAAAAATCCATAGCCTATAATGGGATTTTTGAAAAGAACTGTTTATTCTGTACAAAATTGTCCACTCAGTAGAACTGGTAGTTTTAATTAACAAGCAGAAGTACCCAAGGAAAAACTCAAGCATCCTAACCTGGTTATTGAATTGAATGCTGCCCTCTTTCTGGGTAGTACAGGTGGGACTGATAAAAGAGATTTAAGTCACCTGCTGTGCACCATGATTTGCTTTGCCATGGCCAGTTTGAACTGCAGCAGCCAACACTGCTTGTTCAGGTTGGGCAACTCCAGCATTTGCAATCTGAGCTGCAGCTCCCTCTTTTCTTTTTTTTCTCTTTTTTTTTTTTTTTTTTTTTTTTTGGAAGATGATCAAAAGAGTCCAAATTACAGGGACCTTCCTCACCTGAGAGGCAAAGAGTTAGGTAAGTAGATCTTTTTGCAAATTCTCTTAAGAACACCCTCCAGCTTCAGCCTGGCAATACAACACTGATATGTTCCTCTTCTCTCCTAGGAATGAGAATTCAAGATCCAGCAAGAAGGTAAGCTGTATACTGAGTTATAACAAATTCACATCCGTTCCAAAAAGATTTTTTTCCTAGAAATCCTTTGAATATGAAATTCAAATGCTAATTGAAGTCAGTTGTCTTGGAAAATTTTCTGGTCCTTTTTTAATTTTTTTCCCCCCTTCATGTAGAATGTGGTAATTTATTCTTTTGTTTCCTTGGCTAAGGGGAGTTCAGTGTGTACTTTTGCTTTACCCCACTAGTTTGAGTGATTCATTTTGCCTTCCAGAATGATTACATGTCCATCAATCCAACCGCAAACCCTTTTTGAAAACTCCTTGCTGCTGTTGTATCTAGTGAACAAATGGCAGCCAGACTATCTCAAATGTATTGTTTCTGGGGCACAGTGAAATGATTGCAGGGATTATGGCTGGCTGTAGCTAGAACTGAGAGCAAATAAACCAAACAAACTTCCCATTGCCCACTCCCTCCCTGAAGCCTCTGGGCAGTGTGTATAACCAGTATTTCACCTTTTCCTGCAGCATCCAGAGGAGCCTGTGGAAGCACCACCTGGAAGAGCTCCTCCCTGTTTTCCACCTGCAGCCTCACGTGCCTTTGGGCTTCCTCCTGCCCCTCAGTCTGCAGGATGTTCAACACTCTCCCATCTGGGTTTGGCTCCCCCATGGATTCCTCCTGGACCCTGGAAGGGGCGAACAGCTCTGAAGGAAAAGGATCTGACTGGAGCAGAATACAGTTTGAAGAGTCTCCCACCTGTTGCTAAATCCTGGGAGCCTCCCTTCAGGATCAGTGGTTGCTCAGATGCTTCGCTGGCCAGGGCTGGCAGTGCTCTGGTGGGCAGAGCAGCTCTCAGGTGGCCTCCTTGGCTCTCGTTTGCCTCAGGTTGTCTTCACTTCTCAGAGCTGTCTTTCCTCCTCAGCTCCTTTTCTTCCTCTCTTACTCTTACACTCAACAATGGGTGTTGCTCTTCAAGTGCAAATACACATCATTTAAATCGTGGTTGCTCTGGCTCCACCTTCCACTCTTTGAGTATTACATATCACTTTATTTTATATCAAACCATATCACATTTCTTTTTGGGGTCACAGAAGCATGTTTGACATGTTTAAGTTGCCACTGTGATGTTCTTCTCCAAACAGAATTCAAACCATTATGTTGCAGTCTGTACCAGAGCCTTTCTAGCAGCTGTGTTTATACAGCTCCTAGTAAAATGGGTCCCTGATTAGGATTTTTGAATAGCTCATTCACTGAAAAAATGGTGTTTTGAACCAGCTAAAGCTATTTAAAAAATTGGGATAATATATGATTAAAAGTTTTGGTTTGAGGGAATGTCAGTGGCAACACCCTGCCAAATTTTAGGCCCAAAACATCATCACCATTAGTATCACAAAGATTAAGTTACTGGAATTTAACTGGGCAAGAAGTGGTTTTCTTTTGCTTGTTTAAAAAAGTAGCTGAAAAATTTTGTGCTGTGGACACTGGCACTGTACAAAACCAGTAAGTGCATGTTAAGGCAGGAAACACAAGTGCTGCTCCTGCTCCATTAAACTGGAACACAGGATTAAAGGCCCAAAGCTACTCCGGCTGACAAAGTCCATATTTAAATGTTTTCTAGATCGTAAACTAAGGGCAAAGATTTATAAGTTTGTGTCGTGACCCATAAATCCAGATCTCCTCTTGTCCTTTGACTCTAGACAAATGGCTTGTAGAGGAATTTGTAGTGGTTTGGATAAATCTAGGTTTCAGCAGTCAGACACGTAAGAAACATCTGTAATTGTCTGAGGAATTTGGCAGACAATCTCGTACTTAAATCACATTTTCCCCTTGGAAAGTTGGAAATGTCCATGTATAAATCAGACACACAAGCCACATACCTCTGCACTTGTGGAATTAGACAAGGTATCAACCCTCTGTTACCTTTGCAAATCCTACTGCAAGGTAAGAGCAAGTTGATACCTTGCTGTAGTAAAAGAGACCAGCTTAAGGTTCTTTAAAACTGTTTACCTTTTTTGAGGCCCAGAATAAAATCTAACAGCTTTAAGGGGAGTTGCTGTAAAATGGCAGGGCTACTTTAGTGTTCAGAATTTGCCACTTAGCCAAAAGACTAAGACTGAAATCAAAAGGTTCTTTGAGTAAAATTATACAAACCTTCCTTTCCAGGCAGAATTGCTCAGTTACGTGGAGAGTTGTCACATGCTGGGCCTCTGAGTACATTTAGCATGCAGTTGTGCAGAGTAGTCTGTCTAGAATCATCTCATCCTGTAATGAGATCATGTAAATTCAAAGCATATTAAACTTAATCCTAGTTCCCAGGATTATACCCTGCAAATTTAAAATTGCAGTGTATAAGAAAGGCATAATGTTCCTGACTGCTAATGATAAAAAATGAGGCCCAGCTCACTGTGAACCAGCTTTGGTTTTGCCACTGAAAGCAGAATTTGGTAAAGGGACTTCAGTGAGAGATTCAAGCTGATGCCTGGTGACCTTTGTCATGCAGAACAAATGATTGCTATGTTTGCTAGAACTGTGTTAGTGCTGGATGCTTCTGGTACAGCCTGAGCAAATAGAGTTTAAAAGTCTGGCTGTCTATCAGCAAACTTTGCCTTTTGCTCGAGTCTCCAAATGCTGTAACGTGGACCCTCCAGGCAGGAATTTGAGGCTCTGCTTTATTTGATGCCAGGTCCTTTAATAGTTTCAGAAAGTGACTTTGCTTGTAGTAGAAAAGCATGATGAAAACAGACGTGATCCTGAATAATGTGTTAAAATCAATTCCTGTGTGTCAGATTCCTGCAGAGCATGTCCTTTGGTGGGCACAGGAATTGTCTGAGCAACCGAGGAAGAGGCTGTCCCACAGATGCTGCATGAAGGCTGCCCCTCTCTGCATTCCAGCTCAGGGATGATAAAGCAGAGCTACCAACTATTTAAGCTTAGCCCAGCTTGTAGTGGACAAAGAGCTAAAATTAGACAAGAAAAACCCCCACAAAAAAAAAAAAAGAAGAGCCAAAATTTGCAACTAGTCATTATCTTTTTGTATTAATAACCTCTAAGAGCTAAAGGCTACGTAATTCTGACCTTGACCACTGAAATGCTGTAAATTTGCTGTGGAAGTGCCCCTGGTAGCTTTAAGGTTGAGGATGAACTAGAGTTCTTAGCAGCATTCAGTGACCTGTCTGGTGGGATGGCAGGCCCTTCCATGTTCAGCTCCCTGTTTTACCCTAAAGACAAGTGGAGTTGGTTGTCAATAGTCCTTCTCAGGCAGAGGTTTTTACTGTGCCTGACTGAGCAGCATCAACTAAAGGGAATGAAGGTGGAAGAATTGTGTCCCATGAAGCCATTTCTGGAACAAAAAATACCTGCCCTGGCTCCAGTATGTCACTACTGTTGCACTGTGGAAAACAGACTTACTGTTTCCTTGCAACACTTTCTGCCACCTCTTTTACTCCAGCTTTCCTTTCTGACCTCTCTACTTTTGCCTTGCTGCTCTCCTACATCCAGTCTCTCTCTCTGTTTTCACTCACTGTTCCTTTACACACCTAATCCAAGGCAATCAGTTCTAAGTGGGGTTTTTTCCTTTGCTCCCTGGGAAACAGCTACATCCTTTCTGTTGCCTTCCCAGGGTGTGTTTTATGCCAGCTCTGGCAGGTCTCAGCCAGCTGCAAATTTCCCTTCTCCTCCAGCGGGTAAGAAGTTGATGGCAACAAGTGTGTGTGCCTGCAGGTCTCAGCTGAGCAACTCCCCTTTGGGGTGTTCCTGCTGGCTGCTGCCACACCCACCACAGCAGGGCCCAGCTTCTCTGGCCATGGTGGGGGTGGCAGGGAGTGTTGGCACAGAAGGGGTACAGCAACCTGGCATCTTCCACAGCTGCAGTTTTCTGCCTCTTGAAGAATACAGGTTTCCTTTTCAGGAAGACCAGCCTGTTTGGAAGATATTTTTCGCATCTAATTACAGTGATTCTCTTGCAAGCCTCTCTGAAGCACTTCAGGAAGCTGCAGTGAGTTGGAGCTGATTGGCAGGTGTCAGACACATCAGCAGTGTTTTTCTTAGGCTGAATTGCCTGACACAGCTCTCTGGAATGTAGCAGGAGGCAGTGCAGTATTTTCATTTAATTGCTCATGGAGATAGCTGCAGGATTGTGGTGTCAGAAAATATTGCTAAATCTCAGGGGATTTCTTGGCATTTTGTTGCCACAATAGAGTCATAGTTGTCAAAGTGGCTTAGTACAGCCACAGAATATATGTGCACTTATTTATGCAGCCTGGAAATGTGGTGTAATAATAAAATACTCTATTTACATTTCTGCGACTTGCATTCATTTGAGTCTTCTAATGCTACTTTTGTCCTTTGCTGTATTGTTTAAATGCATATTTCTTATATTTGAAATTTATGTAGATGTTAAGAAGAATTATATGCTGTCAGTCTGGTCACATTTTGCAACCAGTCTGAAACATGATCCTACTAGTGGTTTTGTGTCTCTGTGCTGTCTTTATTACCTAGGCATTTCAGTTTTGGAAATCCATATTTATAAGGAATTTGCTCCACAGTAGAGCTGCCATCGCATTGTTAATACTGAGATGACAAGCAGCCTGAAAATGAGGTGTCGAGCAAACATGAGCAGTTTCCACTCGAGTTTTTTGGACTGTCCTGAAGCCCAGCAAGTCCAGGTTGTGGAGCATTTGCAAAGTAAGATTAATGCTGTGCAGAACTGCTGCTGAGTTACAGGAAGGCAGTCACCTGAGACCAAAAAATGAAGTTCCTGTGTCTCCAGCTCTCCCCTGGCAGGTCAAAAGCTTGCTTGCCTTCGGGATGTAAAGGTATCTGCTTTGCTGTGTGTCACAGTCGAAATCTCCTTGTTCAGGGTTATGTTCACTATATGCAAAATGTTGTCCTGCAGAAGGGGTGGGTTTTGTCCGTAGAAATTATCTTAGTTGCACAGGTGTAAAAAATACCTTCTCTGTATTGTGTTTTTGGAGATTCTTTTCTCACACACTGTTTGTGTCTATTCCTTTTGTCTCCAGTGAGATGTTTCAGCTAAAGCATTATGATTAAGTCAGGAGAGCATCCAGCCTGTAAGCAGCATGAAGAGTGCTCCAATTACCTCCTTACCTGTGTCTGTGGGATTAGACCATGAACTCTTTAGCTGGAAACATCCCTGGCAGGTTGCTCACGTGCACAGCCGTTCTGGCCCAAGCAAAATTGCTTACAGAAGTAAAAAATTCAGTGTGATCTTGCAGTGCTACTTAACAAAGTCATAGGCACACTGGTCATGGTAGAGTGGTACTGGAAGAGCTTTCTTGATGCCTATCTGTGTTTTTACTCCTTCCATTTGTCATGACCTTGCTGCCTCTTACTTCTGGCTTTATTTTGTAGCAGGAGCTTTGTTTCTCTGTTATGATACATTTGCGAATTCACTGCTTTTTCTCCCACGTTTAAGCTGGAGAGAGATTTTTAGTATGTCTTGCAGAACAGATTGGAAATCCAAGCTAATCAAACTAATCTGATAAAATAGGTTTTAGAATGAATCTAACACCAATCTGCTGCTCTGTGAAAAAGCATACATAAGCAGTATTTATTGTCTGTAGCCACAAGAGGGGGGGGGAAGCCTAAATGCATTTAGCTTCTGCAGCAGCAAGGAATGTCCTTAGAAGAGTGAACATGATAATCACAGTGTTAGCCTGAACTTGCTAGTAAAGGTTAGTGCACAGACCCAGCTGCTCTGAGAAAGGGAAAACTGAGCTGAAAATCATCCCTGGAAACCTGTTGGATTTGTAAGGGGAACAAGGAGAAGAGGAGATAAAATACGATTTTGGGGCTGTAATGAAAGATGGCTTTGGAGGACGAGGGTGTGTGCAGGGAGCCTGAGGGAGGAAGGCGAAGGTGGAAAATGCTGAATCCTGACAGGTCACTGGGCTGTGCTGAACGGTCTGACAGCACCTTCTCACCAGCTCCAGCAACAGCCAGGCTGTCCATCACCTGCAGAGAGTCAGAGCATTCATTAGGCAGCACAACTTTTCTATCAACACATAGTTTTTCCTGCCTGGTGAGCTGAAGAAAAGCTTCTTATAGTTACTTCAGCAGGGGAAGCACACAAACGGGCAGGTCGTACTCTGTGTCAGATTATGGGATTTATGTCTCAGAACTATTTTAGTCTGCCACAACCATTTGAAGCCTGGGACATGGATTCCAGAAACTGATATTTTGCTGTTCATCATCAAAGGTTTGGTCAAAGGTTTCTTCTGATCAAATTAGTTATGTCTTCGCAACCCTTTCAGTTTTCACTAAGTATATTTGCATATCTGAATTTCCCCAAGAGAGACATTCTAAGCAGTGTTTAATTTAAACTTCAGCATTTGGCAGAATAAAAATGATCATTGTATAACTGATCACAAAAACTGCAGTTTTTGCAAGTATCAGAGGGGCCTTTGGCATAACTAACACAGTACCCTATGCAAATATTCCTAGTTGAAAAGGAATTAATCTCTTTCCAAAGGGTCAGCACGAATCTTTCAATGGCACATAAGCCTGCTTTTGAGGGAGCAGGTTCTTAGCAAGCCCTGAGGATTCAGATTGCCAAACTGTACACTGCACTGACACATATGCAAATACCTTGTTCTCTTACAAATATACCATAAATTCTGTATTTTGTGAATTTAGCTGTAACTTACATGGCATGCAGGAATTCTGTAAGAGCAGGATCATCTCAGTCTGGAACTGGACAATGTCAGCTGTAAGCTGGGATAGAACAAAGCTGGAATTGATGGTTGGCCAGGTCCCTTTGCCAAGCTACTCGTTTTCATCATTCATAGCAAGAGAGCCTTATTTTGTTCAAGTCCTTTTGTTGGTGGAGACAGCAGACAGGTTCTGTTCTGTCCTCGGAGAAGGTGGCCCGGTGCCAGCGCCAGCAGCCAGCAATCCAAAGTGTTGTGTTTAATCACCAGATTAATTTTTCCTTTTATTGGCTTTTCCTTTCAATAGCACCAAGCATGACATGTTGTAAAACAGCAACACTGGTTGCACAAGGGCTGGCGAGCATCTCGGAGCCCCCTGGCTGTGGTGATAGCTGAGTGAACACTTGGCTCGATGTGCAGCCAGTGGAGACTCCCAGGAAAGCAAACTGGGAACACACCCTCGTGTCCGTGACTGGGCCGTGTGCTGGGGAAGGGTGAGGGGAGAGGAGGCACCTGCTCCTGGGTGTGAGAGCTGAGCTGGGGCTCACCTGCCTTCCCTCCAACATCTCACACAGCTGAAGGTTCAGTAGCATGGTGGATGCCTGAGCTCTCCTGCTCTACATCCAGTCCAGGAATGGTCTGTGCTTTCATTGGGATGTATTTATTTTAGCCTTAGTGTGTCCATATGCAAGTTATCTTCTAAAAGGAAATGGTGGTAGACCCAAAGCACGTTAAAGATTCGTGCTCATCCCACTGAACACAAGAGATTGTGCCTTGCATTGAATATAGGAAAAAAATGGATTTATTTTTTTCCCAGGAGGATGATGTTAGATACAAAATTTCTTTATCCTCAGAGTTTTCAGCAATGACTGCGTGACCATCCGTGGTGTTCTGTGCCATCGAGCACAAATCTGGTCATGGGTGGGAATGCTTATGGTGGAGAGGTTTGGTCTGTCTGCTCCTGTATCTGCCTTTCATCTTCATTCAAGGAACTCTGGTGGCCTTGGAATAGAAAGTTTAGCAGAGTTTGGTGTGAGTGTAAGAATGGATAACTCTCTGCTTGGCAAAGAGCTGTCAGCTTCCAGAACCCTGCACTTTGATGGTTATTAAACATTTTAAAACTTAAATTAATAGACTTCTGTCTTTCCACAGTCTATATTGTAACCTATGAATATTATGTTCCAAATGGTCTGTGCTGCCAGAGACAGATGATAGAACTTTATTGTGCACAGAGGAAGGTAAGTGTACCTTCAGTGTAATGTCCCTTTAAATTAAGATTTCTGGGTTTGGATTTGACTCGTTTTACTGATATCTTCAGTTTAAAGGCACAGATTTGCATGTACCTTTTCCAGCCAAAGTTGTGTTTATTAGCTTTTCACGATCAATAGGTAGGGCAAACAATAATGTTAATCTACTGTATGAGTAATACAGCTGCTGAAAGATCAGGGACCACTTCATGGTACAGACAGATGCTGGCTGTAGTTTGTCAAGGCTGGGTTCCCCTGAAAGCAGAGGTTAAAGAATGCAGCCCTGTGGTTGTTCCTACTTCCCATGTTTTACAGGAGCTGCTCTTGTCAATTCTTTCTTCTGCTGGAGATCCTTGTTCAATGAAAGTGTTCTGTGAGTGATAATCTTGTGAAGTAGAAATCCACAAATGTCACTTTTTCAAATAGACACCATGTGGCAGCTCTCAAGGAAGTGGCCTAACCTTTTGTTTCAAGGATTAAATTTCTAAGCCCCTCTTTCCATCCCTGTGCCTGCTCTCTCGAGGGGCTGAGACTTGAGGGTGGGGGGATTATGGATAGTTTTGCATTTATGTAAATATGAAACACTGACTAGAAATGGAAGGGGGGGAGACTGCAACCAAACAGCTGTCTTTGCAAACTTAGTATTTATTGCAGAGTTAAACAAAATGCCTTATTGTTTAGAGCACTTTTTGCCTTGGGCATTGGCTTAGACAGTCCGCGTTGGCTGAAAAGAATTTCCTAACTCCCTTTTCCACACAACAGAAGATTAAGCAGATAACAGCAACAATTGGCTGTTTGGATCTGGCCTTGACATATGTTCCAAGCATCTACTTCATGATCCAACAGCAGTATTTTTCTCTTTGATGGCTGCAGCACTTCACTCCTCTTTTACCATCACTGCCACTTATGCGCCATCAGGGGCTTCTTTCTGAGCCTTCTTTCTGGTCAAAAGTGAACAATTATAAAAGAGTCTTGCTGCATAGTATGTAAATTCCTTATGCACAGGGAATATTCCTGTCACATTATTAGTATGCAAAGTCTTTCAGAGTTGCAAAAAAGCTCCATTACAGGAAACAAGTTCAAAGCAAAAGTGAGAGGAATTGCATGAAGAAGCTTTAGTATTCTTGGTAGTCAAAAGCCCAGAAGAGTTGGGATACTACCTGGTGATAGTACTGAAAGTTGGAGACAATGAACTGCAGGATATTTCTGTGGAGAGCTTTCCCCTCAGATTTCACTGGCTGTTCTCATGCTCTGTCCCACCTTCTGGTAGGAAAAGGCTTCTGATCAGCAGTGTAAGTGGGTCACACAAGTTTCCTGCATCTTGCCAGGCCCCCAGGCAGCTCTGATCAAACCTTTGTCAAAATGCTTACTTGGTTTCTGACCAGAATTTATCAGCTGGCATGGAGCAGTGTTTAACTGCTTCACTCCCTGATGCAGCTGGATGTTGTAGGAAGAGCTGCAGAAGTCCAGCTTTCCTCTCTGCCTGCTGCTCGGTGGAAGGGGCCCTCTGGTACAGCAAGGTGCTGGGACAGTGTTGCTGGCCATCTTCTCTAGAAGGCAAAGATTTGAGGCTTCTGTCTGCCCTTTTTACCAGAGTCAAGGCTGGTGCTCAGTTCCAGCTGTGCTGGCAGGTAGTTCCTTGATTCCTGTACTTGGCACTGCAGTCCTGTTCCTGTCAGATCTTTGATCAGAAGGAAGGGATGCACTTATACACAGGAAAAATGATCTTCCCGTGTGTTAGGTGAAAATGTTGGTCTATTAGTCTGTTTTATATTATCAATAAATTGCAAAGCCCACATTATAATTGGCTTAAAAGTAAATAGGGAATGGACCTGGAGCCTGACACAGTGGAGCTGCAGCTGGTGGTTGCCAAAGGTTTCAGGGGCTGCAGTTCTCAGCCATGTTAAGACAGAGCAGAACTGGGACTGTCTGGGAGCTGACGTGTGTCTTTCCTCGAACCACTTTCCTCTCCCACAGCTGTAGTGGTGGGGGATGAGGGAGCACTAAAGGATCATAACACCCACAGCACTGTGTTTCTTTATGCTTATTTAGTTGGTGTGTGTGACTCTCAGCAGTCTGCACACACTGCAGGCATGAGCACTGTCACTGTTTCAAACACCAGTTTCAACACACAGACCACCCAGGGACCAAGAATTAAGGTCAGTTATGCAGAGTCTGACACAGGGTGGAAGGTGCTGAGCAACAAACTGGTAGAGCTGCTTCAGTTATTGCAATTAAAATACTGAAGTGAACTGAGTAAATAGGCTTCTGCATCTGCATTGCAGATTTGCACTGCCCTGGTAGATCGATGTTAGGCTTGGCTGTGCTAATTCAAATTTTCTCCCAGCCTGCAGTTAATTACCCGGTGCTGGCTGGCAGCCCCCACGTGTGAGGGTGCAGCTCCTCTGCAGACAGGGGATGCTTCAGGAGCAAAGCAGAGCAAGGTGACTCTCCCAGCCTGGCCTCCACTGGGGAGTGGTGTGATACAGGAAAGTTCACACAGCGCTGGAGGCAACTCAGCCCCAACTGATTGGCTGAAATGGGACAGTAAGGGAACTAATAATGAAGAGGCAGGTAAAGGAACACAGCATTGTAGGGTTGGCTTCCACTGAGTATATAGAAAACATTGTCATAAAAGACAAATTTAAAACATGCCTTTCTAGTCACTAGAAAAAAAGAATTTGTGCCTACTGAAAAGTCCAGAAATTTCCAAAATTCAGAAGTTGCCAGAGAAATAATGAGCAAATGAATGTGCCCTTTCTGCAAACCTTTTTCAACCCAGGGGATGCAGTTCTTATTTTGCCTGTTTGTCTTTCGTGAGCGTCTGTGGAGTCCCACTGCAGTAAACTAGGTGAGAAGCCAAACACAACTGACTGTAATATTGGTTGCACACAAAGCAAGGTGTGGTGTTAGAAGTCATTTTCAACCCAAAAGCAAATGACAAACAATAGATTTCAGTAGTGGAAAAAAAAAAAAGAGTTGGATTTTTCAGGCAACAACTTTACTAGTTAAAAAAAAAAAGCCTGAACAAACCATGTACTTTCCAATGGAGGGTATCCAACAAATCTTTCACAATTTTTATCAGTCTGCAAATCAACTTGACAGAGGCATTGGTTCCTAAAATTTGAGCTCAGGTGGTCACTGCTGGACTCTGGGTTGCTCAGGACCCCCAGCACAGCCCCTCAGGCTGGCCCTGTCCCCTGGGCACGGCTGTGCCAGGCAGAGCAGGGCATTTCCTCTGCTCTGGAGTCACAGCTGAGGAACCCTTAATCCAAAATGAATGCTGGAAATTGTCCCCTGTGGACCTGGCAAAGTCATCCCAGCTGGAGACAGATGGGAAATTACAACAATTTGCAAGAGAGATGTTCCAGAGAGGTTCTGCTCTTCATGCTTTGTGCTCCTAACTCAGGGAGGGGGAGCTGGGGGTTTGACTCTCTTGCAGACAACTGTGGGCTTGTGTGAGAGTTCTGCTGGACTTTCCCGAGCTTGTGTGGGGTGTGTGCATCATGGGCTGGGGGAAAAACAAATCACACATTCTCCAGCCTGTCACCACGAGCTTTCTTGCTGTTTGGAGGGAGCTGAGCCCTTTAAGTTCTCTTCTTTGTCCCCGGTTGTGCTGTGGTAAATGAGCCACACAAGATTCGGTGTAATTTGAACAGCCGTGTGTTTGCAAAGGCGGGTGTTAGGAATCCAGTCAAACACGCAGGAAACAAAATCCTGGTGGAAAGGGAATCTGTTTCTCCTTGGCTGCTCCTCCCCAGCGCTGCCCAGGCAGCCCTTCTGCCAGAAGTGCACACCCAGACTGGGTTTTAGGAAGGCGCAGCTTTGCTGAAATGGTTGAACTGCACAGATGCCTCAGCCCGTGGGGAGGGTGGGACAGAGCCTGTGGGAGCACACTCTGGGCACTCTCTGCTTTTTCTGCATCTCTTAAAGAGGTTTTGAATTCACTTTAACCCCTGCCTTGTCTTGCTGGCACAAACTGTGAATAATTGAAAACATTTCCAGTAGAAGGCAGGGTTCTGCTGTCTTGGCATCTGTTACTGTTCAGAATGAGGATACTTGCATTTTCTTGCTGGCCGTGTTTACTGTATCTTTAGCATAACCATATCATTATCTCTAGCCTTTTTTATTCCAACATTAACAAAAAGTCCCTAGGAAGCTAAGCCATGGTTCTGTGAATGCAAGAGAAGCAAGGAATACTAAAGGAGCTTCTGTGTGTTAGTTACTAAAGGCACAAGGCAGATGTGTCCTCTTGTCTTGCACACTTAAGACAACTAACATGGAGCTTTTATTTTCTTTTTAATAACCTTTTGAAGGAGGGCTGTGTTCTCTATAGCCTTTGCAAGCATGGAGTTTTGCAATTCAGAAATACTAACAAGTCTTAAATATTTATTAATTCAGCAAAGCTGGTTGCTTTTGTTCGTGGCAGGAAGGGATGCATTCAGACCACAACCTTCAGATGTCCCAGGGACTGTGGTTTGCCTTGAGCTGTCATGGGGAAGGAGAAGAGAGAAGGTGAGACTATAGAAAGTAAAAACAGAGTTAAACTGCCTGTATTGGCAGTGCTCCATTTTGAGGGAAAAGGCAGAATCCAAACAATCTTTTGTTTAATTACAAAAAATCAAAGCAAAGCACCATGAAAAGCAAACAGATTTGTTAACTTGTCAATGACTTGATTGATTGTAAAAAAAACAAAACCTGCTGATATCTATGTTTAATGTTGAACAGCAAATGTTGAAGAGCTGATAAAATGAGTGTGTCACTCATGCCTGAGGAATAAGCAATGTCAGAGGCTCTTTTCCTCTCTGTAGTGTGTGGACACAGGCCTGGATGCGTGTCAGAAAATTCCTATCACAAGTGAGCAGCTCTGGGAGGGCTGCTGTGATGGGAGTGAGGAAGAGGATGGGCCCCACTCCTCACCTGCATCTCCATGCCCAACGTGCAGCTGTGGAAGTCTCTTGTTTGAGGCTTTACTGCTCTGTTGCTGATAATCACTGATTTCAGCTGCTCTTCCAGTGAACCTGGGTCTGTCCCTAGCTGGTGAACTTCTCTTGAGATGGACTATAACACTTCCCAATTAATATTTATTGACATATCTTTGTGTATTGTTTTAAAAGGAAAGCTTCCCAAAGCTGCTGAGGGAGGGCAGTTAATGTTGAAGGTGAGGTGTTTCCAGAGAAACAGTTTGCTGAATTGTGGAATATATAAACAAACTGGTGAAAAAAATAACCTGCAACCAGATCACTCCAACTACTTGACTGTGTTCTTCAGGTAAATGAACAAGAGCCTTTTTTTAGTCCAGTGGGTGAGTGAGAAAAATATTATTTGGAGAATTCAAATATGCCTCCTGGAATTAAGACATGAAAAAGAGACTCTTTTGGATCTAAAAAAGAAATTGCTTTTCATATTCACCCAAGGGTACTTCAGGGATTCAACTTCCCAGAGCACGGTTGGTTTTTACCTTGTTATTGCCCTTTGGAATCAGGGACAGGGTACTCCATTTTGAGAAATTACAAGTATTCTTCAAAGTTTCCTTCACAATATGAATTATAACTCTGTGCTTGGATTTTCTGATTACTCTGATTTTATTTTTTTTTTATTTTCTCCCCCCAGTCAAAGGAGATGATGGCACAGTTTTAGCTTTGCAAGCTTTGCTTGTGTCTCTGTGGCTGTTCTGCTGTGAAATGCAGCTCCACACTTCCCCTAACCACGATGGTAGACTTGTCTGCTGGTGAAGAGGAATGTATAGGAAAGTAGAGTACCCCAGAGTTTAGGAAGTTTCCTAGTATAAGCCAAAACTAGTTTGCTTGTGGCATATGATTTTCAGCAAATATTCAGGGGAAAGGCCAGGAGAGATAAGGGGTTCATTCAGGAAAGCTGAAGGGTAAATTATTTTCATTACACTGTTACAGCTGTTCAGCAAGAAGTAAATATTAATTTTTTTTTTCTGAAAAGCAGAATGATGGTCTCTACTCTTTAAATTAAATCAAGAGGAAAAACATGAATTGGGAATTTTAACAAAGTTCAGGAGCAACTGGGTATTTAAAAAGGGCACACACTAATGCCAGCTATTGCCATTGGAAGGAATGGCAGAACTCCACAGACACAACATCCCACAGTTCAGATCTGTATCCAAACCTCTCGCTTGAAAATTTGGCCTGGAAATTTCTCAGCAGTTAAATCATCAGATGCTTAACACTCCTCATTCTGGTCCCAGCTGGGAATCTGGAAAGTGTAATGTTTAAGCTGAATATTCGCTTTCATTCTTGGAAATGGGAACGAGTTTCATCAGGAAACTGTTTCTTTTTTTATTTTCCTTTTCTTTTCCTTCCCTGAATTGCTTTGCCTGTTGCATTTCGTTAGCAGATGGTGACACAAATGTCATTTCCATAGTCTTCTATTTTGGCACAGGAGCTGCTAATTGTCCCATTTGGGCTTGGGAGTATTGAGCTTTGTTAGTGCATCTCAGGTAACTGTAACTGGCTTATGTGCCTGAATTATGGCCACAGAGTCAGAAGATTTTTAGTTCATCAGGCCCAGTGCATAATTGTGTGTTTTCTGGGTACTCTGTGGTTCTTCCAAAAAATGAACCACACCCCAAAATGACAAAACCCATAGGCTTTTAGTGAACAGTGAGGTATTAGTAGGAAAACAGCTCCCCTGTGTCCAGTGCAGTGTGTGAGCAAGCTGCTCTTCTGCCTTCAGGAGTTGTGGGTTTGGGAATACAGTAAATAATACACAGGTAAAGCAGTGAAACTCCCCCTGCCCCCATGGCTGCTGGCACATCTTTGCCTTGTGCACTTTGGAGGGGAATTGCCAAGAAGCAAACCTGTGTACCAGGCTGAATCCCATTTCCCTGTCTCTGTAATTAAGATACTATCATCTCTTAGGATGTTTTCTAAGCAAAGTAATTTTGTTTTCTGTCAGCCTGAATTGAATACCTGTGCACCAGCACAAATATTTTGTCCAAGCTGACAGACCCAGGATGGTGATGCTGTGTTTCATCATTTAAATAAAAACAATCCCTGTTACTGTGACAGTCACTGTGGGTTGTTTTAGGTTTTTATTGCTCCCCAAAAGCCTTTGGGTTTTTGATAGGTTCTTTAATAAGATTTTCCCTGCAGGAGAAGCTGTCTCCAGCAGCCTGCCCTAATCCTGTTAGATGAGAGCAGAGATGTTGCAGTCATTGACGTGCAGACAGGGCAGTCCTGGGACATGGTTTGTGCTGATACAATTGGAAATGCTTGATCTAAGCCAGGGGGTTACAGTCATTTAATAGTTTGAGAAGGCTGTGACTGTGCTGTTACCTCAGTGACCTTCTGGGTGTTTGTTGAGGGAGTGCATGGGAACAGCCACGAGTCTCCTTTGCCTCTGAGCCTGGGACATCTGCCCAGGGGTGTGTCCAGGGGCTTCCAGAGCCGTGGAGGCACCTGAGGATGCCTTTGCATGGCCGAATGACAGCAGCCATTGCCGGGTGTTCCTCTGCTGCAGGAGGAGGGGGATGTTACTGCTCAGGCACTTAATTTAGCAACAGGACAATGGGAGAGAGAGAAGAGGAAACAGAGCCTGAAAGTCTGGGAGACTCAAGGAAAGGAGACCAGTTCCAAGACAGATTTCTGGTATGGATGTTGATAAAAAGGCTGTTCTGCCCCTGCAGCTGCCCAGGGGTGTCCCTTCCCCAAATGAGAACGGGGAATGAAGCTGGTGTTGTTACTGGGGAAGGGTGGAGATGATGAGAACGAGCTGGGTTTGATGTTTCCTCATTTGGCGAATGCAAACAGAGGACAGGGTTCAGTTTTGTAACATTCCCACCAGGCTGTGCCATTGTGGTTTTGCACCCTTGGTTTTGTTGGAACTGCCTCTGTCTCTTGCTTGCAATGTAATCCCATGTTGGTTTGCTGGCTTGTGTGTCCCACTACCCTCTGCTGGAAGAAATGAGGATTTTTCAGCTGTGTCTTTGTGCCCCAAAACAGTCCCAGTCCTCCAGCAGAAACAGCCTGGGAGCCTGTTTGGGAGCACCCCGTTCTGCTTGGCTGTTGCTGAACATCCCTCCTGCAGAGAAGAGACGTGGGGTCTAAAATATTGCTGGGTTTGAGGGCAGTGCCCGGCCAGCTGAGCTGGTGCTCGTGGGGTGTGATAGCAGGAGGCTGAACTGGGTGACGTGTCCTTTTCTTATTTGTTACTTTGGCCATAGTTGTTAGGTCTGTTCCAGTTTATGATTAAAGGTGTTGCCAAAATAGGCTGAATCACTGATGATTGTCCTCTGGTGTCCTGTCTTCAGAGGTGACTGGTACCAGCTGGTGGCTTGAGAAGGGGTAAAATGTCCCAAAGCAGGTGCCCACAGGAGCATGTTCTTTCCAAGTGCAGAGTTTGTTTTATATGTTGAAACATGAGGATCTCTTATATTTTTATTTTCTTAAATCAGCAAAAGTAGTTTTGATTTTTTTATTCCCTGCTTAAAATCTTAATATGTTAGGCCCCTTTATACCAGCTATGCAAATGTTCTTTTACAGTGTAGTGAGAAATAAGGTATATGAATGTCATGCTCCCAGTTGAGGTTTCTGTCCAGAGGGAAATTAAAGATGGGATTCTAAGAGAGGATTTTGGCTTATTATTGTGTATTTGCTCCAATACTTGATATGTGAGAATGTTTACACTTTCTACCCTATCTTCTGTATCTATTTGCAATAGAGGTACCTCTATCTCTGTTCCATTCTTCTCTTCTATAAAATATGAAGTCCCTAATCTTTTTGCTTCACATGGGGAAACCTTGCAAAAACTGCAGTAATTTTGCTGCACCGTGTGTCTAGAAATCTTCAAACGAGAGTTCAGATTAGAACTGGCTTCCTTTCCCTGGACAAGCAAGCTATTGCGGAGATAAAAGAGCTCGTGTAGCAGCTCTGAAGCATGTTATTCAGGCCACAGACAGGTATTGTTTCCAGATTTCAAAGGCAATACATGATCCAGACAAGTCTGCAAGAACCTCTGGTCTCAATTAGTTGTAATTTTCCTGAACAGCGCTCTCCAGTCATGGCAGAAATGTCACTGCTGTCACCAGCCTCGCAGGATTTTGCTTCCCCTCCTCTGGACGGGTGCCCCAGCACTGCAAAGAGCAGCTGGCAGAGCCAGTGGGGTGTGGGGTGTGCCCTCCCCACCACCGGAGTTGTGGGGGCAGTGTCAGACCTCCCCTGCTGCTGGATGGTCCCTCCTGTCCTTCCCACATCCCTGGCAGGGCCGGCTGCTCACTGCCAGGCATGGAGCGAGTGGCACATGTGGCAGAGAGGTAAGATCCTCTGAGGAGAGGTTTCCACTACTCCAGGCAGCCCCTGCAGCTCTGTTGCAGTGCAGAATTCTAACAAGGCAACTTGCTCCCTGAAGCCGCCCCTGACATGGGCCCTGACACCCGGGCTGCCCAGGGCTGAGCTCAGACTGCTGGGCTGTCTCTGCTGGTGTCCCCTGCTTTTCTGCTTTCTCCCTGCATCTTCGTTACCCCATTCTCTTCTAACCCACCAAGGACACGATCACAAAGTTCAGAGCTCATACTGAACGTTTCTAATGCATATGGGCTCATTGGTAATTTAAGTGGCACGTAACTTAATCATATAGATGCTGTCTTTAAATTAGGTAATTGCTCCAGGAGCTGTAAAGGGATGGTATCCTGTGAAATTTAATTTCTTTCTACTGAGCTCATGTGGAAAAGGAATATCTAAAAAATCAAATTAACTTTACAACAAGGATAATATAAACTGTATCTTTTCACTGATGGCACCACCCCCCTCCTTATCTCGTAATATTTCTTTACCTGTTTCTCTCTCTCATCACCACATACTTAAAATGAGCTGCCTTGCTTCCACTGCACCACTATCTCATGAGTTCAGGCACTGGGTGTGTACTGGATGTGTTCTGCCAGGATGTGGTTGGGGAATACAGCGAGCAAAGTGTGCAGATCCTTCTGTGCCAGGGGCTGGGATCACCTCAAGTGTGTCTGTGCTGATAATTTGACCTTGTTTTAAAAAGCAGCTCTGTGGGAGCAGCTCACCTCAGCTGCATTGCTGATTCATGCATGCACTGACAAGGATGGAGGCAACATGGAAAACAGGAGAACAGCCCTCAGGCAGGGAGGAGCTATCCTGTGCTTTTTTCCCATCTTGGAATCTGGCAAATGCAATTCCATCTGTCCAACAAAAACTTGTGTTACAGATTGCTGAGAGGTCTGGAAGGTCACGAGGGTCACTAGTGGTGACCAAATAACGTGTGTTCCTTGTTACTCAGATGGGACTCTGGGGGACTCAGGATGAGGGGCTGTCTCTTTCTGGCACTGCTGCAGTAGATGTGGCATTAATTTAATAGTTCTGATGTTTGTACATTAGAAGCACGAGTTCTCATTCCACATGGTGTCTTCGAAAATGCTCAGAGAACCTCAGCTGTGCAGTGTGTGTGTATCCCTTTCAGACGCTGTGAAGTATCCTTTGGCCTCCCTGGCCACCACCAGGCTGGGCAGCTGGACTGGGACTGTTGCTGGAAGTGGTGCACATGGGAGCACAGACAGGGCAGTGCAGCCACAGGCACTGACAGCTCCGCTGGGTGAGGAATTATTGGTTCATACAGCATCCTTTGGAGGTAATTCAGCGAGGTTTCTGTGGCTGGGAAGTCATTCAGCTGTTGCAGCACAGTGATGCTGGTGGCCAGCCATACACAGACAGAACTGCAAAGGAATTTCACTGGGCAGCAGTTCCTTCTTTTTCCAACCACATGGATTTAAACCTCTGGATGTGACAGGGCAACTGGTGTCTCTCCTGCTGGGGTTGTTTTGCAGTGACTCCTCACTGCCCTCCTGTTCTATCGTGACCCAATGACCACCCATACCCTCAGCTCTCTTTTCAGCTGCTGAAGGAGTGGGGTTCACTTCCAGCTGCTCAGCATGGTGCTGATAAAGGGTTGGTGCTTGGCTGAGAAGCCCTGCACTACACTTGGCCTTGCCTCTCCCAGGCTTTGCAAAGTCCAGGGCTGAGAAAGGAAACCAAGGGGGTTTGTCTGTGGATCTTTGCACTGCCTCTGTGTACCTGCACTTGGAATCTGCTCTGACTTACCCTGCACTGGCCTTCGGCTCCTTCCCTGGGGCACTGGGGCATTTACTGCTGCTCTGGGTGACACTGCTCGTGCCCATCAGACACTGGAAGTGCTGTGAAGACCTTCTGCCTCTGATGTGAGCATCATCCTTCCCCTGATACAAACATGTTGTTGTGTCCTCTGAAATCCAGCCTGTCTATCCCTCGCAGTCAGTGTGCAATGAATGCCTTCCATGGGAGGTGCAAGTAAAGAGCTGGGCATTTTGAGTGATGAATAATTGCACCTGAAAACTCAGGGTGAATGTTTTGATAGCTCCCATTTATGGCCAGCATGAGCTGCTCCATGGAGCACTCAGCTCTCACAATTTACTGCTTTTCAGGGATAAATTTTCCTGTGTTTACTTGTCCTTCCCCCATTTTTTGTTAACGTTTGTATTTGTTATCCTTTTCCTTGGTATCACTTTCTCTCAGTGGTGCTGTGCTCACAGTGACAGTGGAATGCTATGGCAACGATATATTATCTGCAGTCTTGCCAGTGAGTAAGATGTGCTGCAGAAATTAGTTCATTTATCAAAATCTGATGTGCAGAGCTGAGCAAAGGACTTGGCTATCCAGAACCTCCTGCTACTTTCACAAGACCTGCTGTTCTGCTTCCCATTGGTTATGGCACTCAGATAAATTCTCTCCTGACTGTTTCCAGTGATGCCTTGTTAAACCTACAGATGTCTCAGCACCTTGGAAAGTATTTTTGGATGTACAGTAATCTCCAAGCTATCTTTGGTGGTGACAAAAAATGGAAAAATGAGCAATTTTTTTTCCCCCTTCTGTTACTATTCCAGAAAGGTACTTTTCTGTGATTTCAGGGTAGGAAAGAGCATATAAATGGAAAAATCTCACCCAGATTGGGAAATGTGAGAAATGTGTTAGATTTGCACTGCTGAAGACTAAAAGAGCTCTGCCCTTCCCTGCTCCGTGCTGCAGACTGGGCCATGTAGAGCCTTCAGGTTGCTGTCTGGCACCTTCTCTGTCCCACATACACACTGGTGGAACGGCCTTTAGGTGCAATGCTGGCATCTAATTCCAAATTCCTCTCCGGTGTGGGTGTTCAGAGTCAGTCAGTTGACAGCCCTGTCATTTCTGGTCCTGTTGGCACGTGCTGGGTGAGGAGGACTCTGCCCTCTGTGCCTGTCCCTCCTGTGCTGTCCCTCCCAGCCATCCTGACTGCTGGGCCTGACAGGGCGGGGCAGCTTTTGAGCAGCCCAGGGCCAGGGCCAGCTCCCAGGGTTGCTGGGTCTGGGGTTGAGATTAGAAATGTTAAACCTTTGGTTAGATGTTCAGAAACTGTTTACATGGGTTTTACAGTACTCACATGTTCTTAATAGTCGGGGTTTGGCCAGAAACTCCTGGAGAGGAATCAAGCCAGGACAGGCTGCTGCAGACTTATGGACATTGTCCGAAAGTTTCCAGGGAAATCAGTACTCTTGCTTAGTCAAATTATGTTTGCTTGTTGACCCCTCTTATCTAATTAGTCTGTACTTCACTGAGCTGCTTCTCCTTGCATGCACTGAAGCAATTATTTCACTTTACTGTTTTACCACTGTAATGATGGAAGAAGTTGAATTAAGAGATGGTTTCTTTTCCATGTTATAACCCCATGCCTTGTGATTTGTGCAGAAATGAATTGTTTTGTTGCACATCTGCCATCTGTTTGAGGTGAGGGGAGGATGTGTGAGCTGAGCAGCCAATTAGACAATCCTTGGGGGCTTCTTATTAGGTGTGGATAAATATCCAAAGCTTGGATGCCTATCTGTAGTCTTGAGGTTCCCACATCTTCTCTGGGCACTGCACAAGAAAAGCAAGGGGCAGTAGTTTGGTCTCATTTGCAAAATGTGTAACTGGGCTGGGGGGGGAAGCAGATAGATTTTGGTTCCTCTGCAAGCCCATGTCAGAGCCAAGACTAAAACCTGGTTGTTGAAATCCTAGACTCCATCCTCTGTGGCCTGCTGCCTCTCTAAGCATGTGTAAGGTTTTAATGAAAAACACCAATCTTAATTTAGAGCAGGATTCAAGGGAACTGTCCTATTCAGTTACTTAATTATAGGTGAACTATAATTACAAGACACAAACATGTCTTGCTACAAAGCACCAAGCAAAAGAGCAGAAAGGATTATTTGTTGTTTAATTTAGCAGAGGAAGGCAGCTGATCATGCTAAGTCTCTCTGACACCCAGCAAGTTGTGTGATCCTATTTGTTAATCTTTTTAACTTTCCGTTTTATTAGGATAGGGTTTCAGGAGCAAATAGGATAAATGAGATTAAATCTGTCACCCTGAATTACTCTCCTCTGACTTATGAACAGAGTCACTCTATGTAAGAGAAGTATAATTATGAGGGAGATGCTGCCTGTGTAATTGTGTGCTTCTTTGAGAAGAATTTGAGATCCCTAATTATCTCTGGGATTGCTCTGTGCTGGCCCTGGGTTTCCAAGGTAAACAAAGCCAAGGGAAGTTCCTCTGCTGAGCAGTTCCTGATGTAGCATGGCTTGTACCTGAACTGTAGCAACATTACCCTTCAGGTCTTCTGGTTCAAGTGAAGGATCCAAACTAACTTGGAGTAGGAGACACACACATATATATAAAATAACTGTTTTGGGTTCACCAACCAAAAAAAGCTTTGGATCCTGTGTTTATCTAAATTCACAGCAACTTCTGTTAGGAAAAAGCAAAAAAGTTCAGCTGGATTTGTCCCATGGATAGGCATAATTGCTGCTGGAAGATCTCCTGGAGAAGGGATATGCACAAAGTAAAAAGAAACTCACTACAGGTCCCACTCAAACATTTCTGCAGATTCTTTCTTGAGGCAGAGGGGCAGAATCCAGATTTACATAATGGATTAGTGATAAAACAACCTGCTAGCCTTGGATTAGAGTTTCTGTTATTTTGCCTAAAACTGTGTGTGCATTAGTGGAGAAGATGCATCATTTTTGTGAATCCTAGTACCAGTTTTATTTTCTTTTTCAGACCTTTTTACAGTTACAAGCCAGGACTTGATCTCCACATCTGTTTTTATTGGCCAGTCTAGTTCACAAATGAGGCCCCTTTTGTTCTATCTAATTTTATGTAGTCTGTGATGCTGCATAAAGATTCTGGGAAGAAGAGATGGAAGGATTGTGAGCTGACCTTGTGGCTAGTATGTACAGTGACTCACTCTATCCTGTATTTCAACTTCCATGAAGTCTTTTCAGATACACTGTTCAGCCATTAAATGAGCTGTTCAGTTTAGCTTATGGCTAAAGTTTTTCTTAATATTTTGATATATTTGTTGTGAACATGACAAAGTAAATCACAAAGGAGAATGTTAACAAATGCTTGCATTAATCATCTGAGACAGTCTCTCTCGTTATAATCTCATTCAGAGTAACTAGTTGTCTGTAAGAAAGGGTTTCCTGTCCTTTAGTTTGCCAACTTCTGTGACTCTACTGCCAAGGAAATCTCTCCTCCATGCTTGACAAGCAATGGGGAACTTCATAATCTTTCTCTGTGTAGGCAGCTTCTTCAAGGGAAGAAATTAAGTCAGTCATGCCCATTACTGAATCTAATTTTACTATAATTTAGAGGGAAGAACCCTTCCCTGAGTAGAATTGATTCTATAACCGCTTACTTAAGGATTTATTTTGCTTTCCTCCAAAGGATGTGGCAGAAACTGTTGTTAGTGACAGTGCCTGGCAAGGTCACTGCAGCACATTCCCTGGCAAGGGAGGAACTTCTGCCTTGCTTTGGTTTGCAGTCACTGGCAGCTGCTCTGAGGCAAACTGAGCGTGGCAGCAGGTCAGCAGGACTCAGGTCAGCAGGACTCAGGTCAGCAGGACTCGCTGCTTGTTGAAGTTCCACCTCTGGGGCGTGGAAGGGTCTTAGGGTACCTGGTGGTGTCAAGCTGTCTTCAGCTGATTTGGTTTGTCCTTCTGCCCTAGTCAGCCTGGAGGTTTGGCCCTGGCCACAGAGGTTTCTTACTCTTGGCTTTACAGTTCATTCACCCTGGGTAGGACTTGTCCATCTTTTCCTCACTGCAGGTGGGGCTGATTGAAGCACACACAGGGAAAGGTCCTTTTGAAGGCAGTTTGCAGCCGTGTTAAAAGCCCGGCTACAAAGAGGAAGGGAGCACAAAACAATCTTTTCCCTTACTGCTCACCAGGAAATGGGAGAAGAAAGTGTGGTGCCCTTCTACCAGTGGCCACAAGAGCATGTTTAACAGTGTCCCTTCAAGGTCAACAACGCCCTTCTCAGCTGTTCAGAACAGCCTCTCAGTAGCAGGCCCAGTGAGAATTAGATCTGGAAGAAGGCTGCTTGTCTGTTGTTGTTTTTTCCTTCTTTCTGCAGCCCTCAGCCTGGCAGACAACCAGGTTCAACTGGGGATGTAATTCAGGCAAAATACCATGCAGAAGATGTGGGCCAGGGTAGGATTTGTGCTAATGGCAGCAAGGCATTGCTGCTGAGTGGCTGCTTGGCAGCTTTGGAGGAGTCCCTGCCTGGCAAGGCAGGTGGAAATCTGAGGAGAAAGTCAGGGGTCTTTTTTCAAAGACATACTTGGTCCTACGTTATTCCTTATTTATATTTGCAAAATTCATGATATTGATCAGATTTTTTCCTTCTGCAACCCTGTAACACCCAACGTCCTCCTGCAGACAAGAGCAGTGGCTTTGCTGTGGTGTTTGGAGAGGCTGTGAATGGCTGAGTGAATGCAACTCTGCTTTTTGTTGGGAGAAGCTCCTTGCAAGGCAGGCTCTTTGCTGCCTTGCTCCTGCCCTTCTCTGCTGCTGAGAAGTGTTCTTTCTTTGCAGTTAGAACAATTTTCCTATAACTGACAGCCATTTCTCCATATTCTCCCCAAAGTCTCCTATTTTTTCCTCCTTCACCCTTTGTCTTCAGTTCCTCTCAGTTCTCACCAGGTGAGCAACAAGTGTTTCTGGTGTTTCTGAAAATTGTTCATTTGTGGGATGCCCTCCACTTTCATTTTGATATTACATTTTTATATTCTGCTGACACCTGCAAAGCCCCTGCTTGGTCTGACAAAGCTTTCCCCCAAGGAGAGGTTTTGTAGCGCTGGTTCTGAGTGTTGCAAACCAGTCCTGGAAGCTTAGTGAGAAGGGAGTGTGATTCTCTTTGCCCCTGCTCTGGGGATCAGTGATTTGAATCCTGTTCTGCTTTACCCCAGTGAAAATTGAAAGTAACACCAACTGCAACAAGGCTGTAGGGAAGGTGACAGAAATGCAACAATGGGATGAAGCTTTACACAGAGTAGCAAAACTCTGAGTAGCCAGGTTGCAAATAAGGCAATAGGGTGGAAAGGCCTGTGAGCCCTGTGAACAATGGTTCACAGCTTTCTGTGCTCTGGAACAAAGCAGCTTTACAGAGGGTGTTGCAGTGATCACTGGAGTGGCTCTGTGGAAATTTCTGTTCCATTGCAGATCCAGCCTTGCTCATGGCCGTGGGGAGGGCCCGAGGGGAGATGATGGTGAGCGGGCAGAACTCCGTGGTACAGCTGAAAGAGCCCTGACCCAAAACTTTTCTTCTCCACAGGTGCCCCTGGTTGACAAAAGCCATCTCCCCAGCCATCCCAGTGTACAATGGGCTCGTGTTCTTGTTTGTACTGGCAAACTTCAGCATGGCAACTTTCATGGACCCTGGAGTATTCCCCCGAGGTAACAGAGAATGGGACTGGTGTGTGTGTGAGGGGGTGGGTTTGAAATCCAAACCAAAGGAGGAGCCGGGTATCCAAACACACTATAATAATGGCCAGTCTTCGCGAGCGAAGATTTGGGAAAGGTCATTAACCCTTCGAGCCTGCGCAGTGGA
>NW_016690231.1:1192391-1384375 GCF_001604755.1 Lepidothrix coronata
ACGAGCTCCATCTGCCCGGGGGGCTGGGAATCGAACCCGGGTCGCAGCGGTGAGAGTCCTGCACCCTAACCACTAGACCACCAGAGGCCCCCCAAACACACTAGTTGCTAACTAATCCCCCTTTGTTTTTCTTATATTCTTTCTTATTCTGTTATTCTCAGCTGGCAGTAGAGGTGGGATGGCAGTGAAGTGCTGGGTACCCTCCAACTCTCTTCTGAGCTCAGAGGTGTCAGTTGGCCTTGCACTTGCTCAGACTGGCAGTCGGGGGCACAGGGTTGCTTCGGATGGTTCTCCTTGAGTAGCTCTCCTGAGGGATGTGATTTTGATTGCTATCCCCTGTGTCATGCTGGCACATTGGATTTAAGTCACTGTCTTCACAATAGGTAGCAGAGCATGGCAGAGGCTAAACTTTCATCAAAGCAGACTTTCCAGAATACCTTAAAAGAAATGCAAAAGCATTGAGCACTAAAAAAGATAATGATTAAGGCTTGCCTTAGAGTGTCTAAAAATGCATACATTTAGAAATATATTCCTGCTTAAATTAGTACTGATTCACAGCTGATTAAATAGGATAAAGATCGCTTGGCTTTTGTAGTGGGAGCCACAGTGCAGCTATCTCCTTTAACACATCCTAATGAGAGAATTATCACCTCATTTTATCTGTCTTCCAATAATTATTCTCATGCAGTTTGCAGCAGAGACTGCTCTAGGCAGTCTCTATAAACCAGTGGGTCTGTGCTATCTGCAAGCTATGCTTTTTCACCTCTATTCACTGAATTCAATATCTATTTTGAATTGCTACCTGACAAGAACGAGGTACTTGTCCTGCTGGCTTCCCTGAATAGCAAGTGCCAATTTTCACCAGGTAGCCCAGTCTAATGATAAGCATCTGTCTGCCATTCCTTTCAGCTGAAGCTTCTGAACTCCTGATTAAGTGTTGCAGCACTCCAGTTAAGCAAATAATTGTATGTAAAGGCAAACTCAGGCAAAGGCAAGATTCAGTCACTTGTGCAAGATCAAGGTATTCAGTGTATAGGTGCTTAAAGGTACAAATGCTAGTGAGTTTGAAGAGAACTCAAGCACACAGAGCTTTTAAGGAGTTTCCTGGACTTTTTAGTTTCTTCCTCTCAGCAGGGATAGCAGGTGTTAATTAAACCTGTGTGGGATGTGAGGTTATTAAAGGCATCAGTGCTCTTTGCCTTTGGTAGGAGGAAAGATTAAATAAAGATGTTCAGTTCTGAAGATCTCTGGCTGAGAATGCAGCATCTGTGTGCAGGGCAGTTCCCTCTGAGCAAAGCCTGCAGCCAGACATCCCCCTGCCCTGGGAGTGAGCAGGGCTGGGGGTGTTGGCAGTTCAGACCTTCCTTTGCACTTCTCCAGCTCCCTTTTGCAAACAGGTTCTTCATTTTGGGCTTCATGTTTAAAGAAGAAACACCCAGGGAGATCAAGTAGAAACTCCCTCATCACCTTCTCTCCCTTCCACCTCCCTTCACACAAGGGAGCAAAGCAGGAAGAGAAGGAACTCCTGGAGCTCACCACTCTTGTGGCTCTTTCTCTTCCCTTGTGGCCTTGGCCTTTTATCTCTGTGCTGTGCCTGTGCTTTGTGTGGAAGGTGCTGGAAACAAGGGCAGTGGGGAAAGGACGAGGAAGGGGGTGCATTCTTCCTGGAAGAAAGTGATGGAGTAGGAGTTTAGATGTGTGAAGGAAGCAAACTGGTAAGGCAAAAGATGGAAAAGACTATAAATACTAGTGCTGGGAAGGAAGAGGAGAAGATGTTATTTCAGATCACAAGTGTGCATGTGAAGAAAGCTTATCACCACCCCCTGCCACCCGCAGGGCTGCCACTGCCAGGAGTTCAGGGGTTGTAGGAGTGATTCAAAATGAATATACAATCGGTCTGTTTGCTTTCTGGTTTTGAAATTAGGTTTAGTCTTGTTGGTTTTCAAACTTCTTAGCACATTTCTAATAGTTAGGAATTTACTTCAAAACCAACACAACAAGTGAGCAATACAAAAGCTGAGATTCTAATGAAATCACAGGATTCCTTTAAGGAAGCCACCACAAATCCTAAGGTATGTTATAAAAACATGAGCTTTGTCTGCTCTGTGTCAGTGGATCCAAGTATGAGAATCTGTGTAGTAAGATACATTCCTCTGTCAGTGTATTCTTCTGCTCAGGTCCCTGAAAACTGGAAATAAGCCCATTTCTGGCTGTGTCATATGAGCTTGCAGGTTCTCTGCAGATAGAACTTGGCTGTGGGGGGAAATGATAGAACTTGGGCTGTGGAGACCCAGCCTGTTGAAGAGGGCCTCATTCAAACTCCCAGAGCCATTACTCATTTTTGAATATTTTTAATTTGGTGGCTCTCTGAATGTTTCTGGTGTGAATCAGGACTGGCTCTGTGAGTGAATTGCTGGTAATACACCAAAATGAACGAGAAGGAAAGGAAGTGTGAAGTGACTGAAATTGGAGCTGCCCTGAAAAGTCTGATTTACAGTCTAGGTTGAGACTGGCAGTGTTCAGTGCTGGCTAATTATACCAACTACAAAGTGGCTTTCAGTATTTTTGATGTGAATCTGTTTTACACAAACTCTTGAACTGTTTGTGAAATCTGCGAGAGCAACGTGTTTAAATGCACGCAGGTATATGGAATGTACAGACTTTTTGTCTGCATAGTCAGGCTTTTTACAAAGAGCTTAAATGGTTCGACTGTTCTAATGTCTTGTTTTCATCTGCCCACATGTATTACACAGCATGGGTAGGTTTATAATGGTATTGAAGAACCTACAGACTGTATTTATAGAAGTGCCTCAGGGATTTAGAGTCTAGCTCTCTCTGAGTCCCACTGCCTAGTTATGAAGGAAAATTATAGGGAATGGTGCCAGTACAGCACTCTGCTTCCACACACAAACGTTAATCCAGAGAATACTCCTGCAAGATAAATACTGTAGCTGAGCCAGATCCCAAGCTCGTCTAAGTGAAGGGAGAAATTCCCTCTGAAGTCAATGGAAATTGGATCATGATAACACATCTAGAGAAGATTTAATATAGAAGTGAGTGACAGTAATTGATGCCCCGCTGGGACAATATTATCAAATTCCACCTAATTTGGAGCCAGTCAACCAATGCCAGCTGCACTATAATGTTTAACCAGGTGTTAAATAGAAGTGAGCTTCTTAGATTTTCTCTGTCAAGAGGAAACAAATAAAGATCACAGGAATCTAAAATAAAAGATGAACTTTCATGAACATCATTCTCATATTTTTTATCTTCTTCCCAATAATTGTCTATTACAGACAATCTTTTATTTTGTGCATTTATTTTTAAATGGGCTCTTTTCTTAAACAGGGCAGTGCTTGGCTGAGATGATAAACCATGTGCCCTCTGCATTGTCCCTAATGAGGTGACTGTGATAATGTCATCCTCATCTTACTTATGGCAAAGAGAGGCTAAACGAGTAGCTCAGGGCCACAGGGGGACAAAATTAAAATACAGGACTTCCTGAGTGCGAGTGCTGTGCTCAGATCAGTAAACTGTGCTGCCTTTGAGAGAGGTGGGATCTTCCCAGTTCCTTACTGTTCCTGAAGCACGAGTGTTCCAGGTGGGCAGTGTGGAGGTGAGCACAGGCCATGCTGTACAGGAGTAAGCACTGATGCAAGGACTTTTCATGGGCACGTGGCTATCCCACTGTGGCCTCACACTCCCTGGAACAACAGGTCTTTGGGATGATTGAGGGTCATCTGAGTTGATTTGGGGGGTTTGAGCTAGCACAACATTCTTCTAATATATGCCTCTGTAATTTGTTTCCCATTATGTGCTGATGAGCTAGCACATAGGCTGGCATTGAATTAATCCCAAATGGATGCAGCAGAACTTCTCACAACCAGGGCTGGGGTGGTTTCTGCCCCCTCCTTGACTCTGTGCTGCACCTCATCTTACTCATTCAGGTTGTAAATGGTGGCTAAGACAGGACTCAGACCCCTCTCTCTGCCCAGAGACTGGTGGTCAGGCTGCACAGCCCCCTGGGGAGGTGCCCACACAAGCCCTGCTCACTGGGGGGTTCTGACAGCCCATCACTCCCCACTCTGGGATTGCTCTGACAAGCTACGGAGCCTGGGCAGTGCCCCTGCATCCAGGATACCGACAGGATGAGCTCTTTTCTCTTTGCTCCCTTTTATTTCTGCTAACTTTTAGTTTTGCCTTGAGCAGCAGATGAAGATGAGGACAAAGATGACGACTTCCGAGCTCCGCTCTACAAGAACGTGGAGATCAAAGGGATCCAAGTTCGGATGAAGTGGTGTGCCACCTGCCACTTCTACCGCCCCCCGCGCTGCTCCCACTGCAGCGTCTGCGACAACTGTGTCGAGGTAGCACCCGGGCACCCTGGGCATGCAGCTGGGGGCTTCCCCCAGCATTCCACTCCTTGGAGGTTCACAGCTGTGGCCTTGTTGCTGGACTCCTCCTGGGTAGTGCCCTTTGAAGCACAGCCCTCAGTTGTGTGTGCTACATACACAGCTTGATGGCAGCTTTGTCACCAGGGCTAATCAGAATGAACATTTATAATGCTGGCTGTGTCTTCCTTGAAGTAGCCATGGGATTGTGAGTGTAAAACAAGGGGTGAATGGGAGAGTCAGTTCAGAGGCAGAGTTCAGGAGAGCAGGAAATTCAGGGTGAACCGTTGTAACTTGTCTGTGTGAGCTTAGGGCTCATCATTTAATTGGGAGCAAACTGATGACTGCATTAGTGGACAGAGAAGAACGGTGTGTGAGCTTTAAGAGAACCAAACCCGGGATTCAGGGAGTGGTTCTCCACTCACTGGAAGGAGCCCATTGTTTCAACACCCCAGCTCAGACTATGAACTCATTCATGTTTCCAGTGTTGGTTGCTCTGAATTATGGGACTTTCCTGATTCTCGATACCCTTAAGGTCTGGGTGAGTCACAGGGATTTTTAAAAAATAACCCCTGACAGTAAATGTGCTTCTGGGCTACAGAATCTCCCAAACATGTAAGTGCAGAGCCCTGTACTCACTGCAGTGTATTGCCAGGGGACACTTTTTATTGCTGAGCTAAAAATTTCACTTCTTAAGGATCATTTCTGCTGCAAGGTCTATTTTTTTTTTCAATAGAAAGATGAAATCTTTAATATGTCTAAAATATATTCAGCTGTGCCATTAAAATGAAAGGAATTGCTAATCAGAGAAGGAAAAAATCCCCGAGTCAGCTGGAATGCTGTACACACTACCTTTGTCCTAATCCTCTTTGCCATAAGCAAGGGAATAGTCCCAAAGAAAGCAGCACAGTTACATGTGAGAGAAAGGCTGCCTGGATTTATCTTGTGTCAGTCGTTTTCTCCTTCAGGGCAATATATATCTAAGTTATAATTATCTGGAAGCAGTGCTGTGCCTGGGAACCATCGATAAATAGGACAAGGCTGTCCTGTTCTGGAAGGCTTTGGAAGGATGTGGGATTTCAGAAGCCTGAGAGTAAGGGCTGCCAAGGTCCCTGGGTAGAGGGGAATAGCCACAGCTATTCATAAGTGGTGACACACAATTTGTTTAGGCTGCTGTGAATTGTTAAATAGAGCTGGATTTTTTTGTAGAAAACTTGAATCATGTATTCCTGGTTTTAAAACAGAAATGCTCTCACTAATTCGAGATCCTGAGGATTGTTTAGATGATGGTAAATTCTCAGTTGTCCCATGGAATTTCTTCCTTCCGCCTTCCCCAGTGGCTCAGCATAAAAATTCATTTGCAACAAATGAAGTTTTCTGAGGAAAAGATTACTCAAAACTCAGTGGTATAAACACTTAAGTTTCATGCTGCCATAAAGCCTCCATGGAGTCAGTTCTGCAGCAGCAATGAACAGGGGAGAGAATCCAAAGGGAACCTGCAGAAAATAGCAGAAGGCAAGGTGACTCTGGGTAGCCCTCCAGAAATTCTATTGATAGTCAGGTCAGTTGAACATTCCCTGCTATTCTGGGGCACAAGTAAGAAGCTCTGCTTGTAATTTAATTATGACTGCTGTGGAGGAATATAGGCAAAAAGCATTAATGACTTCTGAATCAATAAATCATGGTCTTAAACAGCATGTTTTATTGATTCTTGTGATGCTTATTTTCCACTCACCTGTCTATTTTAGGCCAGCACTGAGATGGCAGTGGGAGCCTCTCTGCTGATGTTCCCATGGAACCCACTCAGGGTTGTAATTCTTGTGCTTTCAGTTTCAGCCTAGAATGTACAATAAAAATTCTTTTCCCAAATATAAAACTTTTGAACTAATTTGATAAAAATGCACAAACAACAAAAGCAGACAACACTTGCAGAAATAAAAACAGTTAAAGCCTAAAGCCTGCTGTTACCAGAGGGAGCCAAAAATGGATCTGTGACAGAAGTAGTCAGATTTTTGTTTTCTTTACTGAAATGTTTGCAGTGGGTACTTAGAGTTTCATACTCCATAGGTATTTTGGGCTGCATACAACCAGATGTTGTGTCAGCATTTCAGATATAGCCAGAAATGATCTTTATTAAATTGCCCCTGCCATTTTTTAATGTGCTTTGAGAAAGCTCTAATCCATTTTCTTGTATTTTGTAAATTTTTGGTAAATACATTGTGCAAAACTTAGAAATATCAAACCACCATTGAGCAGTGTTTAAAAACAGCATTACCACAAAGCAAATAAACAGTTCTCTTGCTGATGCAGGGAGTGTGTAATGTCTGTTCTGCAGAACACAGAGGTAAGAAGGGGTTATTTCTTGCACCTGATCTTGTCCTCACGTCAAGAATAATCCCATTGAAGACAGTGGATTTACATGCTTACAGAACTCTGTAAAGGCCTCTGAAAGGTGTCTCTGGCTTGCCCTCATTATTAAATCTCCTGTTAAAAGGCATTCGGTCTTTTGTCTGAGACAAATAGTCAGGTTTGGGTTCATAACTGTAAATGAACCTGTGCAGAACTCTGCCTGTGTCTGATCCAGCTGTTGCTTTTCTTTGTGGATCTGCTTGGTAAAAAAAGTATATTTGGTGATGTCCATTGTTTAGAGTGGATTAATTCAGTGATATATAAATACTGAAATGTGGGGCAGGGAATTCTGCAGCAGTATTGCATCTTGAAACCATTCTAGGTTATAATAACTTCATTGTAATTGACTCGTGCTAAGGATGATAAAAAATTAGGGCTTCTGCTGCTAGCAGATAAATAGACTCTTTTTTTTAATATATCCTCTCTTCAAACCCCATAAACACTCAAGTACCTCTCCATCCATAGACAGTGAAACAATGTGGTCCTAAAAAGAGTCTTACAAAGATAGTCAAGCATTTTGTAAAGCTGCAGAACTAGTCTGATGTAATTTTACATGACAGGGGTTTAGATTCATCTCTAAGACAATGTATTTTCTTTCACTGTTTGGATATTTTTCCCTGTGTCTCCCTTTCTTTACAAGGACTTTGACCATCACTGCCCATGGGTCAACAATTGCATAGGACGGAGGAACTACCGCTATTTTTTTCTCTTCTTGCTGTCCTTAAGTACACACATGGTTGGAGTGTTCACCTTCGGGCTCATCTTCGTGCTGAACCACATGGAAAAGCTGGGAGCAGCCCACACCACCATCACGTATCCTTCTCCTTGGTCTTCCAAGACTGCCGGTGACTGAGGAAAATGTGAAAGAAAGACTGAGGATTTGTCCTCCTGGAGCTGCTGGGGCCTCTCCTGGTCCCCCAGTGCTCCTCTCCTGGAAATGCCCAGTGCAGGTTTCCCCCTGTCCCCATCGTGGTGTGTACACATCCTTCACTCCAGAAACTGTGGCTGACCTTTTGTCTGTCTCAGTCTTTGTCATGACAACCCCGCAGAAGGATATGCTGCCTCCCTGAATTTTACTCACAGTCAGGTGTGACTCAGAGCTGCTGGGTGCTGTTTACTGTGTTTAAAACTCCTTCACTGTATTCTAGAGCAGAGTTTGCTCTGGGAGCAGCCCCTGCCTGCTGGTGTAGTGCTCTGAGGGGTGTCACTGCTCTTACTGGAGCAGTGCAGAGCATTCCTTACAGGATGGTCAGAGCCAGACTCAATGAGTTCACAGTACTTTTTACCAACTCAAGGGTAAGGACCCAGACTAGGAGCAGATGGACTTAACCTTGAGATAAAGTTTAGTTAGCCTTGCTTAAAAGGGCTACAGGAGAGCTGGGGAGGGACTTTGGTCAAGGGCCTGGAGTGACAAGACAAGGGAGAGCAGGCATAGATTAGATATGAGGAAGAAATTCTTCACCATGAGGGTGGTGAGGCCCTGGCACAGGTTGCCCAGAGAAGCTGTGGCTGCCCCATCCCTGGGAGTGTCCAAGGCCGGGTTGGACAGGGCTTGGAGCAACCTGGGATAGTGGGAGGTTTCCCTGCCCATGGCAGGAGGTGGAATGAGATGATCTTTAAGATCCCTTCCAACCCACCCCATTCTGTGACTCCGATACTCTCCTTGTTTCCAATATTCGTTCTCTCCTTTTCCTCTCTCTGTCTTTCACAGCCTCTTTTGCCCTCAGTCATCCCAGTTTCTTTAACTCTTGGATGCAGGATGGCTGTCATGTGTGTGGCTGGGTTGTTCTTTATCCCAGTCATTGGTCTCACTGGCTTCCACATAGTTCTGGTGGCCCGAGGGCGCACAACGAATGAACAGGTAAGAAGCAACCCCTTCTCTGTGTTTGTGGCTGAGCTATGGAGTTGGGAAGGAAAGTCAGCAAGTCAGCTTGGGTAAAGAAAAAAAATTATCCAAATCTTAGCAGTAACACTCTTACTGGAGCTTTTGTGAAGATCTAGGAAGATTGCCAATTTTTTTTTTATTTTCAGATTTTTTTTTTAATGCACTACAGGCAAAGATTTCCCCTTTCTAGCCACAGAGAATCATCCTAGGCTTATTTATCATTTAGAATCCACTCATGGCCTTGAAATAGGTTTTATGTGGTGAATACCATCCACCCCAGAAGTTCAAATTTTATGAGTCAGACTGAACAATCCATGAGACTGAGTGAAAGAAAGAAAGGAAAAGATTAAATCATGCCTTTGCCCTGTCTCCTGATATTTTGAACTCCCCCAGCAAGCCCACACTGCACATAATAAGGTCTGAGTTAGCTCTTTGTCTCTCTCTTGTTGTCCTGTGTATGAGCACACACACACTCGGCACGATTGTGCCCAACTTGTTTTGCTTCTCCAAACCAAGTGCCAACACAGCATCTTGTGCCAAACAGGCTGTAAAACCTGAGTTCCCGTGCAGGTCCTGCAGTGTCCATGATGCACAGCCCCTGTGGGGGTGATCAGACCCACATGTGCACATGGATGGCTGGGTGTGGGTGACAGATCTAGTCTGGGGTCAGTGGCACGTCCTGGCTGTTCCTGAGGGCACCCTTTGCACTGGGGCAGGCACTGCCAGCCAGCTCACACAGCCCTTCCAGCCACGTTCCTCAGGCTCAGTAACTGTGTGCATTCTGGTGCCTTACCCTGCCACAGCTCCAGCTCCAAAGCACCCCTCACATCGGGGCTTTTGTCACCTTTTGTGCCCCATCATACTTCCTTTCCCTTGTGGTTTGTTTCTTTTTCAGATGTGTTTTTGCTGCCCTTGCACCCATGGGTGCTCTGCAGCTCACCCTGAGCTGTCCTGGCAGTCCTGGGGGCTGCTGGCTTCCTGCCTGTGGAGCTGCAGGGCTGCCACTGGAGACATCTGTCTGAGGCCAGGCCCTGTAAACTGAGATGGCATTGTGTCCTGTCCCACCAGAGACAATAAAAACTCTTATCCACAATAGTGGGGGAGGTTTACATAAGCAAGGAGTCTGAAGTCATCCTGAACGGTTGCCTAACATGGCCTTTGAACAAAGCAGGCTTCCATAGCTGTCATCTCCAAATGCTTCTCTCTATCCTGCTCAGAATCATCTGCTCTTCATTTTAAAATTGATTTTGGCCAAGTATTAGGCTTGATAGTGCTTACGATAGTAGCATGAGAACTCAGGGCATTTTGGACTCCTGGCCCAAATCGTGGTTTGCCTTAGGCTTGTCTTTGTGCAGAGATGAAAATTTTAGGCTGAGGAAGAAGGAAAAATTTAACTTCAAAAAAACTAAAATTTAGTTTCTTGTCTTTGTGGCTGCAGTAACATTTGGGAAGGTTGAGAATTTCTCATTTAACTTGATTGAAACAACTGTTAGAAAATGTATCCTAGCTTGGATTGGTTTCCCGAGCTACCGAACCACTTGAGATTTAATTTATCTTCCCGTGCCATTCTGAAAATTAAATATGATCTGGTCTTAATTTCTGTTTAGTCATATGTAGTGACTATCTGTAACTGAAAGATGGATGTTCCCAGCCTTCAGGTCCCTTTCAAAGGAAGTATATCTAAGCAATTAGAGCACCAGACCAGGAGTGATGGATATGAGATCTGCTCCTGGATTTGCCACTGTTGTAAAACATTCACTTTTTTCCTACAGCCAGTGTTGATTCTCTTTTCTTGCACTGGTAGCTATTTGTTGTCAGCTTTCCAGTTGCAATATGCTCTGTTTCACTTGTCCTCTTTTCCCAGTACATTTTTTAGGCCAGTGGTACAGACATTTTTGAGTTTTTGCTGCAAATTTTTGGTATTTGTTCATTCCAGAGTTTGTTCTGAGCATTCGTAGTAGGCAGACTGTGATTTAAATGTGCATAGTGGCTGAGTTTAGATGTTTGTGAGCTTTCTGAATGCCTCTGAAATTCTTTTATGGAATCAAAATAACCCATAGTCCAACATCTGCTTATATCCTGGTATTTTTAGTTTCTGAATAGAGTAAATAAATATCCTTCCTTCTGAGACTGCTTTCTATCAGTGGATTTCAAACTACTTTAGAAACCAAATTGATATAATTAGTACTGTAATCTGTGAGTTAGAGAAATTTTATTTTTATTGTGTTTGAGAAAATGAGCACAGAGAGATAAAATGCTTTGCCAGCATCTGGCACAATTCAGCTTAAGCCTAGGATTGAATGCAGATGTGCCAAAGAGCCCAGGCCCATGTTTTAGTCATCAGGTTACTCTTCCAACTCTCAGAACTTCCAACATATCTCTCTTGGCCTTTTCAAGAGTTTTATGTTATATCAACAATGCCAGCAGAATATATTGCAAAGTCACTTAATTGTGAAAGTGACTTAATTGTGTTATTTCATGTGAAAGTAATTAAAGTATTTCTGGTACTCTGTAAACTTGTTGCTCCATCAGAACTACGAGCTGATTAAAAAGCCTTACATGCAAACAGCAACAGTAATGCTTTTAGAGGCAACCACTATTAATCTCCCTGGCTTTGTTGGGATCGGTCCCCATATGGTTACTTTCCAGTATCTCTCTGTAGAGTACAAACTCTTTATAATGCTTGTGAAGCCTTGGATGGATCCCTCCAGTCTAACGAGGCTTGGCTTTTATTAAACGTGCTCATTTCCAAGCAAACATTGTAATCACCAGGGAGTTCTGGCACCCTCCTGCATAAAGCAGTGATTTGTACTGATTGCTGCTAGGGAGGGGATCTGAGAGAGAGGAAACATTGCTCTCATCCAGCATTACAAACGTGGATTTGACATTCCGGTTGGTTTGGAGAGGACTTGCCAAGGCAGAGGAGTGGAAGTGACGGGAATGAAAGGAGCCAAAAAGGGCTGTTTGGCTGAGAGCAGGCACAAATCCAGGCAGGAGCAGCATGGAGAGGTGAACATATGCACTTTGAAACCCAGTCACATTGAGCACACTGTCCTTTTGGGAAGGATCTTCATTTGAGTGCCTCCTGGCTGGAATTAGCTGACGGAGGTGATGTGTTAGAGCTGGAGAGAGGAAGTGCAGCATTCAAAGTAACATGATCTGTTTGGGAAGGACAGAAGGGTCAGAGCAAGGCAGACTTGTTCTTGGCTTTCTGAGGGTTGGATGATGACTTTGATATAAGCAGAGGTTTGAGCACTGTCCTGACTGTGTTTCCAGGTGACAGGTAAATTCCGCGGGGGAGTGAATCCTTTCACCCGAGGATGCTGTGGGAACGTGGAACACGTGCTCTGCAGCCCCTTGGCTCCCAGGTAGGAGAAACACTGGCAACTGGGAGTGAGGGAGGCAGAGCAGTTGTTGGGACAGAGGCAGAAAATGTGCTTGGTTGGGCTCACAAGCCAAAGATCATTGATGAAATAAGAGAAAAGTAAAGCAAAACAGTCCTGAAGGCAGAGCTCTGTGGTGGCTCTTCCCTCTTGCATGGCTGTGACCTGTCCAAGCTTTCTTCATGTAATTCACAACCCTTATCCCAAAAATACTTATTTGGAATGAGCATGTCAAATTATGCCAAGAGCTGATACCTTTGTCTTCAATAACTTGTTTGTCCATATCAGTAACAAGGGAGGTTTCCATATGTTGTCATATTCCCCACACGACTTCTTACACCGTGCAGTCAAGGTCCGGTCTGCTGGAGAAAAGGAAGGAAGCTAAAATCAGCCTTTCTCCTTAAGACTTAAATCTAATTTAAGTCTTCTGTGGTTTTCAATCTCACTGGCACTTTCATTATCATAAAACAGATCATCAGTGAGGTCTACATCACGGAACTTGGGATTTTATTAATGGCTTTCTATTTTTGGGGAAATGGATTTATTGTGCCACATTTTGAAATCAGGATCTTAATGCAGGCGATCAGATGGACTATAAATATCCTAGCTGCTGAGCTGTCCAGCCTGCAAACGTGTTAATAATCTTACTACAAGACTTATTTGAGCCTTTTCAGGGTATTGAGCAGTTCCAGACCCTGACACTGTTATCTGCCTTTTCCCCCCCTTTATTATGCAACAGGTAAGTCCTAAAGGATTGCTACATGTGTTAATGTAAAGACACTGAAGTAGCTGCTTCTCAAACTTATCAAAACATGAAAATCAGGTCAAGATACATTAGAAGAGCCAGATATTAGAAATTGTGAGGCGCTCCTATTAAGAGAGGGGTGTAAGTACCATCATTGTGGCTATTCACAGAATTGTAGCAAGCAAGACTTTACTGTTTGGTGAAGACCTGTTCACATTGTCCTGCATATTGAAATCACTGAGCCATCACTACTAGAATGTCCTGTTCACTACAAAACCCAGAGAAAGCTGGTGTGTGTCTTGATGTTTAAGCATTGTACAGCCACTGACCACTTTCACTTACAGAATTCTGTTCCACTGGAAAGAAATTAGAGATCTGAAGTCAGCCATTTCCCTATAGATTTCTTGCTTCCTACAGACCTGTCTGCCTCTGTTACCTCCATTTATTTGAACACTAAACATGCCTCAGAAACAAGTCACCACGTGGTAAGTTAGAACTGGCAGCACATCATCTTCTCCATGGTAACTCCCCACATGCTGGGTCTTATTCCCCCAGTCCTGGACTCCCACTGCAGGGCAGCTGGTTCATGTTCACTGGGTGAGATCTGGTCAGTCACTTCTGTTGGTGATAGGCCTCTCTTACTCTCTTCATGCTCTTGTCCACCAGTGCTTTAAAAATTGTGCTTTTTACTGCATCCTCTCCTTTTGCTCACTAAAAAAGCCCCATTGATCTTTTTACTGCTGTTCAGTTATGACATCTGTTGAAATAAATGGAGGTTGCTTACCTAGATTCTGACACATTCTTAAATCATAACCTGGAAGCAGGAAGATTTGCTTGTCTCTAAGCCTCGTTCTTAGATTATTGTTTATTTTAATGATGACTGTTGCCCAATGAATCAGGTACGTAGTGGAGCCCAAGAAGAAGCAAGCTGTGAGTGTGAAGCCTCCTTTCCTCAGACCTGATTTATCTGAGCGACAGATCACAGTGAAGATCAGTGACAATGGGATCCAAGCCAACCTCAACCGGAGCAAGGTGAGGCAGCCTTCAGGAGCTGCTTTGGAAGGGCAGGGGTTATCAAGGGATATGGGAATGAGTCTGTCATTGACAGATCTCTTTGAGGTGATGATGCATTTCTTGGAGAAGGTGACAGAGGTTGAGTCTTGTCATATACTTCATCCTCTGAAGGTAACCCAGGTTCAGCAGCAGCAGCTCTTGATCCAGGAGCAGTTGGTAACAGGCAGCTCTAGAATGGAAAGCCTCTGGGCTTCTCTTGGCAGAGGTGGCTGTTCTTTGCAGTGGTTGTTTTCTGTCCCAAGAGTTGTCATCTCTTGATGTTCAAATTAATTTTAATGAACCCTGTACCATCAGGTCAGCTTTTCTGTTTCAAAGAATGTTCTGAGCTTCCAGGCTGGAAGAACGCTTGTGGTCCAGTGAAAGGAATATTGACTCAGAAGCTGAGTTCTCTTATCTCCTCTTCTTTCTTCACTTTCTTCTGGCATGAATAGAGAGAAGGATTTGTTTAGTCCTGTAGAAAGCAGTAGATTCAAAAGAAGCCAACTTGCAAGATTATTGTGGATAGTTACTTCTTACAGTCTTTGGAAAGTTGCTTGCTGAGAGCTACCTGGAAAGCTGCTGAAAAATGCTAGAAAACACCATTGTCTTCTACCACATATGAACTAGTGTGATGATAATGGTATTTAGCATGCCAAGTAGACCAGCATAGTGCAGTTAAAATTATACTGGCTTGTTATGACAGTGCAGATTTGACATGTCCTTGTCTGCAGTGGATGCTAAATCCTGCTTGTCATTACAGGTATGGGTAGTTCTTGTTCTGTGATACATCCAGCACTCTGACACATGCTGTTGCTTAACCAAGTTTCATGCAATGATTGATTTTTTTTTTTTAATCATTTTCAGTCTAAAATTAGCCTGGAAGGTCTGGAGGATAAAAGTATGGAGGGCCAACCACCTCTCCCACCCAAAGGAGATCCAAGCAAGTACTCAGAGCTAAAAGGGCAGCTGGGTGCCAGTGAAGGTACAGTTGCATGATCAGTGTTTTATTTTTATTAATAAGAAAATATTTCAGCCTCTTTAAAAAACCTGTGGTATTCTTTCAAAACATTAACGGGACCTGGGTGAAGGTTTTTTTCTATTTATAGGAGTTCCAAGCTAGGGAATTTTACAGCAGGAAAGGGAGAGAAAAGTCAGCTTGAAGTGGTTAATTCAAACCTAGGTTGGATATTTCTATCAGTTTTACTTAACATCTTGATGCTATTAGAAAAACCTTTTTTTTTTTTTTCAAGATAAATCCAGTAGCTGATTTCAGCCCAAAGATCTAGTTTTCGAATTAGGCTAAATTACTACTCACCAAAATATGTCACCCCACTTAACATACTATACCTTGTTTCTTCTTCCCATTACCTTGCTGATCTGGCAGCAATGTGCTGTTACTTCCACAGGGGCTCCTTGATTTTTGTGGAATTCTGCATAAAAGTACTGCGAGTTTTGTTCTTCCCAGAGCAGATCTGTTTGTGGAGGACCACGGACAGGGAGGAATGATGGATGGTAGCTTTCTGTCCACACCCATTCTAACAGAAAGTCCTTTTTTTTTTTTTTCTTTTGCAGAAGGTGGCCTTTCACCCAAACTCATCAGCCCCCCCACTCCTGCCATGTACAAGTACCGACCCGCTTTCAGCAACAACCCCAAAGTTCACTACCACGCCACGGCCGAGCAGGTGAGTGAGCCTGGCAGTGTCTGCTCCCAGCCAGGGCAGTGTGGAGCTGGGGATGAACTCCCTGCTGGGCCCCAGTGAGTGTCAGAGTGTCAGAGTTTTAATCAGGACACGTGGCACTGTTGTGTGACACTGCATTATTGTCACTGTGCTCCCCATGAACACAGGGCTGATGTCACAGCTCTCCTCTACTGAGCGTGACACGTCTGTCCTGCTGCTGGGCCAGTGTCTGGGCCTGATCCTGAGATGCTGACAAGTGTCACCTCCCACTGGCTTCTCCTGACACAGGTGCCACCCCACATTCCCCTCAGAGGAGCTGGGCATGCTGAGCCCTCCTCTGGATCAGACCCCTCAGCCAACAGTCACTATGCTCATGGATTCCTTAAGATGGCAGCTTGGAAAACAGAAAGAACTTTTAAAACATCCCAAGAGATATTTTAGTTAAAATTAGTGGAAGACTCCTCATATTTGACCTTCCTTAGTACCTTTTCAACACAGTTGGGTTATATGGAAAAAAACCACCTTCCTAACACTTGGCATCATTTTCTCCTACAAAAAAACCTGAGGCCCAAAGAATGAGAGAGATATGCTCTGGATTTTCAACAGTTTTCTCCTTTTTTTAGGAGTTTTGGAGCATATTTTCTCATGGATTTATTGAAAATATTCCTTGGCTGAGAAGAGGAGTTTGAAAATCACTGGTCTAACTTGTATATTTGCACTGCCTATCCAAGTCCTCACCCACCAGTGGAGATGCCCTTAAAACACACACACCACCCACAGTGCAGTTTTCTTACCATTAATTTCATCGACCCCTCCAGTGTCACCCCTGGAATAACAAGAAGGGGGTGATAGGGAGGAGTGCTTTGAATGAAGTAAGGAGAGGAAGATAAGGTAGAGAAATATAATTGTCTGCAGCAACACTGTAGTGAGAAGAATGTTCCTTAAACGGTGAGGAAAGCTTTTTGTGAATGCTTCCCATTTTGAAAAGAAAGATGGTGATAGATGGTGGAATTCCAGCTACCACCATGTTCAAGTTTTAGTCTTACGTAGGAATGGTAAATCTTATTCTCTGGACTTGTCCACTTAGTGCAGAAAAGATTGGCTTGTGAAAGGGAACTCAAAAACAACAGTGTGTTTCTGCATCCTAAAAGTTTAATATCCTATCATTTTCACTTGATTACATGAAAAATGGCTTGACATCAAATTGAAAATATTCTATTTACAGGCATCATCTAGCAATTTTGAGCTGTGTAAGCCATGGCATTCTGAGTCATAATGCCAAAAGTCAGAGAGCCAAGGAAGGCAGGCTTGTTTTATTCATTCAGCCCAGAGCCAGAGATGCAATATAGATCCATGAGAGGTTCTGGTCAGGCCAGGAGCCTGGGCAGTGCTGGGAAGTGATAACAGGGTCCAGCACCTTCACTCTGAGTTGCTGTTTCAATCCTGACCTACAACAGTGTTGTTGCTGTGGGCTGACTGGTGTGAATACAACCAGCTCTGGGGACTTGTTCAATTTTATAGCAGTCACAACTGTCTGGTAGTCAAGTGGGAATATCCTGAAGTGGAGTTCACTTGGCAAGCTGATGGGAGGGCATGCCTTTGTCTGCCAAGCCTGAGCAGGGCACAGAGGGAAGGATGAGGTGAGGGATGCCCTGGTGTCTGTTCTGTGGCACTTCTTCACTTGTCACTGTGATTCTGCTTTTGAGCAGCGAAAGCTGGTAGGAAACAGGGATCGGGACAGAAGAATAAGTAGCACAAATAAATCACGTCCTTGCTCTCTCATCCTCCTCTACAGGCTGCCACTTGGTCTCCTTTTTCCAGAGAAGGCCAAATTTAGCACCATGCTCTGGAAGAGAGTGAGCTGTTTTGCATATTTCTCTATCTTCTAACTCAAAGAAAAAAAACCTTTAAAAGCTTCACAATAAAACAGATTTTTATAATTTAGCTTTTTCTTTATAGCTTTCCTTTGAAAGAAACTAGATAAAGAATAACCTGTGTTGACTGCATTTGTGATTAAATATGTGACTGATAATAATTCCTGTTTGCAGAACCAGTGTAGCCAATTTATTGTGCATTATGGTAAACTCTTCTTCAAAAATAACAGCAAAAATTATTTGCTTAGCACAGAATGGCATTTTAAGTGAACAGAACTGTAAGCAATTTTCACAGAGTAAAACAAAGTGAAGTCCTATCTGTTTTCATTGCATAAATAAATTATGGCCTCTGTTTCCTTCTCTGATGTGGCCACTTTCTCCTGCACAGACAATAAAAAAGAGAAAATTGCTTCATTTTGTTGTCTAAATGGTAGGAAGGAGCCTCTCTGCTTTAATTAAGCTTATGTGCCTAATTTTGAAGACCTATGACCAGAAATTCAGAATTACTGAATATTCATAGCACAGAGTAAAGTGGATAAGAGTGTTCTGGTCCCCAGTGTGTTGAAATGAAGCAGAAAGTATTTCTGTCTCAGCACACAAAACCAGACATCCCTCAACTCAAGAGCTATTTGTAGAAAACTCAAAGTGCAGTGGTTTTTCCAAGGGCAGTATTATCAGATTACAATCTGATTTACCTTGACTGAGACTTGAGTCTCAGTTTAGGTCTCACATTCAGTGTTTTCAGTGTCCATGTATTAGCTTATCTATTACTGTCAATATTATTTAGCACTTAGTATGAATAGCTCCTCCTTGCTTCTAAGGTGCTAATCCAGGTGCTAAACAGGACTGAGGAGACTCCTTGTAATGAACCTGTGTCATAGCTGGGATCTGAGAGAAGACCTCCAGCTCTTTCCTTCCCCTGCACTCCCTGTGCAGAGCAAGCCTGTACTGACATGACACTGGCTTCTGTTTCTCATGTTCACCTCTGTTTTAGATCACCCTGCAGGAGGGACACAGCCAAGGGGCTTTGATAGAAGAGGATGGCAGGAGCCTTGATTACCAGTCTGAACCCAGCCTGGACATCCCCAGCTACAGGAAGAGCTCCCTCCACAAGACCTATCAGTCTTCCCCACTGCAGATAGATTCTTTTGCCATCAACTCACGATCCCTGAGCCTGAAATCTGCTGGCAGGAGAGGGACAGACAAAGTGCCCCTTCATCCCATAAAGTCTGAAGGGGCGGCTTCCACCCCTTACAAAAGCATCTTTTCTCCCAATTCCCTGTCCAACAGAAACGGGAGCCTTTCCTATGACAGTTTGCTGAACCCCATGTCCCCCTCGGGGAGGAAGTGCATGGCCCACTCTGCAGTGAGCTCTGTCGGGTACCACTCCCCGTATCTGTCAGCCAAAATGTGCCACCTGCGGGGCAGTGACCTGCAGCGCCAGCCCCCCCAGAGCTTCAGCCCCGTGCTGGGGGCTCCGGCTCCGCACCAGCGAGACCCCTCCCCGGTGCGCTACGACAACCTTTCCAAGACAATTATGGCCTCCATCCAGGAAAGGAAGGAGATGGAAGAGAGGGAGAAGCTCCTCCACTCGCACCCCGACTCGGTGTTCGCAGACTCGGGTGTCTATGACACCCCCAGCTCCTACAGCCTGCAGCAGGTCAGCACGCTGTCCGAGGACCCGCGCGGCATGGCCATGAGATACGGGTCCAGGGACAATCTGATGGCCGCCACCAGCTTTAGCACAAGGAACCCTATACTGCAGTCCTCAGTGTCTTCACTCTCAAGTGCAATGGCAAGAGCACCAAGGACTTCCACAACCTCTCTGCAAGCTGATTTAGCCAATAATAACGTGCAGTCCCATCAGGCGCTGCAGGGCAGGGTGAGCAATGGCTCCTACAAATCCCCGGGCCACCAGGTCCCGTCGTCCCCCACAGGGATGCCCAGGTCACCCTCCTACGGAGGCCCGAAGGCTGTGTCCTTTGTGAACACTGTGGAAATCACGGAGGTGCAAGCAGTGGGAGCACAGAGGTACGTACTGCCCCAGGGGTGCTCGGCCATGGCAACCTGCCCTTGGCTGGAGGCACGACCCAGGTGACACGTTTGCTGTAGGCCATGAGGGTGGGAGGTTTGTGGGTGCTCTTCAGTTCCATGACACCCCCACAGCAATGTCATCATGACAAAATGTTAGCACGTGTGCTGTAGCTTGAACTGCAGGTGCTTGAGTCAGTTGTATAAGTCACAGTGAATTGTAGTCATAAAGATTATTTATCTAAAGATTATTTGGAAGATCTAACTTTCAGGAGGCAGACAGCCATTTTCTCCTCTTCATATGTGTTTAAAAAATGAGCCTGTTTCAGTGAAAGAAGACCTGTGGACTTTCCTTTGCCTCTCTGCCCTCTGTTTGAGACCTGGCTGTGTCAGCTGCTGCTCTAGGAAAGATGATGATAGGAAAAGCTGTTTGCTTTTTCTCAGTCTCTGGTTCTTGGTTCTATCGCTGCTTTTACACTGTGTTTGTTTAAAAGGTAGAGCCTGTAAATTCACTTCAGCTCTTTGAGGTTATGAAGAATACAATGTCTGGCAAAAGTGGTCTAGCTTAAATAGCTACAGGTCCCATCAGGTGTTAAAGAAAGTGGCAGACATATGAGAACATTGCAGAGGATCTTTTTTACTGAAGTTCCTAAAGTCAAGTACCTAGATTAATAAATAAATAGCTTAATAAACTAGTGAAGTAAACCTCCCACAAGCATTCTGTGCTTTGTAAACCTGGCACATTTTCTCTGGCAGTAACACTACAAATGACTTTCCCTTCTCCCCTTTCCCCTAAGATTCCCAAGCTCCTTCGTGCCTCATTTCAGGAGGCAGACTGTGTTCTTCAGGAGATTTCAGCACTAAACTAGGGCTTTGATAATACTCTGTTGAGGCAAATTTAGCATTTGGTCCCTACATATTTCAGCTGTTTGGGGACACAGCAGTGTTTTATGAAATCACCCCATTAGCTGCATCTCTGTCTGTGTGTTTTGCTGGTTCAGATGCCCACAGCTCCATTCTCTGGTGGAAGCACAGCTCAGCCACGTCGGGCTGGTGGGAGTGGATGGACCTGCTGCTCCAGCTCCAGGAGGCAGCTGTCAGACCAGATTGCCACAGAAAAAGTGGCAAAAACTCCAAAACCCTCTGGCCTCCAGGAAAGGTCAGGGTGGTCTGAAATAGCTGGGACTGCCTCTGTCTGCAGGCAGCAGAAAGTGTTCCGTCCTGGAAGGGACGTCAGCCCCCGGTCACTGCTGTTGGCAGGAGCTGGTCTTAAACTTGAGAGTGAGACAAAGCCCTGCAGACATCATCCAGCCCTGTGCAGGAGTGAGGCAAAGCCCTGCAGACATCATCCAGCCCCTGTGCAGGAGTGAGGCAAAGCCCTGCAGACATCATCCAGCCCTGTGCAGGAGTGAGGCAAAGCCCTGCAGACATCATCCAGCCCCTGTGCAGGAGGACACTGAGGACACAGCAGCCCCCAGTCATGCTGATACTTCCAGAACATACACAAGTTCTTTTGTAGGTTTTTATCTAATTACTTCAAGAATCCTGGGGAAGAGACACATTATGCTTTAGTGTGCAGTAGCCTGGATTTAGAAGATCTTTTGAGGAGAGCCTGTTGTCCATGCTCCCTGGCACTAGGTCAGAAAAAAGGAAATTATTTTAAAGAGTCCATCTGGATTATGGTCTTTAATTATAGGCATCCTAGAATACTTCCTGACTTGATTCAGTTTATGTCTTCTGTCACAAAGAAGTCTTACCAATCCACCTGTCTTACGTGTTTTAGAGATGAGCAACATAATTTGATCTCAATATTTAGCTAGGAAATGTTTTTTTTCTGAATATTTTCTTTCTGATTGTAAGACACAATTTGGCTTAAGGTCAGTAGTGGTGACAGTTAAACCCTCCCGCATCCTACAGATGTTTATGCAATTAATTTAAATCAACAAAGCATTTAAGCAAGTAATTAAATGAAGAAATATTACTGGGGTCTTATCCACTAACCTAATGGCCAAATAAATTCTCTCATTTCAGTGGCTTTTCATCCAGTGCATTGGCTTCAACCAGCTTGCTCCCAGGCTTGAATATTTTGCAATCCTGGGACTCAGGGTAACAGGGGTGATTGTTTATCCTGAGTGAAGCCATTCTTTGTCACTAACATTGCATCTTTTGATGTTTCCTTTGATGCAGGGATGACATGCAGTTGAAGACACCTCACAGTAAAATCAATGGACAGCCAAAAGGAATAGTCAGGTTGGGCTCCACATCAAGTTCCCAGGGGACGCCTGTCAGCCCTGCTAGACACTCAAATGTTAAGAAGGTGTCTGGAGTTGGTGGAACAACCTATGAAATTTCAGTGTAAAATAAAATTAGTTAAAAATAAAGAGCCATCCACTCAGCCAGCCATGAAGCTAGGAGCACTGTGAAGACTCAAATAACAACAAAGAAGGAGCAGCAGCGGCCGGCCACTCTCCTTTTCTTGTTTTGGGTTTGTTCTGTTTTCATCTTTCTCTTCTGGCCAAAAACCAGCTGCAGCCTTATTCTTGAGGGAATGAAATTGTACAGTCTATCAGACTCTTCCTGAAGAGGGAAGGGAACTGGCAGGAACTGGCTACGACCTGACACCACGGCCCCGAGGGTTCCCTTCCTGCGGGGGAGCGCTGAAGCCATCGCGCGTCTGTCCAGCGAGTCTGTCGTGTACCAGTTGTGCTGTGACGGTCAGTTCGGGGTCATTCAGCTTTTCCCATGCCTGTTCCCAGTTCTCCTGGCCAGTGATGTGTCCAGCAGGAGCCAGAGGACCACCTGCTGTTTTCCTGCTGCCGTGGAAAGCAGGTTTCCTGTGCGAGAACTGCCCCGCGTCCCCCCGGCGCTGCCGCTTGGGTTCCTTCTCCTGGGAAGGAGCAAGGCAAGGGCACTTGGGCTGCAAACACCATGTCGTCTTCAAAAGCCTCCCTGGTCCTGGATGGGAGCAGGAGAAAGGATCTCAACAGCTTCTCACTGTCTGCCAGTCTCCTCCCTGTGTGTGACACTGTGTGTGTGTCTGTCTCTCGTGGAAAAGGACCAGGAAGGATCTTCCACTGACCTCTCGCTCCCTCTGGGTCCTAAAGGCTTCTCTGACTTGGAAGCAAAACCAAGCAGATAAGAAAGGAAATGTTTGGATGGGAACATACTTTAAACAGCCGTCAGCTGCTTTCCCTGCACCCTCCCTGTTCCCCGTTGGATTTAGGCAATAACCTGGTTTACTGCCCTGCCCTGGTGCCGTCTGTGTAATCCCCCAACAAGGTTGTCATGAGCTGTTGAATTTACAGTGTGTGTAACTGAGCCAAGTGTACATCTAAAGGATATAAATTTTCTGTCTGCCTAATTACTAGCACATTCCCTTTGGTCTTCAATACTGTTAGACAAAGGATTTTCCATTTGGGTTTTTTCCCCGGGGAGCAACTTTTTAAAATAGTATCAATCAAATCTATTTAACATTCTGAGGTTTCCTTTTCGTGTCTCCAGAAAAGTACATTTACTTTGTTGGATTTAAAGACAACTTTACTATAAAAAAACAAGAAAGGGGTGCATTACTTCTATCACAAATATGAGGACTCTGGCAAAGCTAATTTTGGGACAAATGGATTTTTATTTCTCTGTTCCTTATCTCCTTTTCCTTCCCATGCAGTTACCACCTCAGAAGTCAAAAGTACTGAGATCTGGACCAATGCTAACTAGCCAGATCATGTGTGCAATTAAGAATATCCTGAGCGACTGTTGCCAAAGTCACTAAAAATTATTCTTTTATCACTGAGCCAGTCAGCATACGAAACCTCGACTTCCCACCTGGTTCTCCTGGTGAATGGTTTTGACTAGAGAGCTAAATCCATCATTTTTCAGGATATTTGTTTCAAGGGGTTAAATCCTTTTCAATCCTTGACTATAATGAGGAGCTCTCCAGGTATTTGGTAGCAATTCAGAATGTGTTGATAACATCTTATTTGTTTTCATGTATGTTGAGATTAATTGTTCCAGAAGGCAAATACTGACCTTAGTTTTGCCTGGTTAAAATTTATATTTTGATTTGATGAATCTTGACATCTGCTGCAATACATGGTTATTATGTCCCTTGTATATCACATTATTTTTTGGGGACAAAGGTTGAAGAGAACATAAGAAAGTTAATCATCTCTCTGTGGAATGCTCTGTGTTGCCTGAGGGGAGAAACCTGGAAAGCAATGCACCTGCAATAGGCTGAAGTTCTGAGAGAGGGAAGTAGAAATCAGTGATATTTTCAGTGCCTACTGTAGGGACATTGCAGAGCAGAGAAGCAATAGTCCTTCTATGCAGATTTGCTCACTGGCATGTAGAATATTGTCTTTAGTTGGAGGCACCATGGTACCAGAAAGATGCTGGCAAACTGGATCAGGTACACATGGAGCAATATGTATTAAAGGACTGGCTGGGCTGGCTAATGAGGTGATTTAAAGGGCTAAAACGTGCCACTGGCGAGGCAATGAAGGGGAAATCAAGTATCATAATTGTACAAATATGTTAATTAAAAGTTGCAAAACCAAAGGTAAATCAAAGGGTTGTCACTGGTAACCAATGGTCTCCATTTAGAAGGGGGCACAGAAGCTGGAGGAGAAGGGGCAGTGGAATAGTCTTCCAAGGCAGAGTTTTGGAGCCAAAGTATTCAGGACAGTCAAACTATATATGGACAAGTCATTAAAAGAATTTCTGTGAGAGGTGAGCCTGTGGGGACAAGAGGCTAGACCAGATGGCCTTATAGATTTCTTCCATCTTTAACTGTTACTAATCTGCCATCTACCCTGATGTTAACTCCTCAGGAGGATGCAGTACTTCCTTAAGGACTGGAATTCACTCTGGTGCATAGAGTATCACAAGAATTACTTGTTTTTAAAGTATCACCTATGCCATATGTAAGCCCTGAAAAAGAGGGGATATGAGACACAGGGAGTTTGGGCTTGGGAGCTGGACAAGGGCACATCTGATCATGTATCTTTGAATACCTACATGAAATTCATGCAAGCAAGGCTGAAAATTTGCACCAGTGTAACATTTGAGATTTGCATCCCAGTGATGCTCCACTTTGATCGTTCTTTCTCTTGCATTTATAAATGAAAAAGCTACTGAGGAACTTGAAGGGCCAAAGAGCCTTTGAAGTTAACTACATTAGTTCATGAGAGAATTTCTCAGTAAGACTAAACACAGTATTGTGTGTATAAAGCACTAATATCCAGGGTTATTTTGACATAGTTCACAAGGGGTAAGGGAGGGAAAAATGAATGCACTGTGTCAGTACAGGTTCAGAAGTAAGGATTATGTATTTTGTGAGTAGTTTTGCCCACAGCTGAGAGACATTCAGCTTCTTCATAGGTTTACAATGGTACCAAAGTCTTTTTTTTTTTTTTCCTCTTGAGGTTTGCATTTAGTTCAGTGCACATAGCCTGGAGTAAATGATTCAAATTTTCTGAAAGAATAATCTAAGCAGAACTGTTAACAGGAGATTGCATGCAGCAAATCCAGCCTCATTTTCATCCAAGGCACTGAGCCTGCAGTTATTTTCTCATAAATCTAAGTGTCTGTTTCCATAGTTCCTGTTGTGGGACTGGGGACCTATTTATTAAATCCAGTTTTTGAGCAGATCCAGCCCATGTTAAAGTATAGTTCTTTAAGCAGTTTACAGATTAGCAGCAAGGTTCTTCTGCCCAGATAGCCTATTTTTACAGACACTGCAGGCCAAATCTTCAGCTGGTATAAATTGGTGTGGCTCCATCAAAGCTCATTTAATTGATGCTAATTTGTAGTAGGTGGGGATCAGCCATGAAAATCCAGCACGAGTTAACACATCCTGTAAAGTAGCTTCTTTATTTTTGTCATGCTTATTTCACGTGTCAGAAGTCTTAAATATTGTCAACATGTTTTTATTTGTAGCTGTGGATTGTATTACCTATTTAAAAAACAGCAATAGTTTTTGTTTAGTTTATGCATCAGTTTTCATTGCATATTGCATTTTATTAGCAGTTTGTTCCCTGTTCATACGCTCCCATTTAGCCTCCAGGTTTTCATTGTAGTACAACCTGCCTTGAAAAGTTGGATCTCTGTATCTTTAATTGTATAATATATTGAGTATTATGAAATTAAATGTACCTTACTACATGGGTGGGAGAGAGAGGAAATATTTTTACTTGAAGCCTTAATATTTTCTTTTTTTACTACTTTGTTTGTTGACCTCATAGGAAAGTCTGAATAGCAAAGACTTTGAAACTCCGGGCCAAATACTGCACTGACAGACAACCAGCATTTGGCCCCCATGTCAAAACTGGATGCAGACATAACCTGAAGTGAACAAGGGAAAAAGCCTCAGGGTGGCATATCTTCCTGAAGATCATTGATACAGTCTCAAAATACGTCTGTAAGCAAGTACATTAAAGAATTCTTCAAGTCTTGAATTTTAAAGAAGGTGATAGCAGGAACTGCCCTAATATCTTACATTTGCTTTTTTATTTATTTTTTTTTTTAAATTAAGCAAAACAAATGTATTTACTCAGTTTGGTTGAAGGCAGCTCTGAGGGTTGCACAGAGCTGTGTGTCAGTGGCCACGTGCAGCAAATGAGCTGGGCTGTGTTGCTGCTCTAATTGCTAACCAAGCATAACGTTGGGGCAACTTGGCCTGAGAGAATCCCCTCCCGGGCGTTCCCGTGGACGTTCCTACTCTCCTGCAAGCCTAATGTGGAAATTGCAATGTGGTTTTCTCTGGACTATATCTGTGGGCCAGACTAGAGATATATAGAGAGATATATATATATAGTCAATATTTTTTTGTGTGTGTGGGAAAGATGGGGTCAAGCTTGCTGTCTCTGACAGTCTGGGAAGTTGATGTCGAACCGTTTTTATGGTCTGTATTTCACCTGTTCTGCCACCTTGAATTGTTGGAATGTATCCGTGCAGGCTTTGTGGAGCTCTGTCTGTAACCTTTTTTGTGGCTCTCGTAATACATATATATTTTTTAACCCTTTGAGTCACTTCAGTATTTTCGAGTGTCCGTTTCTGCCCCGGTGCATTCGTTTGCTGAGCTGGCTCGTGGTGCTCTGCCCTTCCTCACTTCCACTGGTGCACAACGTGCACTGAAAGAGTAGAACTGGAAAGGCCAGTTCCAGTGCAAAGTCTGCAAGTGACAAAACATTAAAAGAAGTGACTGCAGGTTAAATCTCATTTTCAAGATGCTTATGGTAGAGTAGGAAATATGCTCTGTCTTTAAAAGTGTCTCCTGGTTGTGACCAATGAACCGTGTTTGTGAGGTCACAGCAAGTGGTCCATGAAACAACACTAAGTGAAGTTTTCTGTACTGTTTTTAATTCCAGTTGTGGGGTTAATAGGGATCCTGTGGTCCAGGACAATTGCAAATCATTGCTACAGAGCCACTGGAAAAAAAATGTTATAATGGTATTTGCTGCAATGTTCTGTCCAGATCCTCTGGGTTTATAAATCCCAAAGATGTACAGTTCTTAGTCTATCTTCATCTGCCTGTTTCTGGTCTTTGAAAATATGTCCATTTGATCTGTCAGGCTGGCTTACAACACGCACAGTTGCCAAGCCCTGCAGCTGCTGCAGGATTTCTGATGCCATAATTTGCATATATAGGCTAATTGCATTAAGCAAGGATCCATTCAAGCATGTTCATCATAAATGCCAGTCATATTTGTGTGCTGTCCTGTCTTCACGTGGCAGAGATTACCTTCTATATGAAATGGCCCAAACCGTAATCACCAGCCCCCATTGATGTTGGCGACATCAAAGAGGATTATATTAGCTCATGATCTGTTTTAATACATTTTATTTAAAGATATCTTGGCTTACAGCAATCTTGGCTTTCCTCCCTCTAAGTAATGGATAAATTATCCAAGTTTGTATTCGTTTCTTCATTATTGTTATTTTTTATTCTGCAGGACAAGTTTAAGTTCACATTTTGGAACATAATAAGGAGAGACAAAGGAAACTATTTATACAGGTGAATATATCTTTTAAGAGAGAAGCAGTTTTATAATAAATAGATTAGAATTACTACTAGAATAGGTTTTGTTCATCTTGTCACAATAACTTGAAATTTAAAGCAAGGCTTATTTCACAGCTGATATCTCCAGCCCTGAAACATTTTTAAAATGTCTTGGTTAGACATTTCAAATTATGTGAAGAAATATGAATCTACTTTTACAGATTAAAACAGTCCTAGAGAAGTGATGGTACATTTTCCAGTGCCTTATATATATGTGTATATATTTATATGTATATATATAATGCCTATATGTATATAATGTATATGTAATTGTGTACATATATTCAAGTAAAACTAGTTACAGGTGTCCTAATCTGGTGTATTTTAAATAGAACTGATCTGTGTTGATAAAAAAAAAAAGGTTGTGTCAGCAGCAAAATACAAAACGGAAATCACTTACTAAAATGTAAGCAAATAAAATAGACTGGAAACAGTGTTTCTGCCAGTGGTTATGTTCCAGGCCGTGGGAGACGCCATTTTAAGGAATATCCAGAGAGAAGGGAAAGCAGTGCTGGAAGCTGGGAGGAAGTGGAGAACGAGGGATGCCTGAGAGCCCCTCGGTGCTCAGCCCTGTGAAGGGGGTGCAGGGGAGGGGACAGGAGGGTTTCAGGGACCTCAGAGGGACCATCAGAACCTGCCTCAAACAAGTGGCCTTGAGAGCTCCGGCTCTTGGCCTGCCAAGGATGTCACAGCCCCACAGGCGTGGGTGGGACTGTGGCAGTTCTTTCCAAAGGGCAAATTGATTCCTTTCCCCCAGGGGGTCGGGTTTTTCTGCCCACAGGGATGCAATCCTGGGGACTCTGTCTACATACAGAACAGGGACCTTTCCAAAGCTTCAGGCAGTGGATCTGATCCAGAGAGAAAAGTGGCTGCTGTGGAGAAGACTCATCTCCTGACTGTAAGGAAGCTGATTCACGTTTCTTTGCCTTACAAGTTATTTCATGTTGTGTTGCCATCCTGTTCACCTTTTACACATGCATCCCTTCTGTGGATATTTCAAACAGTAATTTTGCCATTTATTTCCCAGGAATATGAAGCACTGACATAGCCTGTCCATGTGGTACTAGATCTAGAATACACCTGGCCTGGGATGGACAGTGTATGAGACCATGTGAGCACTGTGGGCACTGCTGAGGTTTGCCAGTATTTCTGGACTGTGTTAAGATATTCTGTCTCTCCACTCCTCATTAATGAAAGTCATTTCTGCATTTGTGGGCATGGCCAGTTTGCTCAGACTACATGGCAGAAGTGCACAGCATGACTTAGGCAGCAGATTCTGCCAGATCACAAGCTTTTCTAGGGGTTTAGTTGGATTTTTGAATAAAGGGGTACCACAGGTAAGTCTGGTATTTTAAAAAATGCCCCCTTTCTTTAATAAAACAATTTTAGAAACATAAGTAATTCAAACCCCTTTCTTTCAGCAGAAAGTAAAAGCCATAAAGGCCATATCCTACCTTCTGAGGGTGATTTCACACTTTTTAACTCCCAGCCTGCGCTGGGGCTTGGACTGTCCATCTATTCCTTCAATATGAGGTAAGAACAGGATTTTCAAGGATTTATTTGAGCATTGTATGTATGTGTGAAACCCTCCCATTGAGCTCAGTGAGAACTGAAAGAGATGATGGGAAGGATAAGTCTGGTTGGCAATGCCTGAAAGTCTTTAAGGGAACAGTAGCCGTCCATACAAGTGAGGGCTGTCCTTTATTTAGCACAGTTGGTTTGGAACTGAAGGCTGTCTGTGAGTTTGGCTTCAGTAGATCATGTCATTGCACACAGTCAGCAGTGGGGACTCAGTGTAGGGTTTTCAACACCAAAATCACAGGCTTCCAGTACCTTGGGTGAACACCTAAAGTGAGAATCCCTGTTTCCAGAATGGCACATAAGCTCATGAATGCTATTCCTAGCTCACGCTGAAATCTTAGTTCCTCTGAAATCAGTGGTAGTTTTTCCTTTAATAGTAATGGTGCCTCATTATACTTGATGTGCCTTTGGAAGTGGACTGTGGAAGCTCATAAAATTGCATTATAATCTGGTTCTAGTCCTGGGCACAGGTGGTTTAGCAGAATACAGCTTTGCTGTCAGTTTTTTCTCATGTACAGTCATTGGAACAGATGGTAGAAGGGTTTTTGTTGATTTTTTTTTTTAAATACAAACCAATGCTACTTTTTCTTAGGAAAAGCTCATCTTGTAGAAACTGCAGTGTCTGAGTAAATTCAATGAGTAACAGCATGATCCAGTTTTTGCAGCCTGAATATTATGGATCCATCTGGCCCTGGGATCAGCCCTTGCTGTCTCATTGACAGTTATCTAAAATAACAAGACTTAAAAACAAGAGAAGTAAGTAATTATAAATAGGTAGTACTTGGTTATGACTAATTTTTCAGGCACACTATGACATAATGGAGACAAACTGCTCTGTTGTTGGCCACAATCTCCTACATCAACAAGCACGTGCTTTGCGCTGCTCTCGGCGGCAGCTCTGCAGCACTGAGCCGGAATTCCCAGTAAGAGAGGGACCAGTTGGACATTCTGCTGGAAACACGAGCTGCACTTAAGGCACAGGAATGGGCTTCAGGCACTCTGGCAGCGGGTCCTGACTCCAGTGCAGATTCCTGCTGACTCCCCTGTCTGTCGGTGCCTCCTTGCTCCGTGTTGGGGGGAATTGTGACTTCCCGACCTCCCAAATGTGTTGTGTTTGTGGGAGGCTCCAGCTCTGTCGTTCTGGGACCAGCTGTGTAGCTGGAGCCAAGCAGGTTCCTCCCATAGGTCTTCAGGAGCAATAGGGCAGATTTGGGGCATATTTAACCTCAACTGAAAGCATAACTGAGGTCATGTACTTGGGGAGGAAGTTTTTGTGTGTTTGTGATTGGTGTTGCTGACAATAATCTCCCTCTTTCACACTGACTTAGGAAAGCTGTTTTAGTAAATACCTGAGAGGCATTTCTGCCTTGACACTTCCCTTGACCCCCAGCATATTTCCCTATAATCCAAACCCTCTGCACAATACCCACACTGCACAATTCTCATTCCAAGAGACCATATGCTTCATTGCCTTAAGCAGTTCTGCTCTTCCCTGCTTGCTTATTGGAATAGTTTTTCATGTAGATATAATAATAACTCAAATGACTGAGCAGAAATACAGTAAAAGAAATATATATATATATATATATGCAGAAATACAGTAAAAAAATGGCTGTAGGTTGGGAGTGACCTCAGAAAGGGGGACACTTTGATGTGCTATTGAGGCACAAAACATGTTGACATGTCATGGGCAGCTGAGGAAATCCAGCCTTTTACATCTTCTCTTGAGAACAAGGACTGAGCTGCTGTGTTGCCATGAGAAAACTGCTAATAATTCCTGTCTTTTTTTGTGTCTTAGTGCTGTGCAGAAGTACATATCTGTTTATCTACAGCTCCTTATTCACAGCACATGAAGCTTGCTGAAGAAGGAATAACATTGTCTGTTTGTGCACTAATTCTAGAGATATCTGTGCAGCTTCTCTTCATGTATCCCTAAAGCCTGGGATGCTGCAGGACTGCATTACAGCCCCATGTCACAAATGATGGAGAGACATTTTTGGGTACAAGAGGCTTGGGATGTCCTCTCTGGTTTTGGTCTAGTTATATATATGTAAAATATATATACTGTCATTAGCAGTGCCCTGCGTGGGGCTGTGAAAGCAATGTTCTCCTTTAGCCTGGGTTGGCATGACTTGATTTTTGAAGCCTAGTTCCTTGGATGCTCCATGACTGTGCTTAAGGGTAAATTCATCACTTGAATCCTACAGCTGGTGACTTGAATAAATTAAAGCTAATGTGGTGGTCAGACTAGCACAGTGCAGTGGGCTGATTTTCACCTGAAGGTCCTTAAAATTCCCCTAGGAAATGCATGAATACATTGGCAGAAATTTGACTGAATGAGCTCAGTAATATCATTTGGAAAAGAGAAAAAGCCACGATGCCATTTTGCCTGATCCATATGTAGAGCAATTTCCAAATTGCTACACACACATATACACATACATTTACATGCATATGTATGTGCAAAGATATTTATAAAACCAGCCACAGCCTTTCAATTGTGTGTGCTGTGATTCATCAGCAGCAATAGTTTTTGGCAGGGACATAATTTCAAATCTTCTGCTGAGGATGCCTGCCAAAACATTGTTGGACAGAGATAGGACGAGAAAAGTTATTTATAAATGGGGATAATTAGGTCCTGTGGTTATTAGTGTAAGGAACGAGACAGAGAGACGACATGTGCAGTAATGAGTATTGTAATATGAGGAGATGCTCTCCATGATTTTCTATTTGATGATTGAAAAAATAAAAAAAATCAAAATCTCTCAGGTGAAATAACATGTGGTGCTCTCAGCTGGGAGAGTCATACTGTGGGACTGTGTGTGTCACACGGGTCTCAGACTAATGGAAGCTTGGAATCCTTCCACAGGATCCAGGTGCTGACTGTCATAACTGAGGTTGGACTCTGTTTCCTCAGTCCTGGACTTTGCATTTTGTCTTCAGGCAAAAATAAACCCTGATCAGACATAGGAACTGTACTAATTCCTCTTATTTGGAAGCAGTGTCAGGGGAGAGCAGTGCTGGGGGTGATGCTCATCGTCTCTGCCAGCAGAGTCAGTCATGCACGTTACACCCCTTTGTTCTTCAGAAATACTGTCACTGGGAGAAATTCATCTTTGCACTGGCCTTCTCCCTAGCGGTACAAATCCAGTGACCACAGAGTGCAGTTCATCCCCACAGGGTGTGAAAGGAGCCCGTGCTCACACAGACTGCCCAGCACCCAGGACAATGCTCGCAGGACATTCACTGCACAGGAGTTGGTCACATGGTGAGTCAAGAGAATGGCAACTAATATTAAAGAATTCTTAGCTCCTGGCTTTATCCCAGGCTTACTAGGTAGTGTGATTAACGTGCAGTAGACACTTAAGCACACCTCTGCATTTGAACAGTTGAATATCCCATTAACTTTTCTTACTTCCAAGCTATTTGGCCTGACCTCACAATGCCTGGGATTTTTAAGGCCCCAAGCTCCTGAAGTCTCAGTAAATGCTTGCTTATGGGGGCAGGTTTCTGGGTTTTTCACTAGGGGTGAGGGGAAAAGATATCTTCAGCATCACAGAGAAGCTTGAAATACAAAAATGGTGTCTCTCCAAAGGTCATTATTCCTCCTGCAAAGTGTGGGGTTTTAATCGCTGGCACAATGCTGAGGAGTTCCCTGCCCTCAGGAAGGTTATCCCTGTATTCAGAGGTGGGTGCAGTGTGAGCAAGTGCTGGGCTCGGCCCGGGCCGGTGTCTCTGGGGCGGGGGTGCTGCTGGGACAGCTCGTCTGGCTCGGGCGGAGCCGCAGCTGCTGCTCCTGCCCCGTTGCCAGCGGAGAATGGCACGGATGGGGCTGAATACCCCACAGCTCCTCCGGGCCTGGAGGGAGCGTCACTTCCCCAAAACTATTTCATCCCAGGGTTGTGCCCACACATCCTCAATGCAGCTTGTATGTGAAAACACTGCATTTAAATGCTGCTTCCAGAAAAAGAAACAGCCTGTGCCAAGCTCATCCCTAGGGTGACTTTTTTTGAAATTGCAAAGCAGGGAATATCTGAAACAGCTACTGAGAGGAAAGGATATTTTGGGGGAGCTAGAATTTTCCCTTTGTACTTCTTGTAAAGCATTACATGGATCCTTAAAACGAGAAATCTCCTGAAGTGTGTAATGATGTACGTCACGGTGCCTCAGATGGCTCTGCCAGCAGAGCACTCTCTCCTGGTAAGTGAATTTGGCAGCACAGGTCTTTCAGTGGTTTGCAAGTGCACCTAAAAGCAGTGCTGGGTTTATAGGGCATAGACTGCAGTGCCTAAGTATTAAGTGCTCAGTAATGACTGCAACAGAATCCAACACTGTCAAGACCGTAACAACTGCAAATTTATTTTTTTTCTTTCTGAAACAGAAAAAAAAAATGGTGCAAAGAGAGATCAGTTGAACTTTCTCAAGGCAGCAAATGCTGTTGCAAAAGCAAATTCTCACTTGCTAATCAGGATTAGGAGAAGTGCCTGGGTTCTGTTTGGTTGTTGGGAGCTCTCAGCAGCACCTGTGCTTCATTATCAAAATCAAGGTTTACTGTTATCTAAGACAAAAACGTTGGGAGGGGGGGTGCTCCTTGAGGCAGTAATATCAAATCCCCTTTTGTTTCCTGGAGAATGATTACAGTGAAATACTTTGCTTATGTTTCCATTCCCTAGACCATCTGTTTCAAATTAAACCCTTCTGGCGTGATACATCATTATTTATTAGAGCATTACATTAGATAATGCAGTGTTAGTATTGCTGTTATAAACCCTTAGTTTCATAAGTGTGACTCCAGGGGCAGAACTAGATGTGTTTACTTAATGAAAGGGCCAGAGACTGTTAATAAAAATAGTTTTCCAGTTCACAAATTACCGGTTTTTTAGGTCTTTCACAACTACATTTTTGGTGTGTCTTTCAGTTGTTGCAGCTCTGACTGTGTTTGCAAAGTAGAGTGAAAACTTCTGGTTTTAGATGACTGAAGGTGAAAGTACCGAGGACTTGTTAGTGATAAACTATGAGGCAAAATTTAAGAAGTACAAGACTTTGTAAGGAGACTTTTTTTTTAATTTTCAGTCCCAGTGTGTTAAAGAGCCTCACTCGATCCTTACTGGAGGAGAAAGGAAAGAGATTGAGACACAGCAAAGCAAATCACAGCTCTGTTTGAGATACTCCAGTTTACCAGTGATGCCCAGTGTTAGTAAAAATATTTCCTTCAATCTACTTCAGTTAGAAAGATGGTGACTGTGAGGAATGGATTAATCATTCCTGATAGAAAGACTGTGCATGCTTTAGATAAGGCAAAGCCTACTTTTAATGTGCTTAGAGAGAGTGTGTCTGGGGAAGAGGACAAGTCTTTTATCTTAAATGAGCTTCTCTTTTTCTGGTCAAGGGAGATCTGAAGAATCCTCTAGTGGGTGATTCACAACACCTAGATTAAATTCAAGATCTGAATCACTGCTAAAATATATAAATGTAGGTTTGCTTTCATGGCAAAATCTCCCAAAATTTTGTGCTGCATTTAACTGACACAGAACTTGTGTAGTTCTGCTCACCCTTCAGTGAAGAGTCAGATACAGTCAGGAAGCCGGGATCCCCTTCAAAATATTTTCTTTTTTTTCTTTTTTTTTTTTTAATTGGTCAAATCATACCAACCAAAGTTGCTTAGAAGCAGTACTCTCTCTTGCTCTATAAAAAAAAAATGTATTAAGTGAGCTTAAGTAGCATAATTTTATAACCTGAAAGTTTAACCTAGTGTATCATTTAAATTTTGCAGGGTCTGAGGCAGGCCAGGATGACATCAATATTTCCTTTAAGAAGGCCAACAGTAAATCCTCAGTGTGTGTCTGAATACATGTGGATCAAATGACATAATGTTAACTTTTCTCTCTCTCTGTTTCTCTTTTGAAAATAAACTTACACTTTTTTTTTTTTACATGGGGAAGGTGATACATGGTGAGTAAATACTTTAAGGATCATGGAAGAGGCTTTTCAAAACCACATTTTCCTGGTTTCAAATGTCCTTTTATTAGTCTGTTTTGTCTAAAAAAAATGCCTGAAAGTTCATAAGTTTTGCTTGCCAGTTGTAGGCTGGAGACCTGCCGTTGCTGTGCCTGTAGCTAACGGTAAAACATCCAAACACTGACTCATCCCCGCAGCGATCCAGGGCCCAGCCAGAGCTGAGTTGTTTGTTTTCCCGGGGCAGTTCACCCTGAGGGTTGCCACGGACCTGCTGCTGCCACAGGGATTTCCTGCCTGCCAGGGAAAGCAGCACCATTTGTCAGGCCCCATTTGTGCTGACCTTTCTGCCAACCCTGCTGGCTTTCTGACTTCTCCTTGTTCTGGTCACAGCACAGTGAAGAGGCCACCCTAACCTTGGGCACCCTCCTTGAAGGTGTCTCTGCATCCAACCACAGAAATGGGATAACCCCCTGGGAATCATCCCCGAGTACTGGACCTATGGCATCAGTAGCACGAGCATTTACTGTTTTAGCTAACAGAATAATTCCATTAGTGGGTACCCTCAGTAGGTTGTTATCCTCTTAGGTGGATTTTCTGCTCACAGATGAAATACAACACAATAAAACTGGATTACAATAGCAGCAATATAAATATATATAAAAAGAACAAAGCTAGAGGTTAAGAAGTTCTTGATGAGATGCAGGACTGTATGTTCAAGCTACTGGTAACTTTCAGTAAATTATTTTTAGAGGTTTTTTTTTTTAACGTGATTGAATTACAAGTTTTACAAAATAGTAAACATAATCTAATTAAAAATAACATTTTTGGATTTACTGAGTAAAATCTAAGGTAATCTCGAAAGACCTTTGCACATGAATTGTATAAGTGTATTAGTACCTAATCCAAGCAAAAACAAGCTGCAGAATGTGAGCACAGGCACAGGAGATTCCTAATGGTGAAGTGTTAGCACAGGAGAATGACATCCAAAATGCAGCACTGAGGCAAACAATCAATATTATCCATTTTCATTTTCTGGTGCAATGGGATTACCCAGATGTTTAGCAATACTTTTTTTGCTGAGGAAACAGTTTTGACTGTTGCTTAACAACAGCCTCAAACTTTTCTGGTGGTGAGCAGAGCCCAGCCCTGGTATAAGTTGGTGACACCGGGAGACTGAGACCTGGGGGAAAGGGACTGTGCTATTTATGAGGAACTGTATGTGAGGTTTTGAAACTAAACTTTTTCCTTCTGGGCTCTTGGTAAGAAAGCACATACACTGCATAAATACATACACCTGCCTCTATGATAAGGGCTAACACTTCCAAGATAAATCTAAAGAAAAATAATAACAAAGCTATGTAAGAATAAACAGAAAGATGAGTACCTTAAATAGAGAATGAACAGGCAAGAAGGATAAAAGGGGAGAAAAATCATCTACTCTCTAGCAAATTTTCATCAAGGTCTGATTTACGTGATTGGCCCCTGGGAGCCACTGTTGGTCTGTGAAATGCCCAAGAGCCAAAGGACCTGTGCTACAGTGAGAGCTGTATCTCCTCCGCACCATATGTGTGTGAGACAGAGACACAGAGCGGTGGACAGGGGAAAGGCACTCCACTGGAAAGTGGTTTAACTTTAGCAGAAAGACCATTCCTTGTGGGCGGGCACAGCGTCCTTGTAGCCCTGCTGTCAGTGCCCAGGGCTCCGGGGGACACAGCGGTGCTCGGGGGGAACAGGCTTTGTTCTCAGTTGCTCGGGAGGAACAAGCTTTGTTCTCAGTTGCTCTGGGTCACTCACACTGCTGGAAATCTGGCTCTTGGAAACTGTCTGTCCTGCTGGCATATTGGTGGAATAACAGGAATAGTATTGGAGAATTTGTAGTGTGGGGAATGTGGTTATGGAGTTGAAGCTTGAACAGGTGGACAGGAATGGTAAGAATGCATAATGAAATATGTAAAGGCTGGATAATGGAATCTGTAAAATCTAAGGGCATCCCAAGGTCCACATTCAGCAGCATTTCTGTCACCATTTGCAAACTGCTGAATCTAACAGATAGAAACTGTTGAATTTGGGATGTCAGCTCAGAAAAAGGTGGCTCTGTTCTGCTTCTCTTTCCCCAGGGCCTCTGTTGTGAGGTTGTTAATTGCGCCATTGCTCATATACAGGTAATTAATGTTCCAGTTCAACCACAGAATGTATTCTGCACAAGGCAATGCCATGCAGCTGTGATGAGCTCTGGCTTCTGAAGGAAGTTCAGGCACAAGAGGTGGGATGGGAATGCCTGGGCAGTGCTGCCGCCTGGAGCAGATGACACAGGAACGTGTCCAGGTGGGTTTGGAACGTCTCCAGAGAGGGACACTCCACAACCTCCCTGGATACCCTGTTCCAGTGCTCTGCCACCCTCAATGTAAAGAACTTCTTCCTCATGTTGAGGTAAAACTTCTTGTACTTAAGTCTATGGCCATTGCTCCTTTTCCTGTCACTGGTCACCACTGAATAGTCTGGCACCGTCCTCTTGGCACTCACTTTTGAGATATTTATATGGGTTGATGAGATCCCCTCTCAGTTTTCTCCAGACTAAGCAGGCCCAGCTCCCACAGCCTGTGTCATAAGAGAGAAGCTCCAGTCTCATCATCTTTGTGACCCTCTCGAGCAGCTCCTTGTCTTTCCTGTACTCAGGAGCCCAGAGCTGGACACAGTGGTGTGGCTCAGGGATTATAACTAAATATGATGGACCTGGCAGCGCTGGGTTACTGGTTGGACTCGATGATCTTACAGGTCTCTTCCAACCTAAAGGACTCTGACGCTCGCTTTACCCACGAAACCCGCACCCCGAGCGCTCACACCGGCACCGCGATAGGCAGGGCTGCAGGGGCTCCCGGTGCCCCGGGAAATGGTTTTGGGGCGGAAAATGGTTTTGGACCGGCTAGGCAGGAGCAGTCCCTTCTCCCTCCCTCGAGCCCGCGCAGCCCCGTCCTGAGGCGGGCGCAGGTCCGCGGGCACCGCGGCTGAGGGGAGAGGGGCCCGGGCCGGGTCCGTGAGGGTCCATGGGGGTCCGTGAGGGTCTATAGGGGTCCGCGGGGGTCCATGGGGGTCTGTGCCGCCCCGTCCTCCCCGTTCGCAGAGGAATCTTGCCCCGCGCCGCGCTCCGTCCGGGGCGGGGCGGGCGGCGCGGGGCGGGCTCGGCGCTGAGGGGCACGCGGCCGCCCCGCCATGTCGCTCCGCCGCGCCCTGGCGCTCGCCGCCTGCGGGCTGGCGGGCGGCTCCGTCCTGCTCTCCGCCGTCGTCGTGGGCAAGCAGCCGGCCCGCGGCGGTGAGGGCGAGCCGCGCCCGCCGGGCTCCGCCGTGCCCGCCGCCTCCACCGCGCCGCCCGGCTTGCTGCTGCTGCCGCCCGCCGCCTCCTGCCCGCCGGCCGCCGGCTGGATCGAGAGACCCGCCGGCAGCGGCGGCTACTGGGACAGCAACTGGGACAGGTGGGCCCGGCGGTGGGGGCCGTGCGGGGCGGGCGGGGCCCGCGGGGTCGGGGTGCCCCCGAGCAGCCCCCGGCCCGGGCTGACAGGGCACCCCCGGGGCGAGGCGGGCCCCGGGCCCCGCTCCGGGGGGAACTCCGGGGGTGACTGCTCGGGGCACAGTGTCGGGGAGTTCCTGAGCACCCGTGAAACGCTGGAGTGCTCCGGAGGGATGTGCCCGCGCCGGGGTTTGTTTCAGACAGCTCGGAGACTTTCCCCTGGGCAGGTAGAGCCCTTTATTGTGATGCTGCTCAGCCTCGGGTTTGTGATGCTGTGAGCACTGGGGAGAAGACGTGCGGGGTTTTTATGTTGGTTTGGTTTTTTTTTTTTTTTTTTTTTTTTTTTTTTTTTTTTTTTTTTGTTGTGGTTTTTTTTTTTTAGTCCATTTCTCACTGTTGTGTATCTGCAGCGAGGTTTCTCGGCTCGGTGGCAGTGCCCGTGTGGGTGCCAAGCGCTCTCAGGTGCTGGGTGTGCCCTGGGCCTGCTGCTCATGAGACTGCCAGGTACTGCTTTTAAATCCTGGTAAAGGTAATGGTGCTTTGAACCCGACTCAGTCGTGTTCTTCAGTGTCGAAACACATTCACACAAGGGTTAACTGCATTTTTTTATCATTCTTTAATTAGAACGTGCAGATATCTGTACTGAGCTTTGGCTCATTTAGCTTCTGTCTGGTAGAATTATCTCCCTGGAGAGACTTATGTCAGGCTCCAGTTTAATCATGGTAAATCCAAACTTAAGCACTAACAGATTTTTATTTTATAATGCATCCAGTTTTGGTTTCTGAGAGGCTACAGGATCAAATGGTCGTATAAGTAGGGCTATGTACACCACAGTGATAAAAATAAAACCTTTATTAAATAAGATTATATCTGGTTACACAGTTACATTGAGGGAGGTACTAAAACTGCTTGTTTAACTGTGGCTCCAGGCCTTCCTGCTTCTGCTGAAGGGTTGATTTTCTTCAGGGATTCTAAGCTACTTTCAGATTCGTTTGTGGGTTTTTTTTAACCAAATCGGGAAGTAGGGGTTGTGCTATAAGCAATGGAGCTGTTGCAATGGCCTGAACAAATACAGCAGATGATACTGCAGAGCAGTCAATGACGGTGCACAGTGTCACCATTTGTCATGGCATGCAAACAGTGGAAGTGTTAATATATTAGCACAGATCAATTTTAGTTTTTTCTGCTTGGTGCCTACCAGTTGGTGTGCTGTGGCTTTGGCTGTGCCTGCTTGTAATCTCAGTTTTGATTTTTGGATGTTGTTGGCAGAAGCAACATGAAAACATGAACAATGTGAAAAGTTGTTGAATGGCTTATAAACACCCGGGGCATCTGACCACTCCCCTCTGGGGGCAGGGAGTGTTTACAAAGTCAAGTCGTGAGCAGACAACCAGGTATTACAATATTCTTAGCAACTGATGGCTTTGCAAGTTTGAAACAGAAGAGTTGCAGGGTATTTTGCATTTCAGACGTGCTGGTGGTGTGGACACCACGCCTGGAGTGTTGCACTGGTCTGTGCCCCCTGCACAGCAATTGTACAGCTCAGTTCGTGGAGAAGACTAGATACAGGTTTCATTCGTGTGAAAAACTTTATTTCAGCCATCAGATGAGTTAGTCCCTTTGCTGCTTTACAAATGTGCTTGAATTTATTTTAAACCCTTCTTTTTGTTCTCCTAATGTGTCTTTCCAGCAGTATGGTTTCCACTGAATCAAAAGAAGTATCCTATGAAATAGGAATGGAATGTCTTGTTATTGGGCTCTTGTTTCGTTTTTAATGCCTTGCTGAAGTTTAACAGCTTAAGAAATGTGTTGAGCCTCATTGTTTAGTGGAAATCTTGTGTTCACTAAAGGAAAATGGAGGCAGCAGGGCTTTTCAAAGCCAGTCTTGCTGTGAGCTGTAGAAATAGGTACAGAGGAAGCAGCAATTTTCTATGACTAAATTACTTTGTCTCAAACTGAATAAAAGTTGTATTTTTTATTTTAAAAAATCTATCAACAAATAAACAAGTTTAATGGAAGAAGTGAAGTCTGGTATGAATTAAACGAACTAACTGGTTTTTAGGTATGAGATCAAGGGAAAGATTTACACTGTGAGGTGTGAACGTAGCAAAAGGATTTGTATTAGTGGGGTAAAGGATCAGTGCAGGGAGGGGCCCGGGCTCGTCTGTGGAAGGTTTGGACAGGGGTGGTGGTGCCAGGGCAGTGTGGGTGTCAGTGGCACTCAGCTGAGACACCAGGGCACGGAGGGGAAGATCCTCCCTGTCCTCGGGAGGAACCAGGTCAGCTGTCTGACTGACACTGTGCACTGTGCCAAGGGAAGAAAGATTAAAGTGGCACGAGGGGAAAGAGTAATGAAAAAGATGAAAGGATAAGTACACACTCCAGGCTGACAGATAAAGTTACTGCAGAGACCTGAGGTGACCTGGTTTAAAGCAGAAGATAATTCTCAATGTGCACTGCAGAAGGTTGGAGCCTTTCTAGGATATTGTTGGGGGGATGGTTTTTCAGTCATTTGATGTAAATGTGATTGATAAAGTGCAGATTTTCTGAGTGTTATCACAGGGATATGGAGCACTTTCTTTTCTTTATGATCAGTCAACACCTGTTCCTCTTTTCCCGGGTATCCTTCCTGATTAGTTAGTCACAAACACTACTGTTACACCTGTGACTGAAAATCTCAAGAACAACTACTGAATCATCAGGAATTGAAATATAAAGTCTCTGCTAGTGTTTATAATCTTCTTGTCCAGACAGACTGTGGTTTTAGTGTACACGATTTCTTGGCATTGGGATTTAACCTTTTCTGTTGTGTTTTTGCTTTTATTTTCCAAGCATTAATTCAGAGGTGGCTTTTACTAAACAGCAAATTTATCTAAGTCACCTTTTAACTTATATTTATTTATACCTCTCACACAAAGGTTTGTGATACAAATGGCTAAATTGTCAATGTTGGTGTTTCAGTTATATCTGGACATAAGGCAAGGGTATCTACCTGTAAAATTCCTCTGCCTTTTAGTCTCCCCTACACCCGAAAATGACACTTTAAATGTGTTTGTTTAGACGTGAACCACTGGCTCTTATCAACCTCAAAAAGAAAAATGACGAAACTGGGGAAGAAGAACTTTCCTCTCGCTTGGATCACTGCAAAGCAAAAGCCACCAGGCACATATTCCTTATCCGTCATTCCCAGTATAACTTGGATGGCCGGGCTGACAAAGACAGAACTCTGACCCCACTCGGTACGTGTCACCCACAGCATCAGGCTTTGAGTGTTTTATAATTAAATGCATTTCACTTTTGCTGCTGTCACTGTTTCTGGGAGTGCTGCTAATCAGGTAGTTGAACTGAGGATAACCTCTGCCTGTGTTAATTCATTGATCCTGTGAGTAGGTCTCAAATGCTAATTGGTATTACTTTTAGTAGTGTACTTTAAAAGCAGTGGATGCTTTTTTGATTATATATATGTCAGCACTGTTTTGAGAGGGCAAAAAATTGTCCTTGTGGTGGTTTTTTCCTCCCAAACCTTAATTACTGGTGTGCAAACAGGAGTGAAACGCTAATTTGAGGCCTCAGGTGCTATCTTAAACTGGTAACAAAGTCTAATCTTAATCCTGTCTCATCCTGTGCCTTAAGTAAGTGACTTAACCTGTCTGTTGTGTTTTCACCTGGGAGATGGGATGGAGCCTTTCCCGAGGGTGCCGTGACCTCTGGAGCTGGTGCTGCCCTGATGAGCAGGGCACTGTCAGGCCTGGGAGGGTCTGTCTGACACAGTCACTCTGTGCTCCCCAGACAGGTGGCTTGGCTTAGCACTGCCTTTTATTGGAAGTGACTTCCTTGGGATGGGGCTGGCAGGGATATTGAAGATTTCAGTGAAAGTTGTTCAATAAGTTTTGATTTATTTTTTTTCCTAATTAAAAAAAGAATTTTTTTGTGCCAATGGAAATACGACTTGAAATCCAGCCAATAAGCTTGGTCTGAGTAAGTAGTGACTCTGGTAAAAATGATTTCCAGTTGCTTTTTGAGAGGAAGAACCCTGCCATCGATGGAGGCCTTTGCTGTCTGCTGGACACCTTTTACTGTGTTTGCGTGAGACCCGGGAGTGTCACCAATTTATGTAATGAATATCCTTTTTAAGGTCGAGAGCAGGCTGAGCTGACTGGACACAGGCTGGCAAGCTTGGGATTAAAATTTGATCAGATTATCCACTCCTCCATGACTAGAGCAACTGAAACAACTGAAATTATAAGCAAACATCTCCCAGGTAAGACACTTCCCTTAATTTTTCATTGTCTTCTGATCCTTAAAAGTGCTTCCAGTAGAATTCTAAGCTTGTCCTTAAGGTTGAGGTGTTATTTAGCCATTTTCCAGCCCTATGTGAATATGTCTGTAATAAAGAAACCTACAACTGTAATTCTGCCTGTTTGCAGTGTATCTTTAAAAGTACAAGTACACGTTTTCAAAGTGCAGCAGTCTGGGAAGACTCAGCTTGCTGTGCCAAGCTGGTCTGGCTGTTCTCAGCTGAAATAAACTTTGTCTTGCTGATGGCAAAACAGTTGTGTTGGAGAGAGAGACTAAAATGGACTTTAGGATGGAGAGGAAGCTCCCTGGAAGAAAGACTATGAAAAATGCATTGACTGTAGAGTTGTGGGGCTGTTTGTAGTAGCATGTAAAGTAACAGCTCCTTTCTGAATGTGTATTTGATATTTCAGGAGTCAAAAAAATTAGTACTGATCTGCTGAGAGAGGGAGCCCCTATAGAACCAGACCCTCCAGTCTCCCACTGGAAACCAGAAGCTGTGGTAACTGTTTCTTTAAAGATTTTTTTGTTGTTGTTTGTGATTTTTTTCAGTATACTCTGTATGGGCAGTAGTGATAACTTGCAGTGTCTGAGCTGATGGTTTTTAATCATAGGGTTTAGATAATTGCATGCTCTCCTCCTGCCCAGTGAGTGTACAGAGCAGTTAAAATCCCTTCAGTGTTAGTTCAGGCTCGTGTGCCTCCCCAGAAGGAAGAGCTCTGGGGCAGGCGAGGCCCTCTGGCAGTGCAGGGGGCTCTGAGCTGTGTGTGACTCTGCCCTCAGCAGTATTACGAAGATGGAGCTCGAATCGAGGCAGCTTTTCGGAACTTCATCCATAGAGCTGATGCCAAGCAGGAGGAGGACAGCTACGAGATCTTCGTGTGCCACGCCAACGTCATCCGCTACATCGTCTGCAGGTACGGCCTGGGGCTGCAGGGCCAGCTCTGCCCCACAGGGGTGGCCCTGCTGACGTGCTGGGGGGTTCTGGCACCACTGAGGTGGGAGGTGGGTTGGTTTGCCTTGTTTGAAGGAGTTGGAGATCGGTGCCTGCATTGTGAGCAGCTGCTCCTGCAGCTTCATCACAGGATTCATTTGCAGATACAAGATACACTTGAAAATTAGAACAGTTTCATTCTAATTCTAAAGCAAAAATGGCTAAATTGGTGAGACTCAGCTTTTTGGTACATCTGAACAGTTACTCTAATACCATGTGCTGCTGCTTCCATAAACCTGAGGACAGTGCCTGTGTGACTGTTGGAAAAGACAACAAATAGAGCATCTGACTGGATGTGTCTCCTTGAGGTGACATGAATTTGATCTCACATAATGAAAGATTGATTTAGTTTGGGGAATTCTTTACTAATGGAGATTTTTGAGTTATGTTCAAGTTGTGTTAGTGTGTTTTTGCAGTAACATCCAGTATTGGACTAAGGGGAGAGTGGATCTTTCCGATAACATCAGGGTTGTTCATGAAGGAGAAAACAGTTCTGGATCCTTGCCTGTCTCTTGTGTCCAGCCAGCTGAGTCTGTTTTATTCCTCTTCCCTCTCAACAAAGCACTGTCTGTAAGATCATTTGTCGTGAGCAGGACAGATGTGATTAAACTTTAATCTGATCAATACCTACAACAACTTCAGTTAGCTTTATTTAGCTGAGCTAGTTAAGTGCTATCCTTTTTGCTCTCTTGGCTGCTTTAGAGCTCTTCAAAATTGCTGTACTTAAAATTATTGATCAGGTAAACAGAATATTCTTTCCTGTGCCAAAAAATATCATGTCGCTCCTACGGAGGCTTTTTCTGAAATACTTACATACTTTTTCTCTTTGCTGTTCCTTCCCTCTTCATTTTAACGTTTCTCCTGTGCCTCCTATTCCAGGCTGGCTGATAGCACAGTTGAACATGACCCATGTAACATTCCCTTTAGACCTAGCTTGGCTGGAGCTGGTATTTAATTTCTTGGGCTTTGTACAAGACTGTCATAAGAGCCAAAACCAAGTTATTCCTCAGTTTCTGAGGCAAAAGGTGTTTGGGACAGTGTGGTGTTTTTTCCAGCTGTTTAATCCAAGGGATGGGGGCTCCTGTTGGGTCAGGAATTTCAGAATAGCTGGGGACCAGCTGTGATACGTGTTTCTATAGAAGGCACAAGGTACTTTTTCTTGCCCCTCACAGGGAATGATGTAGCTGAGGGAAAGGAGTTGGGTGAACTTATTCCAGAGACAGCCTGAGGCCCCTGGAGTGAGCCTGTCTGTGTGCTCTGGTTGTTGCACCCCTGCCCGTGTTGGTGCCATGGTGTGTAACAAGCAGTACCCACCCACGCCCGGGCTCTGTGCAGGTGGCCCTTGGGGTGCTGAGCCTGCTGTCCACCTGTCCCCACCTGCTCAGGGTGTTGTGGTGCTGCAGCTGCCTCGGGCACAGCCTGGGCTGTGCTCTGGGCTGTGCTCTGGGCTGTGCTCTGGGCTGTGCTCTGCGCTGTCCTGTCTGTGCTGAGGTCTCTGGGAGCGCCCCCGGCAACCTGCCTGCGTGCAGCTCCTGCCTTCTGCCGGCCTGAACTAATCCTGTCAGCACTAATCACCCCCATCTGCTGGACTCTGCTTATCCCAGGGCACTGTTGGCCCCAGTCCAGTTGCCAACGCTGTGGTTTTATATCAATTCCACAAGAATAGGATTTTTCTAAGGCTGGCTGGGAGCATTGACATGGAAACTGCAGAATGCCCAACCATTTTTTTTTTTTCCTTCCCCCCTTATGTGGGGCAGAAGGCGATGCTGTGAAGGCACGTTACAGTAATACCTGTGTCTGTTTTTCCCCAGGGCACTGCAGTTCCCCCCAGAAGGCTGGCTGAGACTGTCCCTCAACAATGGCAGCATCACTCACCTGGTGATCCGTCCCAACGGGAGAGTGGCCCTGCGGACACTGGGGGACACGGGCTTCATGCCCCCAGACAAGATCACTCGCACCTGAAGGAGCAGACAGGATGGCTGTCCAGGAGCTGCCTCAGCCTCTTTGCACTAGCACGTTCTGCCACAGTACCACTAGAGTTTTTGTTACCTTGGGGTGTGATGCTGTCTTAAAATGTCCTTTAGCCCCTTGCCTCCTTCATATTCATATCTGCCTTTCAGTCCAGAAAAGAAGAAACCTTTGTAAGCCTGAAGCTGTCCAGTCCTTAAGTATTCCCCAGAACTCAAAGCTGAGCTGTGGAATACTGAGATTGAATGTCTGCTCAGCAGTTGTAAGAGCACTGACTTTTTCCCCACCCTGCCGTGAATTTCTCTAACCAAAACTTGCTCCTGTGGATATTTTTCTTGTGCAGGAAAGTGATTGGTGTGGGAACCGCCTCTTATCTCACTGCAGCTAAAACAAAAGACAAGCCAGCTTGTTACAGCTCCTGCAGAAGAAGTGACAAACAGGGTATTCTGCTGTTCAAAGGACAAAGGGATAAAGCTTCAGTTTTGTAAGCTCTTAAGTGTGTATATTTATGTTGTATCATTGTTCTCCTCTGCCCCCAAAAAGCTCATGTCAACTGTGCCTGGAGGTTATGAGCATAAAGCAGAGGGTAAAAACCCCATTTGCCTCAGAGCTGTGGTGCTAGAATTAACTGCTGCTTATATTAAGTGTTCTGCCATCCTCAGGATGTCCTTTAAGGTATTCTGAACGTCGTTTTTCAGTTTTGTAAAGCCTTTAACTAAAACGTGGTCTGGAGAAGGCTGTAGAGGTGAGTCTGTAGCAGTAAGATGGAAGGAACACAGCAATCTTCTGAAAGTGCTTTCAGTTGCTGAGTGCTCTCTCCCACTGATTTGTGTTTGTTGATACCTTACTTTGACAGCAGAGAAATGGCACCCCTGAGTTGCAGGAGTGGTGCTGCAGGTCAGAGGCTCTGCAGTGCTGCTGTTGCTGCAGGGGTGCACAGGTGTCCCCGGGATGGCATTTCTAGGCTGATGTGTGGGACAGGCCTGGGGCAGAATGCTCCAAGTGCCTCCTTCCTACAGCTCTGACACTGCTGAGGGGAGGGCTCAGCACCATTCCAGCTCTTTGCTGGGCACCTGAACCCCTGGAGGAACTTGGCTCAGTTAAAAGCTGCAGTCTTGCAAAATTTCACTGTATGCACAGTCTGCCTTGGGGACAGCAAACACAACTGACTTGTCTCACAGGTTCTCTTATCAATAAGGATGTTGGTTAGAGCCTGAACTCACTCCTGTCAGAGCTGTGTGAAGCATAATCGGGGCACACAACCTCTGGAGACAGGGTTTGGGGCTTGTTTGATCCCACACTGCTACAGCAGGATGAGTTTGGGGAACTGGGGCCAGGAGGGAACAAACCACGATCGTTGTGTAGTGCAGGGTGTGGGGGCAAGAAGAAACCATCATGACGTATCTCTCATTGATGCAATGAGAATAATTTATCAGTTTTTGTCTATTAACTTTTTAAAAGTTTTGAATAAAATACTTGGTCTGTCTTTCTTTCCTGTCTCTTCAGCTGAGTGGCTGCATGAGCAGCTGTAGCACGTGTGGCTGCACAGGGAGTGTCCCAGGTTGCTGAGGGCAACACTTCACCTGCCAACTTTGTTCTTTTAGCTCCAACCATCTGAAATATAAACTTGGGATAGGAGCCAGCACGGAGGGAACTGCTGGAGCCTAAGCCCAGGGCTGTGTCACTTACCCCACGTGGAACAGGAGCACCAACACCAGTAAGATGAATGTGCTGGGTATTTTTATCTGTGTGTGTGTGTACACATACTCTCTCTCACACCCCCCCTTACGTCCCCTATGTCAGGCTCTTGGTGGACAACCAGAAGACACACAACACCTCTCTGCACAAGTACACAAATTAATGAGTTTTGGTGACAGTTAAGGTGGAGGGGAAAGTATGAAATTTAAAATTAAATATATATTTTTTTACCAAATTCTGAGTTCCTGTCTCTTCAACACTAAGGCAGTCCTTTAAGCTCTGGGGATGTAGTGCAGTGTCACTGTGCACACACACAGAGATACAGGTAGTTGTGTGAACAAGGCCTGGACCAGCCAGGGAGTCACCCTGTTGTGGCATCAACCCAGCTCCTGCTCCCCGTGCCCCACACACTGAACACAGGGTGACACTTCCAGCTGTTCATTTGGTTTTTAATAGAAAGTGGGGCTGTTCTGCATTTTTAACATGACACTTTGCTAATTAAAAAACAACCAACAAAAACCACAACTAATCTTTTGCACCTTTAAAAGTGAACTTTTGGCCAAGAAAACACAATTCAAGCACTATCACTGATTTAAAGTGTCTCCACAGGCTCAGTGTCCAAGGGCTTTCTTCACAATCACAGATGATCCAATCGCTACATAAATTGCTATTTTTGTCATAGCTGAAGTAACACATGGTTAGAAAAATGAGCTCTGCAGTACAACTGGACTAATGCACATTATAGAACAGAGTTAAAAAAAATACTCGAGCGAACCAAACCAAACTTACAAAGTGAAAGGGAGGGGTGGGTGTGTGCAGGGGGGTGTGGAGGTGTCTGGCTACACGTACATACTGGTACCATACATTTAAATATTAAAAAAATGAAAGTAAAGCATAACAACAGTAAAAAGGACAAAGAACTAGAGTGTTAGTATCAGTCTCCTGGCTCAGTAACAAACTCTTAGCTCAGAAGGACCAGCATGGAGAAGAGCAGCTGCCCCTGCAGCAACTTACCCGTCAGTGTGGCTGGAACAGGGGATGAGCTGAGCTGTTTCTCCAGAATGATAAAGACGTAACTTATTAATGTTAAATTATTTAAAAAAACCCAAACCAACTAACCAACTCCCCCCAGAAAAACCCAAACCAACCCCAACCCTCTCAAGGTAAAACTGTAGGTATGTGGGACCTTAAAATGTTTTATACCACGGAGCTTGCTGCATCAAAAAAAACAAATTAAAAAAACAAACAAACAAACAAAACTACCAACGAAAAATACCTGTATAAAAAAAGTCAGTTAATGTAACAGCAGATTATCTTTGTGAGTTGTATTTTGTTTTTAAATGTCTCTTAAAGCATGACACCCACCCAAGCCCCTGCTTGGCGTCTGGAATATGACTGAATGAGAAGCATTTATATAAAGTAGCTCTTTCTAATGTCCAGCTCAATGGAACTGGGCTTATTTTTAACAAAAGAGCAAAATAAGCCTGTTGTTTTTTGGTTTTTTTTTAAGAATTTCTAGAAGAGGAGTCTCTCCCCCAGTGGAGAGCTATCGCACCAGATAATCAGACTTAAGAGACATTAAAAGACATCCTGTTCAGAAAGCCCAGAGAAAAACTGTGTTTTATCTGCCCATAGTAAGTGGATGCCACTTTTTTTTTTTTCAACTTCTAAAAGAACAAAAATTTAATTAAAAAAATATATTACAAAAGGCACTACTGAAGTTGCCAAAGCATTAAGTGCAGTGTTGTAGTCTGTCCTACGGAGGGTGCACAGTCGGTGTACGAACAGTCACTGCCGTGTGAGCAGCCGGGGGGGCTGGAATCAGCCCCGGGACTGGGGGGACCCTCGAGGGGCAGCTGGGCCGACCCCCCCGCCTCCCTCTGTGTTTTTAACCTGGTGCACTTCCCTGACAGCTCCAAGGTGCTTCCTCACAGCCTGTGGGACACCAATGCTCCCTGACCCGTCCCTTCGTACCAGCACAGCTGTGCCAGAGCCTCACCTTCTCATCACATTAATTTTTTTTTACCTCAGAGCTCTGTTTCTGGAAGCCTTTCATGCAACATTACAACCATTAGGCTTGCTATGGAAAACCCCGGAGTTTTGAAAAGCTTTCTTCACTCCCAGCATTGTGCTGTCCAAACAAGTCATTCTTACAGAAGGCTGAAGAATAAAACTATCGACTGCTGTAACAGAAACTCATTACCATGTCAAGGCTGGAGACACAGTGAAAGCTTAGATTTCAAGAAAAATATTTATAGTCCTCACTCCTCTCTCTTCGCAGTTGGGAAATAAGGAGCCACCTCCTGGGCCACTGGCTACCACACTAATATATTACAAACTAGACCATTAAGGTATCTTGCTGGTAAATTTACTGAGATTATTGCTCATGTGCTTTTGTGCAATAACTATTAAAATCTGTTAATGTTAAAAGCTTCTGTGGGGGGGGAAAAATCAGCTAATTTTTATGGTTTTTTTTTTCCTTCACACAACCATGGAAAGGAATCCCAGCAGTTTCTACAGCACTGGGTTGATCCTGGTGTTGGTAACAAGCAAAGAGTCACATTCCCTGTGCACAGACACACGGACAGACAGGGGAGTGTGGGGAGGAACTGCCCAGCCCAGGCTGCTGCTACAAACACTTTGGTTCTGCACAGGATTTCACAGCCCTGTTCCCTACTGGGAAGTTGTTCTTGCATTACCCAGGCAGGTTTTGGCCTTTTTGCTCTCAGAGCTCCCGCTGCAAGCAGGAGAACATTTCCCTTCCTGCCATCTCTTTCCTCTCCTAAGGTTCTGTTTGCTGCTGCTGATTTTTCTGGCCTGTCCAACCTAAAGAAAGGCAGTTGAGGGCCGTGTGTTCATTACAATAACAATAACTAGTGCTAGCGAATCCCACCATTGCTAAGGGAGGGCTCAGCTCACCGTGTTAGTGGCAACAAGGGTTAAATTGTAGCTACTGGACAACTGCACCATCACGAACTTCCTGCGTGTCACCAGTAATGATCTATCTCGTATGTGGCATTAAGACATATATTCCATTTTTTTAAACATACAGTTGTCCTCAATTGAGGAAAAATAAATAGCCAAGTACAAACCTCCTGTCACTTCAGTAACATTGTAGTTTTCCCCCCAATCAAACAGTGAGAACACAGGTGCAGTCTGGGCCGTGCCTGGTGTTTAGTGGGCAGGGGGCTCTGCCGGGTAGCGCAGTTTGAGCAGGGCCTGGTGCACAGAGGCGGGGCTGTAGCGCCCGGGGCTGCCCGGCTCTGCAGGGAACGAGGTGGCACTGCCGTGTTTTCCTGGACTTCCGGGTATGGGACTGTTTCTTCCTGAACTGGGATACACTGAAGCATTTGGAAGGCCAGCAGCGGTGGTTTGGGACCGGAATTTTGCCTTCAGAGCTGGACTGGGCCAACTGAAAGAAACAAGAAGTGATGTTGCATTTTTTAAAGAAGGCTGCAGTAAGGAGAGCAGCACTTTAACTCATCATGACTGCGTATAAACTGTTGGCTGTCTAAGCAAGGGACTCCTCAGTGTTCTGGCCAGTGTCTGCCACAATGGAAATAAATCTTTATGTCAGTAAAATTACCACAGGGAGCCACTTGTGTGAAAAACTGTCACTTTGGGTCCCCAAAACCAGCAATATTAAAAATAAAACATATAAATAGCATAACATGTCTTCAGGCCTCCCAACAGAGGTAGCCTGTGTCCATTATTTGTGTGGCAAAACATGACATTCTCTCAAAAAACTTAACACAAACCATCCTTCACACGAACAATTCCTTTGGACTGGGGTAATAAAGGGTAAAAATAAAAACAGTCATAAAAAAATGGCTGAACATAATAATTCATCTTAATATCGCTCTGCACAAGCTAAGTACTGCAGAGCAATACAGAGTTCCTGCACTGCATCCACAACAGGGATGAACTACCAACCAACAGCACAACTACTGGTTGTGAACAGACACCAGACAAAAGGGCCTGGTGATTAACTACAGTAACACAGCAACAGTTAACACAGTTGAGTATTTAAAACAAGGTTTTGTGAGCATTTGACTGCATTTGCAGCAATACCTTTGCCTGTCAGAAGAGGAGTAGGACTGCACTGCGAGCTTCCACCTGGAAATCATCGGGTATTTCTGAGCATCGATCTCTGCTCCTTCCAGAGCTGCCAGGACATCCCCATCCAGCTTCGAGGGCTGCTCCCTACAACAGAAACACAACTGCCTGAAAAGAGAACTGTGGATTTGTTTAGGCAATAAACACCCCAATTCCAAAACACTTGGTTTTTATCTAAGCAAAGAGATTACTGTGCTCCTCTACAAACACAGCTTCCTCATGAGCTCTGTGCAGCAGCCCCCCCACGAATGACTGTAATTACACAGCAGTCTCAGAATAAACTTCTCCCTTCTGCTTTATGGTCAGGTAATGAGGTGCAAGAGAACTGCACAGCTTCTGTACAAGCACTGGGGCCCTTTCAGATGACTGTTCAAGCCTGACTGCAATCAGTAGTGTTTAGTGTCACATCACCTCAACCTTTTGTCAAAAGCATCTTGTGTTTCCAAACAGAAACCCAAGGAAAAATAAGTGTTCAAAATTAAGACAATTCTTACCCAAGCAGGAATAACTTAGAATTGTCATTTGTGGGTAAAGGCTTCAAGAGAAACTTCTGGGAAGAAAGTTCTTGACGTTGTTGTGCCTCCTTAGTCAGAATCCCAGATTGCCTAGACAGCCTCTCCTTTTCTAATGGCATTTTGTGTTCTGTCCTTAACTTGGCCTCTCCAGATTTTCCTGTAACACTCGGCTCAGAAGAACTTGCCAGTGACACTGCACAGCAGGCCTTGTCCAGAATCCCCTCGTTCTCAGTTTTTTCAGTGATTTGATGAGACCCTCCTGCAAGCTCCTGTTCCTGGAAGGACAGGCTTTCGAACTCCGACATCAAATTGGAGACGGGAGACACGAGACGTTCCTCCCCATCGTGCAGCTGCTTCCTGTCACTGATGATCCTCTCGCTGGACAGGGGGCTACAGAACCCGTTTTTGCTGGGGGCAGCCTCCTTGCCGTGGTGCGGGGCCGTGGGCAGGATGTTTGCCGCGCGCCCCACGGCCAGGATGTCGCGCTCGGCGATGTCGCCCACGGGCTCCCGGGACGCCGCCCCGGGGCTGACGTTCCGTGCTGCGTTCTGCCTGTTTTTGATTTCCTCTAAGCTCATGTCATCCTCATCCTCGTCCAAAAATGCACCCACGGAAATGGAATTGCAGGACTTTTTGCTCTTCCCTGGAAAGCAGTTTTAGCAAGAGCAACACATAAGAAGACTTTCAATGGACTATCGAGTAAACAAACTAGCAGCAAATACCCAGTTTTTGTGCCTTATTCTATCTCCTGAAGCCCTCTCTAATTTTATTTATGTAACAACAGCATGAACTAACCTGACTAAAGCTACGAATGCAAAATGACAACATTATTGCTGTGTATTTTTTGCAAATAACCTTTCCTATCCTAGTCATTTGAGAACTGCATTTCCTCCACCCCCCACTTCAACCATTAACCAGCAACAAAGGACAAGCTCAGGATAAAGCAGAATAGGGCAGGTAAATGTTACTAATACAGAACAGCCTAAGTTTTCATCTCTTCCAAAGCACAAAGCCTTATGACTAGTCCAATGACTACCCCTCAGGGTCTTAGGCCAGGTTTATCCCAGCACCAGAGCCCTTCTGGATTGATAACTGCCCAGAAAAGGAGGAAGGAGCACAAAGATTTGGGACCAGTGTTGGCTTCCATGAACACATGGCAAGTAGTGGTCTAAGACGGTATAAAAGCTTTCCTAGATTTTGCTCCTTGTCTTTCACCCTCAACTTACTGTAAAAAGTTATTTATTCTGTACCTGTGGATTACAAAAGGTTTTCTCACAGGGATTTCATTTGGGGGCTATAATCAAAAAAAGTACTTCATATGAAAGATAAAGAACATCTAATAAAGCCTGTTGTACTTCTCTTACATTCACAGTGTTGTTGGCTACTTTTCCAGATTGTTTGGATAACAGATTAACAATAGCAACCACAACAGGTGAATGACTTCCCCTGGGCACCAAGCTTTTTCTCTCCCTCTTGTCCCTGGGCACAACGTGTTGTTTGCAGCTTTGCCCTTTCCTTACCCGAGGGCTGGGGTGTTTTATATCTGTTGCAGGTTTCATTTTCCCCTGTCTCCTGCTGAGCCTTTGCGCTCATTTCATGATGACTCAGGTACTCTTCTAATTTTCGCAGCCCCTCCTGGGAAGACAGATCAACAAAACAGCCCAGAAATTCCCAGTATTCAACCCACGGGAACCCCAGTTCATGAGCTAACTCCCTGCAATAAATAAAATAAAACGAATCATTTGTGAAGACAGAAATATCAGTTTGACAATAACTTTTCTGATCACATTCTATCAGCTACAAACAGGAGCACAAACGTGCAACTAGGCAACACAATTCTGCAACAATCAACAGCCTGCAAAAGCACAGAATACCCTCAGCAAACAAAGTATCATCTCATTCGTTCTAGAGTATTTTTCAAATTTAATCTACTATTTTACAGTTTGCAGCACAAACATTGCCACCTTTAAGCTGACTGTATCTAGACATCAGATGGAGATGAACTCCCACTGATGGAGACCAAATTTGAATGATTGCATTCAACAGCTTGTTCTATTTGGGAATGGGAGAGGCAGGAGGAAACGAGGGATTATTTTAAAGAATGAAATCTAGTCAGCTTTTAACAAAGTTTGTTTTTTCCATATGTTGCTGATAGAAGGTATTTTAACAGCAAGGACACCCCCCTCCCAGTTTTTATAAAGCAGCACATTTGTATTAGGATCTTTTCATTCTGCTCCCTTTTAACAATCCCTCACTTTCCCAGAACAAGCAGGCTGTAATTTTACATCTTCTGAAATATTAGGCAAGTCAATGTTTGAGAAAAGCATTCCATATCTACCATCAATAGCAGTTCAATTGTCTCTATTGCCAAAGCTAAGAAAGCCAGGTCTCACATTTTAGCTATTGTGTTTAGCATTGTGTTTACACAAAAATAAAAATCCAACTACAATATACTTCATTAAACATTTCTGCAGTAACTTCTGCCCCAACATGTTGTTCAGTAATAACTGTACTCTCAGCACAGTCTTTTGCTTTTAATTGCTCTATGATTAATTTTTTATACTGGTAGTCTTTTAGATACCTTCCAACTCTTTCAACACCTCTCTCCAGATCAGATTTCCTGACATTGTGAAAGAAGCCAGCTCTCTCTCGAGGTGGAGTTTTCCAAAGCCTGCGAAATTCTTCAGCCTTTAAAAAACAGAAATAATTTAAAAAAACTACCCCCCACCACATGAAGCAACTCAGTCCTGGCTAAATATCTACCAATAGGTGTAGAAGACATTCAGCTGTTTGCTGTCCACAGGCAAAGAACTCGAGTTCTGCCACAGGTATTGCTCAACTCCAGCCATGAAGGATAAAGCTACTCCTCCCAGGATTATTTACCTCTGATCTCCTGACTGCTCATGACAAGAGAGGGACCATAACATGCAATCAACACTGTACAGACACCAGGTCTGCCTGGCTTTAATTTGTGTGCAGCAGGAAACAGAACTGTCTTGTAATTTTGCCACGTCACTATAATTTTATTTAATTTCAAATGCCCTCCGGGTCACTGGTTTCTAGGATTTTTATATGCACAGAATCACTACAACTACTAGAATATATTCTTGCTATTTTGAAGTTGGAATGCCTCAAGGGAATTTTTTTGTACAATCCCACACTTTTTGACTTTATATGACAAAAATCACAACGATGACTAAGAATTACATTCAGACATTAAAAATATCTGTCAGCAATCAAAATGATGAACTGTTTACCCCCTAAAGTAATACTTCTCAGAGTATAAATGGTATTTAAATTTCTGTCAGTTGAACAGAAAAATGATCATTTAGAAGAAAAAACATTAAGCATCTTGGTAAAACTCAGTCTTGAAAAATTCAAGCATCAGATGACACAAAGTCCTCCATTGTATTTATTCACCATTTTTAAAGCTGTCATACTTCCAGCACATTCCTATTAGATAAATGAGTCAAAGAAATACCTATAACTTTATAATATATTTAACAGGTATTTAAGTATTCCTCCTGAAAACTAAAGACTTTGCTTTTCTGCTATACAATCAATACTTTTCCAAAACTATCCCAACACCTACTACTTGGTTGTCAGTTTTTTCACCTAGAAAAATATATAAGTGTTAATTCAACAAGCAGAGGTGATAAACTGCTTCTAACATCCAGTGGCAATTTCTGGAAATTATATAAAGAGAGAGTTTTTTAAACCTGATTCATAGCTGCATTGAAAGGCTTTGCTCCGTGTTAGAAAGTTACAGCAATTATCTGTAAGAAATTAAAGGTCTGACAAAGGTGCTCTTCAAAGAGATTCCAAGAGGAAGAAGAAAACTTTCTTTTGACTGAACTTCCATTCTTCTTCTTTACACCACATTCTGTTTTCAGCAATAAAAAATATGTACAGGCTTGTGTGCTTCTCCATGGAGGAAGAACAATCTCCTCAAGAAAAAGAGCCACAATCTGTACCAGGAGCAAGTTACACCACACAAGGAACTGTGCAGGATCTTCTAGTGGTTCTTCACTCAGAAAGAGGAAAAAATAGGCATTAAAGTGGTATAAAGTTCTCTCCTTACCTTTGAGGGGCTCATGGGGCCTGCAAAAGCTCTTATGGACAACACTGGATCTTTGGGGTTGCCAGGGTATTTAAATAAAGTCCTCTGGGGACCATCATCCATCTGATCCGGTGACCAGGGCGCTCCAATGACAGGAGCTGAGGAGTTGTCTTCTGCTCTCAAGAGTGGCACATAGTATCGGCCTAAAATAAAGAATACATAGCTTTCTTAAGATGTTTATGTTACATCAGCCTGCTGCTTCTTCCTGGGGTATCAATGCACCCAGACACTTAACCACCTGACTTTATCTCATTAGTAAATTCAGTTGTAATTCAAACTCACTGTTTCAGTATTTATTGCCTGCTAACAGACGGGATGTGAGCAAGGATACACAGAGGCCTTCCCTCAGGATCTCCAACAAATTTCAAAACCTCCTTTTGCAACCCCCTGAACACACACGTGACAAGACAGAGAAAGTGCTGTGTCCAAGAAATGACAGGAGTCCCCAGGGTGACAGATCCACCTCCTGCCCTGCACAGGGCTTTGTTCCTTCTGGATTAAACGCTCTGCTCCAGGCTGGCTGAATGAGTCCAGAGCTGGGAGGGTAACCTTGTGATCCACACTAAGAGTTCTGACCACAGCACTTAAAACACAGCAAGTTTTCTGTTCCTGCTCAGTTTTGGTTTCCTTTTCACAGCACTGTACAGCAGCACCATTTCTGAACTGCTCTGGAAAGCACACGGGACAGGACACAGCAAAGAGCCCGAATACATGTCTGATACAGCACAAAACTCTGCATACAGACCTTTCAAGTACTCTCTTAGCTTTTCTTTCAATTCTGCAGATTTATTCTTGCTTCTTTCACAAATTACCTGTTAATATAATTTTAGTTGTTAGTCAAGCATAAGACCTCATTTTCAAATCAACTGCAATGTGTCTCCTTGAACAGTCACAGTATTGGCCTCTCTCCATCTCACTCTGTACTTCTAATTCACAGAAGACCAAACCACTAAAACACATCCACATCTATAAAATCTAAAACTTTTCCACAGATACAGTCAACATAAAATACTTCTAATGTTATCAAAAATTTACACTTAAATCATAACACTAGTACCTTACTACAAGCCCTCTATCTACAGCACTTACTAAATGTCTGAACGTGAAAAATATTGATCAGGTATAACATTTTTGTGTTTCTTGAGGACATGGAGAGACTCACTTCTGCTGGAGTTTGATCATATTTGTTTCTTGGATTTTTCACAATAGCTGGGTGTGAGGTAAGCACGTTAACAACATCCAAATTCCCAAACTTGCAGGCAAAATGCAGTGGAGTATCAAATCCCTGCAGTGGGAAAAGGGGAAAAATTCATATGCATTTAGAAAGATGATAAGGTCAATACCACACATTTGATTCTGAAACTGGGAAAATTAAATAAATGTCATGACTAATCATCCAGGCTCCTGATAAATCTTTTTCCACCATACTGCAGAATAATGATTATTAAGACCCACAAAATTCATGAATAGCTCATTTTGCTTCAAGTGTCCCCTTCTGTCTTTCCATCTCACTTACACATCCTTAACACCTTCCATTACTATGACAACCAGGTCACCACCCAAATCTTACCATTTTATCTGGTGTGTTAAGGTAAAGGTCAACAATATATTGGATGCGATTCTTCAGCATGGCATCGTTATCATCGGGGTACATGAGCCTCATAAACTCAGGATTTTCCAACGTGTCCAGCAGCAGCTGGCAGATCCCAGGTTGATTCTCCTTGGCAGCAACATGCATGACATTGTACCTACACCCTTCCTGGAAAAAAACCATCACCATTGGTATGAACCAAAATCTAAACAGCTCTCTTACACCCATACATGTAACTGACTTCACTGTGAAAATATAAAGATTCCCACATTGAGTCTTATCCTAATATTTTTGTAAAGACTAATGCATCTCTACACCCACATTATTCTCATAATTAATTCAATTGTTCTTATACTCAGCTATGGTCTTTTTCTACGTGCAGGGCAAAACTGTGGCAAAGAAGATATATTTAGATATCACAATAAAAGGAGGTAGGAAGTTGAGTGTATAAAAAGAGCAAGAAAATGTATATATATGTATACACACATATATATATAAAATTCAGCTGTGCTTTGTTGTATTACACAGAAGACTTTAACAGCTTCCCAAAGCTGGTCTGACAGAAGGCATTTGTTAGCTAAGATTGTCAGTGTTTGCTAAATGGCACCTTATACATGGTTTTGAAATTTAATAGTGGTGCTTAGGTAAGCAGTGCTGTAGGAACAACTAATTACAGCCCGGGCCCTACCCTGGTCTTTAAAATCAGTCTATTTTTAAAAAGATTGCAATTATTTGGAGGAGACCAATACTATATGAAGACAAGACCATTCTTTCACTACGGAATAAAACTGTTCTTCACCTGCAGAACTGCACACAGTGCCCTTAGCTCTTCTGGAGCAGAGAACTCTCAGCCATCATGGGTGACTTACACAGGACAGAGCACTGCCTGGCTTCTCTTCATTTTCAGCTACTATCAACAAACACTGAGAAACCTTGCACTGGTTGAAACAAGACCTCTTGAAGGAAAGGCAGGGAACATTCCTTCCAGCTCTGCTATCACGCCTCAAAAGCTACATCACTGAACAGGAATGTGGATTTTCCTACTTTGTTGGGTTTTTTCACCTGTACAACCGTTGGATTGTCTCCTGACCCGATCAGGTAGCGAGGGTTACTCCAAATAAGTTCTGAAAACGTTGCTGTGTCTCCCTTCTCGACAGCTTTCCGAAGTTTAGCCGTGAGATCTTGAGTCCGTGGACTTTTATAGCTGTTGGCTCTCTCCTTATTAGCAGTTTCGGTTTCAGGGGAGCACAAGCCATCTATGAAACACAAATCACTTGTTTCTACATACATTCTTTTCAGTGATCACCACTGTCTGCACACCCAGGCCATGAAAAGTTTTTAATCTAAACTCCATATTAACTTTGCATCTTTAATGCACAGGAGTAAGACACAGAGGTCAATAACAAGACATTTAAGTACACTAGTAGTTAGTAATAGGGAGGCAGAGGAAAATGATTAATCATCTTGTAAAACTGTTTCAGGCTTTAATAGGGACTGGTAAATTCTATAATTACCAGTCTACTCCCATCCACACTTAAAAGCAAAATTCAGCAAGAGGTAACAATTGCTTTTGCAGTTCTGTGACTCCTGGATCCCTTTAATCTAGTAACTGGGAACACTGGGAAGTATGATCAGTGCTTACCATTTTACTTCTGAACTTATAAATATACTTAACAATTAAATATAGCTTTAATATACTGTGCAATTTTATCAGTGTCTTATTAAACCTGAAAATCCTGAAGTCCATGAGTAAAACCAAATCCTAACAAATATGACCAGGGACTACTAAGCAACATTTATGCAGATCATGACCCACATTTCAGCTTTAGAAGAGTAGCAATGTTTTTTTCATTTAAAACACATGTTGTTTTAAACTTCAGCTTATTAAGGTGCTTCACCCTTTGAGTTTTTGCTGTTATTAGTGTATTGGTAGTGCAGTCGTTGCTTCTTCTGTCACAAAAAAAAAATGAACAGACTATATAACATCTACTGTACAGAGATGAACCTCCTCACCTCTGTTAAATGATCCCATTTTCACTGGTGACAAACATAAGGAGGACTTGCTTGGAGATGGGAAATAATCACAGATTCCCTTAGCAAATTTCTCAGCATCTTCTCTGTTTGTAAAAGCCTTAAAACGGGAACCCTTAATCATCTTAACAGCTTGGAGAGCTTCCTTTTTATCTTCATAAACATGTACTCTCTCTGCAACAAAGAACAACCAAAGTTACATTACTTACTAGAAACAGGTTACCAAATTCTCAGATTATCCTTCCAGCTTTGGTCTCAAACTGCTTCTCTTCCAAACCAAAAGAACCAAAATCCCCTTTCAATCTTCTCTCCCAGAAACTAAACAGAAGACTCCTGCACACTCCTCACATCAGGTGACACGTGTACAGGGCTTGACCATTCCTACCAATCAATACCTGAACATCCTTTTTAATGGGCCAGCTTCAACAAGCATTTCACATCCAGACTGAAATGTAAACTCAAGTTTATTCACCCTGCATTACTTTTGATGTTCTCTTGTTCAGAAAGTCCAACTTTGTGGCTGTCACAACTTTACATCTCTACACAGAACCTCAGATATTAATCAAATCCTTCCCCTTCCTCCCCTTTTAATGATAATTTGTTCAAATTCCATTGTTCATAATATGTGAATATTCACTTTTTAACAGAAAGAAACTACTGTCTCAGAGTAAATAATTTAGTAATTCCTTATTGCAGTCTTCATAAATAAAATGTGAAGAATGACTGATGCTTCCAAATACAATCTGGCATTTAATACCATTTGGCATTAAAACAGAAAGAAAATGTGGAAACTTTTAGACAAGATGCTTTAAACTTCGACTGATGACAGTATAAATAGTTTTTTGATTGTTTATTTATAAGATTACTTTTTATTCTTGAGAGGTACAATATGGGCCCAAGAGTAGCAATAGGAAATCATTTTCTTCATCTGAGCTACACTAGGTAGAGGACCCTCGTGAGTAGGAACTACTATAGCAGAACACCTGGGATCTCTTATAACTGTGTTTCTATGCCTCAGAAGATCAAATAAATACTGTTTACAGAAACAAAGAAATCTTTTCAGCAATGCTTACAAAACCAATGCAGTGGTGTTCATATCCCCTGCTACACAGAAAAGGTCTATTTAGACATGACTGTAAAATGCTTATCACTGGAAATAAGGGAAATGAGTATTTACCATTCCTGGCCAGTATGTCATCATAAACTGGACAGACACCGTAGAACAGTGGAGGATCTCTGGATGGTGTCTGAGCACTGGTTTGTGAATCAACACTTCCTGCTCCACAGGCTGCAGCTGAACAGTTCATGTGTGTCACTGCATCTTCTTCTGGAGGGTTCAGACCCACACAGTACCCAAAGTCTGGCTCCTCAGCAGCACTTCCATGGCCGTTGTGATTTGCTGCCAAATTTCCAGCAGCCTCCTCTGGCAGAGCAGATCCTGGTTCCTCCAGTGCTCCTTGCTGCTCCAACAACGCCTGAGCCAATTTCTTTTCAAAAATAAACCTGGTAGTTGCAGTAATGGGGCCGCATTTCAGTCCTGCTCTCACAATCTCTTCCCTAAGCTCATCCGGGCCAAGCTTCTTCAGTCGGGATAGTATTGTATCCATTGTTAGTTCTCCTGTAGGGAAGGCAAAAAAGACAGCAGAGAAACTGTTAAAAAAACAGCACAACTTTTTTTCTGCTATTTAAAACCTGTATTAAAGCCAAGGAAAAAAGGGTCTCCTAACTATTTCTCTGATTTTTATGAGATTCTCACAGTGCAGAGAAGACAATTCAAAGCATTTAAAACATTTTTAAGCTGTCAGATCTATACCAAGTTTACTTCCTCCTCTCTCAACTACTTAACAGTACAGCCTACAATTTATTCTCACTTGTCCTTTTCAAATTTCTTCTGGAGTGAAAATTCAATCCAGAATAATATTTGATTCCTGCCAAGAAAGGCACAATCTACGTGTGCAATGCAATACAAGGACATGGCAACCAGTCAACCCCAGGAAGAGGGGCAGTACCTACTGCTAGAAGCACAGCACTATTTCCATTATTTCCTTAAGAATTTCTACCTGACAAAAGCTTAAGGCATAAGTGTGATGCAGCAACCGGGGAGGTTTTCACTGGCCATGATGCAAGGCTGGACTTATGTGCACAACATGTTGTTTCCCAGGCCCTGTTTGGACAGCAAACAGACAGAAGACAAAAACAACTGATCTTTTCAGATCTCCCTCTCCAAGAACAAGCAGAAGGTGGAAGAATTTCTCCCTTTCCAAAGGAAAATCCTTCTCTCTGCTATGACAATACACTTCCCTCCATGTAATCCACACTGACAGCTTCTGCACCGGTCAATGAGAAGATTCGAAGACCAACATGATGCCAATACAAATTTCTTGCTGTGAAAACCACAACTGAAGGAAATACTATGAAAATATACTTAATGCCAAACTTAAGTAGACTTTCAATTATTACAACCTGACAGTCATGCGAGTTTGACGGTTGCTTCCCTTGAGGGCTCTTTCCTTAGAGAGTTGTTTGTTTTTTATGAATGTCTGATTTTGAATGTCAGTGGTTAGAGAACATACCTCTGTTCCTGAATATTTCAAATATTAACTGGAACCTTGCTGAAACGATGAGAAATGAGAGTATTTCCGCTTAACAAACCCACCACACTGCACCAAAGCCACAGCTGGTGCTGCTGAGCCACCTCCCCAAAGGATTCCAGTTCCCTGAGGACTCCTGAGCCTCCAAGCAACCTCACTGTTTCGATTATCTGACTCGGCCACAAGACTGCAAAGACAGATTTGAAAGATCTTCTCACTTGTTTCCAATTCTTAATTGTCTATTTTTTTAAATAAATGTGGTGCCATTGTGTTTTAATCAAAGAATAAAATGCAGGCTTCAGTCAAAATAATATAAAAACTTGCTGTTCCAAGGATTTTCTTTTGGAGACTGCATAACTGAAAAAAACACAGTAAAGATGAAAACTCAGATGTGAGGAAGGTTATTGCAAAATCAACTCAATGAAAACACTTTAAAGAGTCAACATAATGCCTTAAAGAATTAACTCAGAAAGGTTCCTATTTTTAGGTTTCAGAACTAGCACAATCATTCTGCAGAAGAGCAGACCTGTACATATATATAATTCATGTATGGAAAACAGGCAGGAACACACAAAAATCCTTCCTCTTGCCTTGTGGTTAAACAACCAAAAGTGTTGGGAAGGAATGAATTCTCTGATTTCTTATGTTTTGATAGAACTTGGCACCTAAAATTTAATGCTCGAAATTTGCTTTCTCATTATGTAAAAGAAAGTATTTTGTGTGCCCATTACAACTCTGGCACAACTAAACCAAAGCAAAATGGCAAAGCAGACCAACAGTGAATAAACCAATCTTTGGTTTAAGATCTTCTGTCAGGATGAAGCTTGCTGTGGAAACAGGGAAAACGCTGTTGGAACAACAACACAGAACTCCCATGAAATCTGTATTTGACAGGATGATTTCAGCTACCCTGGGTAAGCATTCATTGATTTTTACCTGCATCACCTATTTTGATCTGCCCAAAACAGGTGTGACTTGCAAACCTGAGAAACAGCAACTGCCTCTTTTAAGATAATCCTTCAATCGTTTCACATGCAGGTGCAAAAGGGGATTATCTGAACCTTAAAATGCATTTTATGTAACTACAAACGATCCAGAGTACAGCCAGTGCTGACGCAGCTCCCTCCTGCAGTTCAGCACACAAGCCCATGCAAGTTACCTCCACTAATAGGAATAACTGCTTTAACAACCGCATGTTTGAGGGTTCTTCCAAAGCAACCAAAACCTGAAAGAATGGGCAAGAACTGTATTTTCCCTTGTCTCATTGCATCAGCATGAAACGACCAGAATCTGTTTCCAAAAAAAATTAAGACTAGTCCCACGGCAGAATGAACGACTGACTTTTAAGGATCACAGTATTATTGTACTCCACTACTCATTAAATCCTTCAATAAATTAGTAACGTAAGAAAACAGGGAGTTTTTTGTTTGTTTGCCTGTAGAGGCAGGAATTGAGAGTCACATCCTGTCTTTGGCTGTACCGGGATCTGCACATGGCAGCGCAACCGCGGCTATGCCACGGGGTGGGGGTTTTGTCTGTACTGCCTGTGGCCAAATGAGCCAGCAGCAGTTCCGAACTACGTGGCTGAAAGAGAACCGAAAACAAACTCGGAATAAGCCACGGGAAAACAAGAAGGGGGGGGGGATATAAGAACAATTTCTCACGAAAGAAAACCGCGGGTCTGTGTGCAGCCCCGGGGAGGGCGGGCGGGGGAGCGGGTGGGGCAGCGCCGGGGACCGGCCGGGACAAAGCGGGAGCGGGGCGGCGGGGCCGGGCCCGGCGGGGCCTGCGGGCGGTCCCCGAGCTCCGCCCGGGGCTGCAGCGCCGGGAGGCGGGAAGGGCCCCGGGAAGGGCCGCGGGAAGAGCGGCGGGAAGGGAAGGGCCGGGGAAAAGAAAGGGCCGGGGAAAGGAAAGGGCCGCGCGGCCTCGGCGGGCGGTGCCCGGTGCCGGCCCTCCCGCGGGCCGAGGGGCCGCGCCACCCCCGACCTGCCCGAGTGTCTCACCTGGGCGGGTCCCGCTGCAGCGCCGGCTCCCCGCGGCGGCGGTGGGAGCGGGGGAGGCGGCGGGAGCCGGGCAGGGGGCGATGGCCGCGGCTCGGCGGTCGCCCGGCCTCCTGTCCCGCAGCCGCAGCAGCCAGCCCACGGCGCCGATGACGGCGCAGGCGGCCAGGAGCTCCCAGCACGGCCATCGGCCCCAGCCGGCTCCCCACAGCGAGCCCCAGCCGCCGGCGGCCCCGGCCCAGCGCTCCATGCCCGGCCCGCGGCCCCGGGCACGGACGGTACCGACGGTACCTCGGCGGCCTCGCGGCTTCCGCCTCCCCCGCCCCGCGCCCGCCCCCCCCCGCGGGCACCGCGGCGGCTCCGCCCGGCGCTGACGGGGCCCGGCCGCCTCCTCGCGCCTCACCGGGACAGCGGGCAGGGCCCTGGAGAGCCGAGGCGGGCGCGGCGCTGCCGCTCCGCGGGACACGCGGACGAGCTCCGAGCGGGGCCGGGCTGCCCTCGGCTGCGCTGCGGGCGGCGCTGAGGGCGCCCAGAGCTCCCGGGCCTGGCGGGCACGGCCCGAACTGCAGCCGCTCGTCCCTCGGCCAGCGCGCGGCTCGGCACAGGCACTTGGAGAGGCCTCCTTAGAAAGGAGGGCTCAGCCCAAGCAGTAAGCTCGAAATGCTGCCGTAGTCCCGGATAAGCCGGCAGAGAGGGGAAGCCATGAAGAAGGAAGCCTCTAATGCAGGAGAAGGGAAGCAGTCCCTTCTCGGATAAGAACCGGCCATCCCCTCAGGCACAACATTCCTGCCTCTCGTACCTGCACCGCGAGCAGCGCGGTCACGTGCTGGGCTCAGTGCCTGTCCTTAAAGAAGAAAATAACATCCCTTTAACTCACACAAATAGTGCAGGCAAGGTAGAATAATTTCTCTCCTCATCACTGCAATTAGCTAAACTAGAATCAAGGTGACATTTCTGCATTGTTCCATTTTGTACACTCCAGAAGTTGGCAAATTCAGGCCAGGGAATTTCGTTTTTCCCTGATGCGTTCAGCTGACTGGGAAAAAAAAAATAAATGCAATACAAATGCAACCACAAGGAAGTTTAGATGTGTGAAAAAATAGCGAAAACAGTGAAAAATTAATAAACATAAAATTTACTGCCCAAAACCAAATACGAAGATGGTAACTTAAAGGAGAAACAACATGGAGCCCTTTACCAAAAATAGTTTATTGCACAAAACTTTTAAAGGAATTCCCTATGCACATAATTTTTATAATCAACATGCTTTGTATGATCATAAACATTAAATGTACATAGTGTAACTCCTCCAGCCCCTGGGTTATCCATTCAAGAACATGAAATGATTAATTTCTATCTTTTACAAATACAGGCTAAGCAGACATTACTGAATGTCATATATGAAACAGAACCATTTCATTTACAATATCCAGAACATCCTTCCCTTCCTTAGAAATCTGTGCATCTGCATTGGAAATGAGGCTGCCCAAGACTCAAGTGTTACACATAAGTAAGAGACAGAGAGATGCTGATGAGCATTAGTAATTCCTTTGGACTGTAATTCCTTTCACATGAAAATATTTAAAGGCTCTGGTCACAATAAGTCACATGCAACTATTCCCACTTTCCCCACAAGGTTAATAAACGTACATCACAATCTTCTGCATCACCAGGAGTGAATCTGTCATCTTTAAGTTAAACTTACTTTGATAATAGTCCGTCCCCAGCACACCTTTGATGTTGTCACAGCTAGCACTGAAGCACCCATGCCACTGCAGTTCTCTCCTCTAAGGAGAAATACATAATCCATGAAATTATGAACACCAGAACTTTCATCCCTGATATTACTTTACACATGTGAAAGTCTCACAGATTTCAGCTAAGATACTGCCTGAATAAACAGTATGGGATCATTATATGAGTGGATAAGGGGCTCAGCTGATCCCAAATACAGTGCACAAATATTTCCAAGAAATCTGGAAGACAACAGAATGGAGCATTATGCAATGTTCAGCAACGCCAGAGACTCAGTAACATTTTTCACCACTGTAGGGTTTGCTGGTCTTTGTTGTGATTTTTTTTTTGAATGCACAGTTACTCAAGAGTCCTCAAAAACTCAACAGCATCTGAAAAAGTAACACTGCAGCATTTACCAGCTTTCAGCACTTGGGAACATTCTCACATTGCAGTGACATTTTTCCTTCATCAGTAAGACCTAGTTTAGTAGGTAGCAACTACTGAAGAGACAGACACAGGAAATACATTCTATTGCAGTGCTTGAAAAGGGAAAATAAAAAATATTTAAGATATTATTCTTCAGATTCTCCTCTGATGTATTTGGCAGTGCTGTGACAGGCAGAGGGGAGGCAGTTTTCCTTTCTACAACTAGTTTGTTTTATTGCCTAGACAGGAGAGACCTGAAGCTTTGCAGACCAAGCATGCTCAGGGTGAGGCTTTTTAATAAAACAGCAACTACTGCTCTGGATAATTAGGAAACTTAACTGATGAGCTTCAAAGAAAAGGCCTTGCTATTATCACATGCTGCTGCTCCCTCCAGAAGACTTCCTAATGACTTAGTACCTCACCAGACTTAGACCCTCAAGTCTCACTGTCTGTCCTTCATTAAAGTAAATGACATGGTGCTTTTGTTTAGAGAAAAAAACACAGGCTGAATATAACACAAAAATACCCAGTGTCCATCCAGGTACTTCCAGAAGCAGGTGGGTCACTGTGGGAATCTAATCTGTGCACAACAGCTCCCTCATCTTGACAAGGGAAACACATCTAAGGGAACTGGACTGTACAAGCTCAGATGGCTTCAGGAGCTAGTGAGAAATGCAGCAGAGTGCAGAACTGATACAAAAAGGAGAGCAGACATTCAGAACAACTATGCAAGTTTATAACAATTCTGGCTTCTTTGATACCACATAAAACCTTTATCCATACAACTGCTGCCAAACTTAACAGATTAAAACATAACAGATTCTTAACTGTAGGCAATGTATTTAATAAAGTGAACAGCAACATTAACGCTGCACAAGTATTATTTTAAATCCTGGACATTTGGTAGTTTTTTGTCCTGAATATATTATTCATTAAATAGTTTTAATTTTTTCTTTAACAATACTGAGGTGTTTTTTTCTTCTTTGAGTTTAATATACAAGTAACTTCAAGAACATGACAACAGTGAGATAATCAGTACCATTTACTCTACAAAGTAGACTGCATCAGTATGCAGACACTACCATGTCTAAGCTAGTCAGTAAAGCTTTTGAATTCTCTTTGAATTGTTTGGTAGATCTGTAGGATGGGCACCAAATGCCACACAAAAGCAGTTCTTCCTTCAGTTCCAAACCCCTGACTGTCAGCACCACTTGACTTTGATCCCAATAAAATATAAGTCAAAATCCAGTAGCTGAAGGGCATGAAATCGTTCAGTATAAACACTTTAAGTGCAAAATGTTCAACTGGACTAGAGCTTAAACTGGCAATTATGAGAAATCGGACTTTAGAGAAATATAAGTGGGTTTGGGTTTTTCTTTGTTTGCTTATTTTTTGTCTTACTGCTAAACAAACTGCAATATCCTTCCCATTCCTCCACAATAACCAAACCCATCCAAAAGCAGAAAGAGTCTCTTTGGAAAAATACATGAACTACAGGGTTTTTTTCCCCAGCCACTGAATCCACTTGTACTTACTAGATTATTTTTTTCTTTTGCCAACACCAAACTATAGTGGATATAACGAACCTGTTTTCTTTATGTTTTAAAGACAAAAACATTCTAGTACAGGAGTGGCTACTAAATCTTCCAAATAATGTCCCATGTATTTTGATTTGTGCTTTAGAACTCAGCACACTTGGCGAGGCAGGACCCCCCCACTGGATTTTTGAATGAGGAGAACGTGGGCTTATCACTCACTACAAACCACTTGGAGAACGGGACCAAAGGGGAAGGAATCTGAAATGAGCTGCTTTAAAAATCACCTGGCCAAGGTGCTCTGCAGAGGGGCTGCCACAGTACCAACACTTCCATTCATGGTGGACACCTTGTAATAGAGGGTGCAAAAAGTAGGGCAAGTGTGTGTGGGGGAAGATAAAGCTATTAAAAATAATAATTTTATAGGCATTATAATTATGTCTTTTAAAGTAAAAATAATTACATTTCTGAAAGCTCTGGCTTTAAGAGCCAATTTCCATAAGACATTCGTACAGTATGTTGAAAAAGAGCAAACTTAAATGTAACATTAAAACAATGACAGTAACAAAAACCCTCACGTCAGCCTTAACTTACAGTATATAAGCATAATAAACCAGATATTCAAAGTCAGAAAATTATGATCTTTTTCTTATATATATATATATACTTTTTTTTTTACACGCATACTTTTTAAGGGTGTCTGTCTACTTCAAAACTTGAACTAAAAAGGTGCAAAATGTTTGTGCAGTGAAGCAAAGCTCACTACTGGCCTGCAACTGTAAGGGAAAAACCAGTACTTCAGAAAACATCCCAGGCAAATCTGCCACAGACACCAACTGCTCTGCATGGCTCGTCTTTACAGTCTTGTTTCTTTTGCTATAGGTCAGAGGTCATCTTCATAACTGGAAATAGCTTACAATGAGGGTTTTTTTCTCTTTAAATACAGATATCTATAATCTGAACTTTGAGATTACAGGAGGGAAGAGAGGATGCTCAGCATATCCAGTTCTCAACCACTGCTAACAGCTGGACATGAGAACTTGTTGGAATTTGACTACAACCAAAGATGGGAGAAAACAACACATCCCTCCCCCCCAAATAAAAAAAGAAAAAACCAAACACAAAAACCTAGATGTTACAAAATTAACAGTAGTTCCTCAATAAAATCACCTAGATTGAACAAATACAGACCTGGAACCAGATGCTCCTCTTGACCTCATTTTAAACCTTCATGTGAATCTCTTACTAAACCCTCAACTGAGCTAGATTCAGCACTTGGCAGTCCCCAGCATGACAGAATTATTATGGCAAGGTTTCAAACAAACCCTTGGAATAGCACGTTCTGCATTTACTATTACCTCAGTTTCTCAAATCTGTGCCTTTTGCTTCTACAGGCAAAAGCACAACTCTGAACGCCATTTAAAAAAATGAAATAAATAATTTTTATAAAGATTTGTTTATATACTTAAAGCAGTAGGAAGAAGGACAGCTGATGAGGAGGTTATAGTGTCAAACCTTCCTTGTCATTAACACTACAATTCTCTTTCTTTTCATCTACAGTAGGAATCTCCTGCTGGTCTGATGCAGGTGCAGGACTGGTAGAACCAAGGTCCATTAACTTCCCCTCAAGCTGAGTCCACGAAGACATGGATTCATGTACTGTGATGGTGTGTTCCTCCATCTGACGCTGAAGGCTGTCCATTTCTTGCCTTTAAAAGTATTGAGAACAAAAAAGCAAAAATTAACAAGCAGAAAACTAAAAGCTACATGCACGATCAAAAGTTTACCTCTCTGATTCCTGATATCTACTCCAAGACTACCTGAGATACAGCTGATAACAAGAGAAAGAAATCCACAGGAAGCTTAGGAATTATCTCCTTTAATTTAGAGTAAAACAAATACACTGTGCTTAATTCCAAAGTAAGGGCCAGCAATGCAGCAGCTCCTTTACTGCACGTACTCATTGCCAGGGATGGTGAGCACTGTTTCCTCAGGAAAGGCACTTAGTGACTGTAACCTGAACCACAGTGCTCCTGCAGGTATGGAACAACACCACCATGGGAGGCAGAGGGGAGGAAAGCAGCATGGAAAATGCTCTCAGGCACGTGGTGTGATTCTTGGGGTTGCTCTGTGCAGGGCCAGGAGCTGGACTCGATGCTTGTGGGTCCCTCACTCCCTCAGACATCAACTGAGGTGGTAAGAGTGGCTCAGTTCTCCTAATAACCTCAACTCCCCATCTCCCTGAAGTTATAGCTTTCCTGTACCTTGCCTCACATATTTTTGCAGACAGTAGAGACTTATTACCACACCCACTGCCTGGGTTCCCACTGCAAGCAGCCTTTCTGATGTTGGCAAGAGAGAAACACCAGCTTTTCCACCAGCAAAAACTAGAAATAGTTGTTTCTGGTTTGTTCTGCTGTGTACAATTTAGGATGGACTTTTTGTCTAGTTTATTGTAAAGTCTTTTTTTGCCATGGTAATGGCCATATAAGCAAGCACTTACAATGACAGAACATCCTACTGTCCTAAATATAGTCCTAATAAAATAATTCATTTTCCAAATCCTTTTTTCCCTTAGGCTGGCAGCTGGTTTCCTGGAAGCATTTTTAAGGTTATGGTTGAAAATAACACAAATAAATAACTAACTAAGGTCCTACTTTAATTGCTGGAGACAGCTGTTCAGGTTTTTCAAAGGCTCCTTGCTCACAGCTGTCGATGGTTTCAGCAGTTCTTCCAGCAAGGCAGCAGGCACTGGACAATCAGGAATCTTGACTGGAGTCACAGGATTGGAAGAGTTATTCTCTCCTTTGAGTTCCTTCCTCTGGTTAAAGGAAAAAAGTCAAAAATGCAATTAAGTTATTTCATCAATGTAATTTTTACTACCTAGAAAGAGTCTCACATCACACTACTGGTACATATCTGCATTACAGAGCAGGAACCACAGGCACATTCATGGTAGGTAATTTAGGAGCATTAACAGAGTATTTTCCTGTGTGTTCTTCCTATTTAAATACCTTCTTCATCTTGCCATGCTTCAGGTCCTGCTTCAGTTGCTGGTTCTGCTGCAGCAGTGACTTCATGCTGTTCTTCAGTTCAGTCACTTTGGCCTGCATCATAAACTTATCCTTCTGAGTCACTGACAGGTCTTCCCTCACCATCTCCAACTCAGTCTTGATATTCTAAGTGGGAGGAAAATCAATGTGAGATAGAGAAACAGTATAAAAATTCCAGGTTTTATAATTATTTTTTTTTCCAGTTTTCAGGGGAAAACCATAATTCCATCAGAATCTCCACTGGCTGCACATTAAGTACCTGCAAGACAACTTGCATCCCTTCTAACTCCTTGTGGCTGCGCTGTTCAGTCATGTCCAACTGCTGCTTAAGTGTTTCAATTTCTCTTTCTTTCTGTTCTACTTCCCACTTGAGATCTTCCACCTACCAGGGCAGATAAAAAAGAAAGTATCTTTAGAATTATCTACAGGTGCAATCAACCAGAAAATCTAAAATATATTTTTATGTCTCATGAACCATTCCTGGTTCTAGGAAAACCTATCAAAACTTCATTAAAAATGCTGAATTAAAGACAAAGTAAGTCATACAGTGCAATATAAATAGGGATGAACACAATCAGTGTTCACTTTTTACCTCTTGGCTTACTAGAGGCTGTTCACTAAGCTTGTCATCCAGGTTCTTCTGCAGAAGTTGGAGCTGAGCCCTGGCTTCTGCCAGCTCTTGCTGAAACTGTGATACCTCCTGGGAATGTTTTTCACCCTCTGCCCTGCACAGCAGGATCAACAGACACAGCAGTTACTCAACCTGTCCTTTAAAACAAGTACTTCACTGGGTTAGCCTTATAAGTGCCATGACAGTGCATGGAACTGGTTAGTTATAGCTTTGACTGAAGACTTTGCCAACACATTCACAGCAAGAGTTAAATCACAAGAAGACTTTATGAAACAGATAATTAAATACTGAAAAAAAATTTAAAGATTACTCAAGCACTGGTAATAGTCTAGTTACAAACAACAGATTATGCAGTAAAAAAATCAAAACAAAAACCTGTCAGCAATTTTGCTTGGTTTTAGGAGGAATAGGGTTAACCTTATATCCATTCTCATGTAGGTCTGAAAACTTCTTACAATTTAAGAAAACATCTTCTATACAAGCAAACAAATTGAATTTTAATACATTGTGGAATATATTCAAGAATCAAATTAATCCTCTATGTAGTTTGTCAGGGATGTGAAAGAGATAATAATAGGATATATATGAAATGCTAATCCTTACTAGTAACATGAAATAGTACAAGTCTGTGTCGAAAGTAGAAAAAAAGCAGATGGTGAAACCTAAATACAGTTCACTTCATCATTCAGTGGACTGACTGATAAAGGGACAAAATGCAGTTCAAAAAGCATCTCACGGTCAGGCTCTGAACATTCAACATAACCCACTCCAGAGGGGCAAAGCCGAAAATTCACTAAGGTGTGGCTTTTTTCAGAGGATTTAATTACTGTTCTCTAAGAACCTTGTCCAAGAACTTTACTTACTGCAGTTTGTCCACTTCAGCCTGCAGGGCCTGGACGAGCAGGTCCTTGGCGTGGAGCTCCTTCTGCACCTCGCTGAGCTCCAGCATGGCCGCCCTGTGGTGCCGCCGGTTGTGCGCCGCGTCCGCCTTGGCCGCTGCCTCCTGCAGGGAAAAAAAACAAAGAGGCAGTTTTATTTTGGCTTATCGCTGTAGGTGAGCTAGACTAAAGCAGCACGAAACCAATCAAGAAGGAAACTGGGCAGCTGTTGACATTTTCTGTCTAAAAAACTCGAGTGCTGGTGTCTTTATTAATGCTAATGGCGATTAATGACAACCTGTAATTATAATGGAAGCAGCCTGTCTGCCAGACTGCTGCTTCATTGTGAATTTTTGGATGGTGTATCATCACTTCAAGAGTCTCATGCATTGAGAGTTCCATTCTCATAATGGAACTTTCTGGATAGTCAATGAGTATGACTAACACAGGGCACAAAAGAGAAGACATCCCTGACCTTTCAGCCAGTGGCCATCATGACTGCAAGCAGTAGTCTGTTATAAAGCATAGATTTTGTTTCAAGATGCTTTTGAAATACATTTAAATCACCTTCTAAGCAAATAAATCAAAAGATAAGCCATTACCTGCTTCTGAAGGTCTTTAACTTTTAACTTTTCTTTCTCTAAGGAAGCCTGTAAAGCTTGAATAAGTTGTTGCATTTGCTGATCCTCTTCCTCTTTCCGCTTTAGAACTGCCTGAACCTGTAGCACATCATCACAAAAATCAATGCACATTTCGTGTGGGCTCACTGGAAGAGGAGGCAATACAAACACAAGCCAATGCAGGGATTGCAAAACCAACTTTCTGTCTCCTGCTGTTCACTGATCACTCTTTCCACATGGTACCCTTTAACCTTAAAGCTGCTGTGGTTAAATGGCAGCTCATTGCCTACGTTCCCATTTGCTTATACCCCATGAATACACTACTACTGGCATAAAAATTGTCCATCTCAATGAATCTGTATGTAACACAGTCTGTATGTTCCAACTACCTAAAGTGAGCCACACTTTCACTACTGCAAATATTATAGTGCCATTCTGATAATTTTTTTTTCAAAGGAAACAAAGTCCCATCTCTGATCTCTGGTTTAGCCCCCTCATATTGCTGCTGTTACACAACACACGGGGGACCCAGAGCTGGGGAAAGTGCACCAACATTGTATCATATGAGCTAGTTCCTTTCTTAAGTTGTTAGGTCAGAAAGTCAAATACCTGCAGATTCAGCTGCACCAAGTCTGCCTCTCTCTTTGCCAAAGCTGTTTCGAGGATATTATTGTGCTCCCGCAGAGCAGCGTTGGACTGACTGAGACCTGTAAGTTTGCCACGTTCATGCTCCAGTTCAAGGGCCAACTTCTTATTAATTTCTTCTAAACGTTTTATCTTCTTCCTGAAGCCTCTAGATTCCTGAAGCTACAGTCAAAGAAAAACACAAACCAAACAAACATAACCAAATCACTCCAGTCTACTACATAAAAAAGCTGTGAGTTAAACTCATTAAATGTCTTGCTTTTCCAGAATGGGATTTCTTTTCTCTTTTCTTTTTAAATTTTTTTTAATGAACATTAAATTTAAGTTCCCTTTGACATTTTTTTGTGTTGGAAGACTAAAATGCTTGCTAGAAAGCAGAGTCCAGGAGTACTGTTTAGGTGCAGATCAAGAGTAGTCAATATATATAATTTTTTTGTGTAACTCTACAGTTGAACACCACTACCCTGCCCTCAAAATCACTGGGGATCCATGACTCGAAATAGTTCCAAAAGGTAATGATTCATGCATCCTCACTGTCTCATGACCAGACACAGCTGGTATCTAATACAGGAACTATTTTTCTCTCTCATCCTTTTTCCCTATACGACAATGACTCATGAAACCACAAAGAGCCAGCACAAGGCAGCACAATCTGCAAGTATCCCTGACATGATGTTTCCTATCTAAGATTCTGATTTCCTGCACTGTTGGAATAAAATCAGAGTACTAAAATTTCTCCCTGTCTCCCGGGCACTTTATACTCATCTACCAAGCAAATTCAAGCAATCACCTCATCCTCAAGTTCCAGCACTTTCTCTCTGTACTCTTCAAGCTCCTGGCTGGTGAGTGAAATCACTTCTTGCAACTCCTTTTCCAGCATCAACTTACTGCTGCTCACAGCTCGCAATTCTGCCTTCAGAGCTTGAATCTTTTCCTAAAGACAAAGGGATCACATGTGTGGTTAGTGCCTCACCCATCTACAGGATTTTTGCTTTGGTTAAAAGCCCACTTCCCTAGCAAATATGAAATGAGGTGCTAGTGTTTAATTTAAAAGGTCTTGCTCAGAGCTTTCCACCCCTGCATCCAGCTACTGCTGTTAGTGTATTTGATATCTTGCTCCACTGGTCCAAGGAATTGGAGCTTCCCCCAGCAAATTAATTTTCTTATCACAGCCATAACATATATGAATAAGTTATGGTTACCTTGAAAAACTTTTAACTCAATGAGTTAAATAAGAAAAAAGCAGTAAGACTTAGAATTTTGGAAAATCTTCAGATACTGATCCTTTAAAAAAAAAAACCACACAAAGAAAAAACCCCACCAAATAAACCAAAACCTAAAACCAAATCAACAATAAAAATTAATCAGGAAATCTAGCACAAAGGCTAATGATCCTCTTGAGGTCGGACTACAATTGGCAATCTGAATGATACAAATAAAATATAAAAATCCCCCCACCAACCAAACCAAAGCCTGGCAAATCACCTCTCTCCAATGTAGTTAAATTCTCAGTGCTCAGAACACTGACACCATGTTATGATCTAGCTTTATATTCCAAATGTTTTCATCACTTCAGGGTAAAACAGTATTTCAAGACTTATGTTCAATAACAAGATAGCTCTGTCTCTGCACAGTGTCACGGGACACCTGCACACCTGAGCAATCTGGTCGTGTCCACCATCAGTGATCTGTGCCCTGAGCTTGCTCAGCTCTGCCTCAGCAGATTCCTTGGCAGTGAGGGACTCCTGGAGCCGCCGGCTCAGGATGCCGACGGCGTTCTCGTAGGCTTTGTGCTTGGCTTTCATCTCCTTCTGAGCGCTCGTCAGGTCTGACCCCAGGCGCTTCATCTTCTGCTTCTGCTCAGTAATGGCCCTGCAGTGAAAGGAAAGAAACCACCAGGTGAAAACAGAAGCTGCTTGAAAAACAGCACTGAAAGATAATTTTTTTCACACAGCCCAACAAAAACCAACGTTCACTTCTCTCCCTTTGTCCCAGAGTCACCCCCCTCATCAGAGAAAGCCATCAGGTTGGCAAAACAGTACTTGGAAACTCTTGATAGCATTCTAAGAAAATATGTATGGGTAATTAAGAGGTCTTTGTCAGAGTTATTAAAACATCAACATGAAGAAATATATTACTATCTCTAAAAATAACACTGAATTTAGAGTAAGAATCCAATCTAATCTATGATTCTTGATGGATATGTCAGATACCATAAAAACCCTGTGATCACCAGTGGGAAAAAAAAAGAATGATTCTCATTAATGCCAACATTCTAGCCAGTCAAGGCTAAAATTCAGTGAATGGTAATTAGGATTAGCTCCAATCTGTATGTTGTATGGCAGAGACTGCTGGTTAAAAGCATAAGTGAATCAGAGAAGATGCAACTCCTGTGTAGTGTACAGCCAACATCTTGCCATGAGTCTGACTATGTGAATTTCCCAAAGGAGAGACTAGGGAATAAGAAAAGAGTGATTGCTAGAAAGGTGAATATGAAAAACAAATGCTGTAGTTATTTGTCTGTGCTGAAAGAACACTTACTTTTTTGCTTCTTCTTGCATTTGTTCTACTTGTTGTTTTAATGTCTGATTTGCCTCAGCAAGAGATTCCATTTGTTCCTTATCAAACTGCAAAGACTTAAGAGGAAGGAAAAGAGCACCCATGAGAGTAAGAACAAAAGCCTGTTTGCTATATGTTGGATAATAAAAGAGTAAGCATGAAATTTCAAAATCACTTTAATCTCTAAATATAAATTGTTCCACAGTTCTCCATGTTCTTTCCCTTTCATTTCTTCTTTTAACTCTTCCCTATGAGGGCACCACCATAACATGTATGAACAGAGTTCTAGTCTGGTTTTTGCTCTCAGATGGGAGTTCACTTTGGGACCAAGGAAAGTACTTCCACATCACCCCTCTATCACTCCTGTGGTCAAGCAGTCGTGTATTTACAGAATTTTGGTAGGTAAATGCTCAAATGTCTAGAGAATATTAAGTATGTAACCAAGAACCTTATCTTGTAGGTGATCATTGTGCTTATTTGTAAAGTTAACAGAAGTAACACTCTCCAGTGCAAAGCTTTACACCTCCCATACCTGCAGGCGTGTTTCCAGATCGTCTCGTTCTCTTTGCACTGACTGAAGATGATTCTCTATTTCCACCATCTGCTGGTGAACCTGAGATACTTCCTTCTGTAGCTTCAAATGTTCGGATTCGAGCGACTGTTTTTCAACTTGCATTTTCAGCATCTCTTTTTTTATCTCCTTCAGTTCCGAGTCCAGCCGCTTCTTTGTAGCTTTCAGTTCGCTGATCAGCTGGTCCTTGGAACTGGCGTCTCTCCGATAAGCCTCCACCATGACCTTGGGCACAGGAGTTACAAGAGAACAATGTCACCTCTGTTACAGCCTTACAAATTTATGACAAATTTAGTGGAAAGTATTTAGTGATATTCCTTTAGTTTGGGGGAGGTGTGTCATACAAACCAGCGTTAGACGCTGTAACATATTTACTCTGGTTCAAAGACTTTTGTGTAGGCTCAGATATCAAATAACACTCTGTACTAGGAGTTCATGAAAAAACCCCACCTCTGAGTGTTCATGGCAGTTTGGGATACTCTTCTTCACATTCTTTATGGAACTGCACTAATTAGGTGTCATTTCTAAAAACTAAACTAATTGTCAAAAATTAACCATCCCGTGCACACCACTAATAACTTTTGCCATGAGAAGAACGCTTAACTGTGACTGACAGTTTAAACACCCTTCCCAAACTTAAACCTAACAAGCTAAACCAAATTTTGGCACTAGGTTAATAAGCAATCAAGCAGTAAATTAATGGTGCCACCCCATAAATAAGACACATATATGTGCAACACTAATGACATACAAATTTTAAATGAGTGTTTCAAAACTGTGCAAATTCAAAATAAAATTTTAAATAAAGCACTTAATTTCCATCTAATTACTGAAGCAACTACACCACTTTTCAATGCTGCAAAGAAATGACAACACTTGAAGATTCTCACGAGTGCTTTGGCAAAAGCAAACCTAATCAACAAACTAGAGAGAGATTTTCTATGGTGGATCATTTGGCAAACTCCCAGAAGTTCTATCAAAACATGAACTGGTTGGTGGATCAGCTTTTACTTTAGTTACAGATAGAAGTTCAACTGTAAATTATACAGTTTCTTTATTTCAATGTCACATAGTTCTGTGATAAAGAATAGATTCAAATATTCTCACACTCCCCCAGAAGTACATGCCTTCACTGTAAAAAGAAGTATATTCCTTGGTTTTATGTCTGTGAAATTTCTTTGCTTTTGCTTACCTTCTGCTGCAGGAACTGTTCCTTCACTTTTTGAACCTGTTTTTTGAGATTGGCATTTTCTTGTTGCAGATTTTCCACCTGCCAAAGGGGAAAAAAAAGCAAACATTGCTTTACATGCCAAATGTCATATTCTGTGTGACTTCTTCAGTGACAGCATGTGTGCCTTGTACCAACTGCCCAATCTAACAAGGATCCTGTTTCTGACTAAGTGTCTCAGTGGTTGATAACACAACATTTTATACAGAAATACATTCACACAGGTAGTGAGCCTTGTTAACCCTCAGGGATGCACAAAGTCCCCTTATCCATTGCAGTTTTAGTACATGTCATTAGTGTACAGATGTATCTGGATGGCATCTGTTCACATATTCATAATCAAATGAAGAAACCAGCTGGTTCTTTGAAGGAAAAAAAAACATGTTAAATATACTGTTATTGTTTTTCAATAATTCCATTGGTAATACTATCAAGTCCCATTATTATCTTCAAAAGAAATCTCTAAAGATTACCAGGAACTCATCACTACCAGTATTCAATAAGAAAGCTCTTCCTATGAAACTTTGATGCTCTGAAAGACACAGAGCATACACAACTACAAAACTAGAGTGGGAACAGAAGACTCCCCATAATTTAAAGCAGATAGAAAAAAAATACAGATATGCTTTAGGCTTGTCCTTGTTCAATGACTAGAAAAAAGCCTTGGTTGGCTTTGAGAAAACAAGCCCTGGTGAAAAGGCATAATTAAATGTGACCAAATTACTGCATAGGAAGGATGTTTGGCTTACAGTGCCACAGAAGAAGAGAACAATAAAAAATTACTTCCTGAACTGTCACCTGTACCCAAAATTTTTGTGTTTTAAAACTGATAGATTTCAGAAAGATGGTGGCTCTTGAAAACAGACAAAACAAGACTGATTAACCTCAGCTTCCCATCCCGTGCTACCCAAATGCACAAGCACATACAGGTACCACAGGATATTAAACCCTAAGGTCACCAATGATGTAACAGGATGCAAAGTGTCACTCTACAAAGAAAATGATGGCACTGATTAAAATATTCCCCTTAGCTGAATCCCACAAGTACACAGGGACACAAACTCACACGTACCAATCTCCTCTCATGGCTCTACCATGTGTCTGTGGCAATCCTTCCCTGCAACAGCTACTTTAAATAAGGTACCTTTAGGGATGCACTACCTGGCTTGTCTTGACTGCCATTTCTTGTTTCAGTTGTTCCAGGATCTGCGACGTGGCTTCTGTGTCTTCTCCAAGGCGCGCAGTTCCTTCGTCCAGCTGCTCTTTACTGGCCTTTGCTGCCTGCAGAGCTACTTCCAAGACAATCTTCTCGTTCTGCAAATACTGGATGGTGTCATCTTTAGAAGTAGCATCACTTTGGAACTCTTCTAATCTGGCCTTCAGTTCGTCATACTGTGTTTGCAGGTCATCCAGGGACTGCTCTTTGGTGTGCAGTGTCTCTTGGGCGAGGGTCAGTTGCTTCATCAGTTCCAGGTGCTCTTGCTGTAAAGATTCAAGCTGCAGATCCCGCTGATGCAAAGTCAACTTGACCTGAGAAGAAGTATTTTAAGATTAAATTAATACAAAGCCAAGGTTATCTTTGCAAATGCGCTCCAATCAAAGTCAAGTATTTTAACCAATATTTTAGCTTCTAGGAGAAAATAGCAGGAGGTGAAAATATTTTTTAACTTTCCTAGGGCACTTCTATTTTCTCTATTAATTGCATTGATTGCCTTCTGCAGCATGTTATCTTCAAAATATTCACTGTATTCAAAATTTTTAGTTGCAAGACATGTCCACAGTAGATATTCAGGTAAATTCAGCATTATTAATGATCATTACATGGAATGTTGTACTGAGCTGTCATGTCTTTCATCTCATTCCAGCCCTTGACATGCTGTCTACATTACAAGGTTGAAGCAGGACTCTATAGTGAAGTGCAGATTTATCATGCTCTAAATGTAAATGTATATAATGATATCCTGACTGCCTAACAACTTTGAACATGGATCTATAGTTCTTGTCCATACTTACAATAATCACACACTGAATTCACTAAAAAACCCCAGCACCTGCAAGACAGTAGTTCTGAAATTTATAAAAGGTACTGTTACTGAGATGGTTGAAAGAAAAAAAAAAGGCTTTTCACCTGAAACGGAGTGACTTTGATGTGGAATTCATTTTTGCAGCGATCTTTCAGGTTTTAAAAAGGAGTTCAGAGCTCAGCATCTATTTACTATTGCTTTTTCAGCCAAACAAATATTTCCTTTGAAACCCTTGGGAAGTTGATTAACAACAGTCTACCTGTCCCAGCTCTTGTTCCAATGTTGCTGCAGAATCAGCCATTTTCTGAAGCTGTTCTTTCTCATCCTCAAACTCCTCTAGTTTTCTCTGCAAGTCTTCTTCCACCATGGTTTTAGCCTCCTGGATCTGCATGAAGGCAGCTTCTTGATCTAACATGTCAGCCTGCACAGAAAAAGCAAGGAATCAACTTCTACAGTTTCAATGGAGGGGGAAGAGTGGGAAAAAAAGAAAAAAATAGGAAAAGAAAAAAATAAATTATCAAGAAAATTTGTAGAGGAAAGACAAGCACAGATAATTCTGATGTCTGCCTTACACACCTGTATCCTCTTACTGAAGTCACCCACTCATATTCTTAAGACACCTCACAATAACAGTGAATGTCTTGCATATTTGTGACAATCTGAATTCCTATTAAATAACGCCATGTCCTTTCTCAATTGATGAAACAAGACAAAGAAAAGGAATCTTTATTAAAATTAAGCTGTTTGGAAAAATTCTAAAGCAGAAGGGATTCCTGGGATGCTGCAGCTACTCAGTGCAGCGACTGAGAGGACACAAACTCCTGTCATTTACACCATGTATCAGGAACGCTGGCCATGGGGTGCTCCCACTAACCTGCTGCTTTACTGCCCTTTGAGACTCAGGAGCAGCAATGTCACTGAAAATCAGTGGAATGTAAGGTTCTAAGAGCTCTGAAAGTGATTTTACCCAACTTTTCTTACTGGAGGGCAAGAAGGACAAACCTGATTACTGAGCCATTTCACACACTAAAAAGCACATTACTGATTTAGATTAACTTCCAGTTAAGCTTTCTCTTGAAAAAGTTCATGAATGGGCAAATGACAACATTTACATCTGAAAATGCAAGTATCACCACTGAATGGGTAATATATGGCCTTGCTCCCTCTTATTATTCATAATGCCATGCAAATTTATTTGTTCTGAAATATCTTCTGGTTTTATAATGCAGCATCTGAACCTGTTCATAAGAATTCTATGTTACTTTGTTGGAATAGCCTCGAGTTTGCAAAACATAAATACACAGCCTAGACAGAACATAACTCAGGAAAACCACCCACGACCATACCTCAATATTTTGCAGCTGTGCTGCAATGCGCTCCTTCTCTTTAATGGATCTGTGCTGGGTTTCAGTCAGCTGCTGAGACAGTGCCACATTCTCTAGTTTGAGATGTTCCAACATACCTGCCTGAGTCATTTGCCCAGCCTAAAGGAAGGAGAAAAAAAAAGTCACAGATTAACACCAACGGTCAAAATTTGGCCAACGAATTTAAGAGTTTCAGAAAAAAAAAAAAAAATCACACTGAATCCATGTGTGCCTTATTTCAGGCACTTCTCATCCACAAAGGTAAGTGCTTTGGTTAAATCTATGCCTCATCATTAATGTGAACTAACACCTCAGGATGAAGAACAAAACATGACCTGGCCCCTTCTCTTGCCACCTGAAGAACACACAGGTTGATCCCCCAGCCTGTGCTGGCCCCAGGGTTGCCCCAAGCCAGGTGCAGCACCTTGCCCTTGGCTTCCTCGAACCTCAGGAGGTTCCCATGGGCCCACTTCTCAAGCTCGTCCAGGTCCCCCTGGACGGCATCTTGTCCTTCAGGTGTCAGCAGCACCACTCAGCTTGGGGTCACCTGCAAACTTGGAGGGTGCACTTGATCCCCTCCCTGGTCCCACTGCAGACCCCTGAGGGGCACCAATGTCCATTGGGACACTGAGCTGTTGATCACCACCCTCTGGATGTGACTGTCCAGCCAACTCCTTATCCACCAATATCGAATCCTTCTCTCTCTAACGCAGAGAGAAGGATGCTGTGGGGGACCATGTCAAAGGCTTTACAGAAGTCTAGTTAGATGACACCCATAGCCCTCCCCTTGCCCTGGTGCAGTCAGTCCATTGCAGAAGGCCACCAGGTTGTCCTCTGGATAAAAACACAGAAAAGAACAGATTGCCAGTTCTCCAGGTGCAAGTGAATCATAATACCTGTATATTGGCCATCTCACTCTGCAGCCTGACCCGGGCCTCCTGTGCCAGAACGAGCTGCTGCTGGTACCAGTGCCGCACGTTTTGGAGGGATGTGATTTCTGTCTCAGATGCCTTCAGCTTGTTGGTCAGTGTGGTCCGTTCCAGCTGCACCTTCTGAAGCTGGTTCTGTAAGGAAGCCAACTGCTGTCGCAGATCATGGACTGGAGAAACAAAAAGAGAGAACTTGGACTAGAGCATCCACTGCTCTATTTTCCTGCACAAATTTCCAAGGATTATTGCCGTGTTCACAGCTTCTTTTTTTTCTTTTCTTTTTGAACAAAAGCATATCTGCCTAATTACATGAAGACTGGCTTTTCCTGCAAAAGTGTTAGAATCTGAAGTATCAGGTCATAAGCAGAAATAAAATTAAACTAAATGAATCACTTCTGTAAGCATTCATTGTTCCTTAGAGGCAGAAAATATGAACTAATTAAACACCAGGAAGTAGGTGTCCTGTAGAGTCATCCTTACAAATCACTATGTGTACAATTTTCTAAGAAAACAATTAGGGCACTGTCAAACAGTGACTGGACTAAATATTTATGCCTCCAAGCTGGCAATGGCAGTTTGCAAACTGTGGCACATCTGTGATACAAAATAAAAAAACAATCATCTTAAAATTCATACCATTTTAGTAGTATGACATCAATTAAACATGACTTAAAATTTCTTCCTCTCCCTGGACTTCAGAATTATGTTGAAAGAAAATGATTTATGGAACAACAAATTTTAAAGATTGACATTTACATCATCCCACCTGTGCTGTCTCTGGTGAGAACATTTTTTTGCATATCTTCAACCTTCTGCAGGAGTCTTTGGTACTGCTCCTCTGCTAACTGCAAATCATTATTTGAAGAAGCCAAACTGGCATTCTTTGCTTCCAAGGCATTTTGCAGGTCAGCCATTGCTCGTTCCAGATCCCAGCAAGACTGCTTTAATGTGGCCACTTCTGAGCTCAGAGATTCCTGCTTCTGCTGGCTGGTTTGGCTGTGTTCCATCTGCGCCTGAAGCTTCATGTTCAAAGCTGCAAGTTGGGCTTGTAGCTCAGTCTTCTCTTTGAGAGCCTGAATGTGTCCAGAAAATCAAAAAAGAGAAGTCATAAGAGAAAATACACTAATGGCTGACTAAAAAAGATGCTAAGGCAAAGAATACTTGCTTGTAAGAAATTCTTTTTTTAAAGTGACATCTCACCTATCAGATATTTCAAATACCTGAAAAGTCAAAATACGGAGGAAAGCACAGACAAGACATACAGCATTGTATGACAGTAATCACATCAGGATTTTTAATAATACACATATGTCTACACTTTAAGGAAGAATGCTTTCTAATATGTGTTATACCATCAATTAAAAAAAACCAGAAAATACAGTTACATAGACATTGCCAGCATTGCTCTGGATTTATTGTCTCTTTCAATTTGACTTTTTAAAAAAACATACAAAACCACCACTTTTTTTTTTTTAAAGTAACCTTTGAAGGCTTTACAATGTTATATTTACCCTCTTCAGCATCTGCATTGGGTTTGCATGGCAAGGTTTTGGCAGTGGGGTTCTACAGGGGTGGTCTCTGTGAGAAGCTGCCCCATGTCCAACAAAGCCAATGCCAGCTGGCTCCAAAATGGACCTGCCACTGGCCAAAGCTGAGCCCATCAGTGACAGTGGTAGTGCCTCTGGTATAAAGGATTTAAGAAAGTGAGAAAAAAAAATTGCAGAAGAACAATAGCAAAGATAAGAGTGAAAATATGTGAGAGAAACAGCCCTGCAGACACCAAGGTCAGTGCACAGAGGAGGAGGAGGTGCTCTGGGCGTTCATGGAAGACTGACTCCCATGGGAGGAACCCCACGCTGGAGCAGAGGAAGAGTTTAAGGAATCCTTTCCATGAGAAGAAAGGAGCAACAGAGACAAATTGTGATGAACTGACAGCAACTCCCATTCCCCGTTTCCCTGCACTGCTGAGGGGGAAGGAAGGAGAGAATTCAGGAGCAAAGTTGAGGCTGGGGAAAAAGAGGGGTGGGGGGAAAGGTGTTTTTAAGATTAGTTTTTCTTTCTCATTACCCTACTCTGATTTGATCAGTAATAAATTAAACTCATTTCCCCAAGTCGAGTCTCTCTTGCCTGTGATGGCAACTGGTGAGTGATCTCTGTCCTCATCTCAAATCAGAAGCCTTTCACTGTATTTCTTCTCTCCCCTGTCCAGCTGAGGAGGGGACTGACAGAGCAGCTCTGGTGGACACCTGGCATCCAGCCAGGGTCAGCCCACCACAGCATCCTTGTGAAGTGCCTTATTGAACAATGGTTTTACAAAACACAATTCCATGAGTAATGAGAAGGAGGCTCTTGAAAATTAATTTGAACTATTAATGTGATTTGCTAAACACAGAATTTCAAATTCATTTTCTACCTGATTAGCTTCTAGTGAGAGTGCCTCTAGTTGCCCTTCAAGTCTCATCTTCTCCTTCAGGACCTGCAGCATTTCATCATGAGTTCCTGCGACAGAGCTTTCCATAGAAACACTGGAGACAGAGACAGCACATACACAGTGACAGGGTTAGAATACAACACTCATCTGGTTGAAGAAAAGTTTAACTGAAATTAAGAGGGACTAAGACTATCTGTGTGACCTAGACTGTAGGACATTTTTTCTGGCTTTATACAGAGACCACAGTGTAACAACCTTAGTTACAAAGAGATAAAAAAATTATACTCATGCTAAGGTTTTATACTTTAGTCTTGTGTACTTGCAGCAACTAGAATCTAGTGTATTTGTTTTTTAGCAGTGCAATGGTTGACTTCATTAAATTCTGTATCTGCATATCCCATTTTAAGCAGACAAGTGGACATACTGGGAGCACAAAACCTCCACAATTATTGTCCACAACTGTCTGCTTCAATGTGCCCAAAAAATACCAACAGCTACTGCAAAAGAAGGAAGAACAGGTATTTGGTGTAATGCCTAACAAAGGCCTCCCTGGGATCACTCTTACCTGCTAGAAATACTGTCTCTCCTGCTCCGTACTTCCCCGTTAACTTCTTGCTCTTGGGCTTGATGCTCCACTGCCGCAGCCTGCAGCACCTCCCTGATGGAAGGGAACTGCCCCATGGCTTCAGGGTGTATCTTCTGGCCATTTATTGTATATGGAGCATCCTGTTTGCTTTCTGAGCTCTGTAAACTGCTGTACAGCCCTTTCCCTGACACGCTGCTGTAGGTAGAGCTGTCACTCTCATTTCCATCCAGCCTCATTGCCACTTCACTCCCGTCAATCTCTGAAATGCTGTCTCCTGCCAAGGAGGAACTCTCTATTCGATCATCCACGTCAGAGGGCAGACTAATCTCAGAAACAACTGATGTTGGACCACTTCTGCTTTGCTTCAGAGTCCCACCAGATAAATCAGTAAAATTCCCAGCAGTGTTTCTGGTGTCTGAATCTTCAGTTCTGTAGTCAGCCAAGGACCGGATCTTACTGGACTTAGATTTTGAACTTTTCCTCTCTTTTGAGGACGCTGGAAGTCCCAAGCTACCCAGTTTTGGCCCCCTGGGGACACTGGTCCGCAAAAAGGAGTATTCTTTTGTCATTGCTACAGTGCTGGCTCTCGGCAGGATCTCTGGGTTTAACATCAGCTCAGGATCCAGGGTGCTGGAGGGCCGGTTTTTGGATGTGGACTGACTTGACTAAAAGAAGCAAAGAGTCAACAATAAATTCCAGAATGTTAACTTTGAAGTAGCATCAAAGCCTTATTTTGCTCTCACTTAAGATGTAAAGCTCTTACATTTCTACACTGATATTAGATATACAGGTCCTTTTGTAAACAAGGTAAATTACACCAGCAATCAACCCCATCAAGATTCTGTATATCATGTTGAAAATGTCCAAGGTACACTCCAAAAGCTAACTGAAAAATACAGGCAAAATGGAACATTTAGGTCACTTAAGTTTTATGTTTGTTTTTGTCTCCCCTATTTTAAGTAGCACAAAATGGTATGTTACTGATGAGGTAAGAGAACCAAATTTTGCCTGTCAAGAAGAAAAAAAAACCTGCTTTCTCTCATTTGAGGAAACTACTGAATGGTTTCATTCAAAGCATAGAAAGGGTAAAGTTTTCAAGCTTCTCCACAAAACACTGAATCTAGAAGATCTGTTGTGTGGTACTCACTCTTTCTTGATGTCTCTTCACTCTGTATTGTTTGAGCTGTTCCTCTAGACGCCTTCTTGCCTGAAGTCTGATTTGTTCTTCTTTCTCCAATGGCAGTGAAGACTCTACTGAGCCTGCAAGTGAAAGGTTTTCTTTACAGTCAAATAGAAAATGCCAACACAGGCATGTGTGATGCAAAAGGTAAAAGCCCCTTCTACCATCAGCAACATGCATCATGCTTAAGCAAGGAAAGAAAGGAAAGCCCATCGACATGCACCTCAAACTACCCCCTTCAAATACAGACTTGTGTAAGCACTGATAAAGCTTGTGGATTTCCACTGCTTAGTTTGCAAATGCTGTAGTTTCCCCACACATGTATGACAAGAAATTATACAGCAAGAAAAAAAATATTGCTGTCATTTAATCTCACCTGTCCTGCATTTCTGACAGTACTAAAATTATAAATCTAAGCAAGACCTATGCAGTCCACTCATTCCCTACAAGTCAGGGAAGGATGTTCCCTAAATACATTTGCTTACCTTTGGTTAACTCACACTAAATCTTTCCCATAGTAAGGCTTTTTAAAAACACTATTTCAGGAAACGCCCACAGCATTACACACCTTATTATAAAGGCTTCCCCTTCATTGCTCTTCCCTCTTTATTACTTAGCTTAAAATCCCCTGGTTCTGCTGTTCTGGTTTTTTTTGTTTTGTTTTTTTTTTAATGTCACCTGTTACTCCTAATAATCAGAAAGATTAGAAAAGCTTCAGCCCCAGAAAGCATGAGTTCCCCTCAGCATAAGAGCCATCTTCAAATGGTAAGGCACATGCCTTAGCTGCAGCAGAGGGTGGTTTACTGAAAGAAAATGAATTGTAGTTCTAAGTAAAAGCTTACTGCAAAAATGAAGTTTAGTTCAAGCTTAAATGATGTTAGAGGAGTCCAGAGCCAGGCTCAGAGTAAACAGCTTTATGGAGCAAGAGAAAGCAGGGGCACCACCATAAACAGATGCTTACACAATTCAGTTTCTTGCATGGGAAGACTTAGTTTGAGAGACTGCAAAGCTTCTTTTCTAAGAACTATGCCCTCAGCACTAGTTCCCTGAGACTTCCTTAGGCTGTCATGGAAACCAGTCACACCTGGGCATGACTCTTCACCCTGCTCACAGTTGGTGGGGTCAAAAGACACAGGAGAGTCAGGGAAGAGCGACTCTGGCCCGTTCTGGCAGGTGTCCACTGTGCTGTTCATCTCCAGACCTCCCTCCTCATTTGGCACTTCGTTGATGTTATTACTGGTAGCTGGAAAAGAAAGTTTTATTGAGCCACCCCTTAAGCCACCCCATTTATCTCCACACCTCCACCCAAATACAATGCTACTGCTATTGCCTTTAAATGGTAAGAACATGGAAATCACTACTGTCAGCAACTGGCAGGAGAAATTTTATAAAGGACTTTTAGTTCTCTATTTAGAAAGACCAGAACAAGTACCTTTCACTGCTTTACCATGCTGCCTTCAATCTGGACCTCAAAAGTGATCATATAAAAATATCTTCAAAACTTCACACAGGTTTTTAAATCTTATTAGGTTTAGAAGCATGAAACACCGAGTGCAAGTAACTCTGAGGGGCAACCTACTACAAACCAGACTCACAACTGCAGGCCTGTGCTGAATGATTCAGCTGTTTGATATTCTGCTGGGCACTGGGGAGAAAACATCCACCATCCTGACTTCCAGCCTGAGCCAAGCAGTTTTTCAATTTTAAACTGAGTTTACATTTTTCAAATGGGATGTCTTCATCAAAAATACAACAGCAAAGCTCGCATGGATCAAAATAATAGATCTACCAATTAAAATCTACAATTAAAATTAAAATCTACCAAGTAAAATGCAACTCAAAAACCACTTTAATGCCAATTTTATCCCCACTTACTAATATTAGATTTTTCTTTTCCATCAGGAAAAAATGCATACTCAAAACCAGTTAAACATTTCACAGGTTTATACTTTGGATTTCTCACACATTTCTACTTTGCTTGGCTGGTGACTACTTACATTTATGAACCTGCTGTTGCAAAAAACCTGTGTATCTAAACTAATTACTACAGATCTCAAATGAGCAGAGTACTGAAATAGCCACTGCCTTTCTGTTCATTCCCACACTATGTATCACTGGAGTAACTGGAACTCACTGGAATAACATGTAAGACTTCATTATTTTTTCTTCAAGATGTTTGAAAATATTTGACATTTATGATCACAAAGTATTTGCAAGTGCAAAAATCAAGTTTTCTCTTCCCATTTTTCATCTCCTCTCAGAGCTACAGACTTGAATAAGCAGTTTGTATTTTTTTAAAGTCTACTCAAGGAAGATATGAGGGGAAAAAGAAAACCCAAACTAGAACTGAGAAACATATCCTCCCAAAACAAAGTGTTTCTATGATGATGTTCTGTAACCAGGAAGTTGATTACAAAGATTCAGTAAAACTTTAATTATTAATTTAGACTAGCCCACTAACCTATTGCTATTAAACTTCTCCCCATATAATGAATCACTGCAAACTTCTGAAAGCAAAATCACTACTAAAAAATAAAGCTATTATCAATCAATGATGTATGTGGAGAACATTAAAGTGCACCCTGAAATTAAATGAGCCATATGGAAAAAAGTACAGGTAGAGGGGGTAGGATCTTTTCATTGTTTTCCCTTTCCTTATTGAAGAAAGCAGAAGTTTCCTTTGAAGTGCAGTCAAATTTCACTGCAGAGTAATTTGAAGAGGAAAAGACAAATTCCCACCCCTGAGCATTTGTTCCCACCTCTGCAGTGCCTCCTCCCTTCAGCAGCACAGCTGTTTGTACAGGGACCCAGCACAGAGGGAACCGAATGAGGAAACCCAATGGGGGTAAAAATAAAAAGCTTTCAGTCTTGGGCTGCCAAAACCCATAAACTCGCTAAGATTTGAATCAAAACACTTTTGAGTATCTGATTTGTCACGCAGACAAACATTTTCAGGCCACTGTAGCCTGAATCAGTTCTCTGATTGAGATTATTGTGTCACAAAAACACTTACAGGCACAATGGAAAGGGAGGGTGCAACGAGTATGTAAAGGAGGACGGAGGACAAGACTGCTTAGCAATGACTGATATTTTCAAACTAAAAGATTGTCAAAACCAAATTTGAAATAGAGGTCAGTGCTAAGAATAGCCACAAGAAACCAAAAATAAGAAGACAGCTCACACATTCAGAAATATCGTTTCTGCCCGTGTCTCAGAAACTGCAGCCAGTGCTGCATCTGGTTTACTCTTTATTTACATTTTTTTCTTCACTACTGTCAGTGGTATACATATACAAAAGAGATGCTGGAGCAAAATTCTGGAGGAATGGTTTCCTGGCGACTTCCTGAGGCCACGAGACACTCAGAATCTAAACACTACTTGAACCAAAGTAATTTAATTGCAGTAGAGTCAATACAGCTGCGGTCTTTTTAGAACAGTGGAGATGCAATTAGAATAAAAGCAGTAGGAAGACACACTACCTATTTGTAAGCCACAATTCAATTGTCCAACACAGGAGAAAGCAGGAACACGTGATCTCCAAGTTCATAAAAGATGAATGAATCATCACATAACTCCACTCTGCCAGTCTGGTAATGGGCAGTGTAAGAAATGTAAATAAACTCTCAGGCCTCCACTCTCTCGACTGGGACTGGATGACAAACCTGTGGAAGGCTGCAACTTCCTCCTGTCACCTCCCTTCACACAAGGAACCCTTTGTGTATCCACACAGCCACAGGGAAAACACCCCCTCCACCCACCACCACCACAGCCTCCTTACCAACACATCCTCACACTCCGGCCAGGGAAACAGGGAGACTCCAACTCACCCCAAGGAAAATGTTTTCACAGTGAAAGCACCTGAACACTGCAATGGGTAGAGAGGCTGTTGAACCTCCCTCTGCAGAGACTTCCAGAATTCAACAGGACAAGGCCCTGAGCAACCTGATCTTGCTCCAGAACCAGGTCTGCCCTGTGCCTGAGGCTGGACTAGACACCCCACAGAGCTCCCCCCCACCTCAAGTTTGATTCTATAACCTACTCAGATCAGTGGTCTCTCAAATTTCTTGTAAACAGCTGCATGATTATTTTATTATAGAGCTCGTCTACATATAAAAGTCATTTTGAGATAATTTGGAGAGTACATGCCAGCATCTCTTCCATAAAGGGAAGTTCAGGGAGACTTTTAAAGTACATTTTGTTTTTTGCCTAAGCAACTTACTTTATTAGGAAAATTTCTTCTGCCAGAATAAATTACTCCAGTCATGAGCTTCCTCTATAACAATCATTTCAGAACTGCTGGTTCTAGATAATTTCAGGTTTACCCTTTTGGAAACACTATCAGAAGACAGAGTAACATCGTGAACAACAAATACTCAACTGACAGCAAACAGTACTTAAGTTAATAGTTGGGTTTTGCTTTAGAAAGAACAAGTTCTACAACAAAAATAATTTTCCTCATATACAGAACCTTCACCAAACTCGCTTAAAACTGCTGTACAAGAAATTCCTGACCTCAAGGAAAAAAAGTCCTTCAGCATCACCTGAACAATAAAATGTGACTGTATAAACACCTGAGTTAGTCTAGGAAATTATTTGGCGCATGTGAAATAACTTACTGTTAATTTCAGCTGTAATAACTGCCTGTGACTTGGCTTTACAATCCAGAAGTCCTTCAGAGCTGCCAGGAGCCCCATTACTGCTCCTGTTCTCCAGGTGAGCATCCTGCTGGACAGATGAGGAGTCCATGGTAAAAACGATCCAGATCCCTGGAAAGTTTTTCTTCTGAATAATTTGCCACCAGGTGAACTACCAAGTCCTGTTTCTCTCCATCAGCAACAACGGCATCAAGGTGTTCCAGGGGAGCACAGTTCTGGGCTGTACAGCTGGTGGTGTGCAGCAGGCAGCTGCTAACCCCAGATCAGGAGAACAGCTCGCAGCCAAAGTCGTAATCACCAAGGACCTGCATCCTCTAGAAACAAAATTTACAAACATTTATTAGAGCTTTGAAGATATGAGATAAAAATAAAGCAGTGCCCACAGACTGCTCTGCAGCTCAGCTTTGACACACGGAACCAGGACGTGGGGTAATAACAGAGCCAATGAAATACACCCAAGAATCCAGCTTTGGGGATAAAAAGTGATCTGTTTAACAGGTTTTTTTAAGGTCGCTTTTTTTTTTAGTAGCATTGATACACTGCATAACAATGCATGAAGATAATATTTAGCAAGACAGCTCATTTAAGAACACTGTCTCTTTTAATGGAAATGCCTCTCTGGCCTCTGCTTTAAGAAGCAAGCCAGTATTCAGAGCAGCATTTTGCTCTGTATATGACAGTCTGGACTTTCATACCATATATTTCATTTTAAGGACCTACTCCCATTTAAGTTCAGCTAGAATGCAGTACAGAATTCAGAGTTTTTTAAAAATTAAATTACATCATTACTGTTTACTTGGCTGCAGAATGAGAAGTATGTATCACTGCACAGAACCTGAACTACTCATTACAGCAGACACTGGCAGTCAGAACGTGGGCTGGGCTGCAGTTCAACACTGCCTTCTCCTATGACCACTCAAGAGGAGGATTTCCAAACACGGTTTATAGAATTTTCTATTTATTTTCCAGGCATGCAGATCTAACCCATGGGTAAAGATCCAGCCAACTAATAAAATCTGACAGAAACTGTTGTACTGTACACAGTCCCTTCAAGCACATAAATTTTGTTCAAGTAGTTACTGACAGATGAATTCATATTACAAAATGTCATGGTTCTTAATTACTAAAGAAATCTAAGAAATCCCTGGTTAAAAAAAAAAAAAAAAAAAAAAAAAAAAAGAGAGGGAGCTGTGGGGAGAATGTCAAGTCAGGAATATTTTGATTGCATTTTTACATGACACAAACACTTTGACCAACATTCCTTACATATTTCCAGAGAGTACTTATGTAACTGCTACTGTGCCACCCTGCCCTGGTCACCCGAAACACCACCACCATCTCCCAAACGTTACTGAAGCCGCAAACAGCTCAGGGCACAGAGGAGAACACGGTGATGTAGGTGAGCTGTGAAGGAGCCAGAAAACTGGAGAGCATTTCCAAAGGAGAAATCTCCACAAACAGAAAAAGATTTAACACCTTCACTGCGATTTGTTATTGATTTTTAAAGACTTTCAGTATAATAAATCTTACAATAAAACTTCTAGAAGGACTGCCGCTGTACAGCAAATAGACACCACATGACAGGTCACCAAGAGGAATTACAGACAAAAGGCACGCAAGATTTTGACTGCTCACACCTCGGGAGAACCCCACCAGCACGAGATGGTTTGTTATCCTTGTCATAAAACACGTTTTAATAACCGAGTAATGGAGAACAGCTTTCACCTGTACATCCCACTCCTGATACCAAAGGCTCTAGTATTTGGGCTTCAGAATTCTTTTGTATTCCTGTGTTGCGCACAGACAGACAGACAGACAGACACAGATGCAGGCACGCCAATCTCACGGGGGGGAGCTGCACGAAACCCACCGATTTTGCTTAAAACCCCCCAAACCAAGAGGGCACCGGGGCTCGGTCACGGCTCAGCGGGCGCCCCGGGAGTGCCCGGCGGGGGCAGCGGGAGGCCCGGGGCCCGCAGCGCCCGGAGCCGGACCGGCGGCTCCCGCTCCCCGCCAGCCCCGACCACCCCCAGGCCTGAGCCGGCCCCGGCCCCCCCAGCCGCCCCCGCCGCCCCCCGCCCCGGCCAGACCCCCGCGGACCTGGGGCCGCCCGCCCGGCGCCGGCTCCTGCCCGAGACGTGGCGCTGCCTCCGCCGGGAAGGGGAGGGAGGGAGGGCGCGGCGGTGCAACGCGGTTCTGCCTCCCCCGCCAGCCGGGCGCTGCCGCCGCCGCGGGCCGGGTGCGCGGCCCCTCCGCCCCGCGGTTCTCCCACCCCGGCGCCCTCGAGGGGCCCGCGGCACTCGGCGGGCACGACAGCGGCTCTGCGCCGAGGGCTCCGGACCAGCGGCAACACCGCCGGGCCCGGGCACGGGCGGCGGCTTTTCCGGACGGACCCTTCCGGCAGCGAGGGAGGGAGGGCCGGAGGGCGGGGCCGCGGCGCTCCCACCCCCTCAGGGCCGGGCCGCCCTCAGCGCGGCCCCTCCGCTCGCCCCGCGGGACCCCGTGCTGGCGCCTCCTCGCGTGAATTAAACTTAAGTGTTGCATAAATTAAACATTGACTCTGCCTGTGGGAGCGGTGCCCCCCTCGCAGCCTTCTGTGCCTGCGTTATTCATGTTCTTGCGTTAGTGTCTGCATTTACTGGGGAGTCCAGTGACATGTCCTGTTAATGTCATGTTTCCAGCATTCCCGATGGCCCTTTTCTCATAAATCAGTCTGTACAGTTTTCAGCATCTTTCTGGCTCTGGGCATCCAAGAAGTCCTGTGGGTACTGGGAGCCCCTCATTTCATAATGAAAACACCTGCTGACATTGCACTGTCACACTAAATACAACTGCCAGGTAAACACACTTAGTCTGCTTTTCCAGGTATTCCTCTTTTATCGGCCTGTCCAAATTATCCTTATTATGAACATGAATCCCTGGAGCTGTTTCTCTAGGAAGATGTGAGGCTGTTCCACAAGTCAGGAGAGTTGATAAACCCAAACCACCAGCGAGTCTACATTGTTTAAACAGCAAACCTGTTAACCGAGTTCCTGGCACATGGATAATGCCAACAACTGGGTGTTTTCCTGTGCACACTGTGCAGCCCTCGAGGTGTGATTTGGAAGAGAACGTTGCTCTACAAACTAATTCAGGAAGAGGACTATTTTCAAGTGCAAATGCATGGATGTCAGAGAGGCTCCCAGCCTGATGATCAGAGGCAGGGACTAAATGAGCTTGATCAAGGAGGACTCCATAGGGTGCACCTCAGTGCAATCTATTCTTAGAGATATACTGAATGAAATCCTTTGCTGTTCACAAATTCACAAACATAATAAGGGATCTGAACAAGTATCCAGAGAAGGTACATCTGGATTCAGGGAGCAGCAGCCTCCTGCTGTTCCGCTGCCTGAGCCAGATGCCTGTGTGAGTGGGCAGTCCCAGGCTGTGGCTCACCAATGTGAACTGAAGTTTGACCTTCTTGGCTGGATGCACATGCTCAGCACTGAGCTTGTAAACCATATGTGGGACTTGAATGGGTGAGGGAGAGCTGAGTGAAAGGGATGTTAACAGAGCGAGCCTCTGCTGAGATTTGAGAGGAAACCCTGGGAATGTTATGTGTGTGTGTGTTTCAAATTCTTTAATAGTGACCTTCACTGGATACTCTTCCACAGAAGATGTCAAGAGCATGAGGAAAATTTGAATGCATAATCTTCATTTGATCTGGGTTTGATTTTCTTTTAAGAATGTAAAAAGCTGAAACCATGCCTCTCGCAGAGAACTCAATAACTGTTGAGTCACTAAAGTAGCTGTTCTGTTCAGTTGGAAGTATTTGTCTATATTTGCTTCTTGACTTTGATCCCATCTCTCTAGAACAATGCAATGCTCGGGAAAAGCTCCAAAGTATCTCTTTTTAGTTTATTAGTCTGCTACATGGCATCAAAGCCCCAGCTACAGGAATAACCCCTTGTTTGGAGACTGTCGCCCAAGCTTGGCACAAAGCTGCAGCAGGCTGCCTGAAAGAGAGAATCCTTCATACTGCAAGAGATCTATCATCAGCAATGTAAATTTTAGCACAACAGAGGAATGTCGTGGTAATTTTTCAAAAAGCCATAAAAAAATGTCAAACAGTATTACAAATTAGGCCTTAAAGTGAAGGGATTGCTGTAAATTTGCAGGAGACTCGTTTGTGTAAACTGCAGTCTCTGTCTCCAGCAGACAAAGAGCCCATGGCTTATCCCAAAGTCTGAGTTCTTCTTGCAGAGCTCTCTTTTGTTCTTCAAATAGAAAGATCAGAAGGTACCACAAGTCCTTTAACCACAGCCAGCTGCAGCATTCTCTCACCCTGCAACCAGACTGCATACAGGAGCCCTCGTACTGCCTTCTCTCCAAGCGAGCTCACTCAGACCTTAATAGGAACTGTCTTTTTCAGGAACCCACAGGGCCTTGCCCCTAAAAGGGGAAGGGAAATTTATTCCTCTTGGCTCTGAGCGAAAAAAAGAGAAGGCATAGAATGCCAAATTAAAGAGCTGACCTAACAAAATTACCAGGGAATGACAGACCATTTGCAGAGTTGCCTATCCAGATGGGTAATTTTGTAACTCACTGCCTGTGTGAGAATTGCACTAGTGAAAGAGGAAGAGTCAGGTAAGAGGGAAAGGCTCCATTCTCTGCAGGAGCAGAGGGTGGCACTCTCTGCACAGCACAAAGCCTGTGCGTGGTGCTTTCCAGTTACAGCTTTTATAGCTACAAAGGCATTTTTCTAAATATTTCCGTAGGGATGTTCTTGTTCTCTAACCACTGACAACACCATGTTCCAATTGCCTGTGCTTATTGCATGTTTTTCTGCTTGCATATTTCTATTATTTGGTGTCACTCAGTCTGCAAAAACTTCATTAAAAAAGAAACCCATGCTAACTACATATAAATAGCTCTATTACTGGCAGACTGCAATCAGGCTCAGGCATCCAGCTCGCCTCTCACAGCCACTGAGGAAAAAAAATAATTTTGTATTAAATACAGATTATGGAACTAGAATTCAGGTCTTCAGAAATGGGCTTTGTTAAAGACTGCCTTAATATTTTATTTGCCTATAAATTTTATTTATATGTGTGAAACATTTTTACAGCATTCTACCTAAGCAATTTTTAGCATGTCTGTTCTAGCATGGATAAGTATTTAAAGTGTTACTTTCCTGACTCATTTCTATAAACAGAGGAGACAGATGCAACTGTGGTGTATCTGATATAACAACATAGCTCAGAATGGATTTAAGCAGCTTCTACTCTACATAAGAGAAGGCTGGGAAAGCATAAAAAGCCACATTGTGTAACCATAAGGTCTGCAGATGAGAGCTCTTGCGTACAGAGAGTAAACTAAGATTTAAGGCCTTGTAACTGAAAGTATCTTGCCAATGCCCTCCTCCTGTTTAAATCTGGATTCAGTTTGGTCACACCAGCTGTTTTGAAAAACAGAAACTGCTAAGAGCTGCATTCATTTCTGTGGGACATTCCACAAGAGTCTCCATGGGCAAGGAGGGTTACTTTTGGTATCAGGATGCCTTACATATCAGGGAAATTAATTCAGAAAGTTCTCTTCCCATCTATCTGTGTGCTTGTATCTTCCCGTGTATCTGTGTATGTGTGTGTGTGTGGTAGAGAGAGAGTTGATGGAAATTACTGAGTTTTAGTGGTTTCAGGCTTAGCTTTCCCACAATAAATGATTTTTACTGCCACTCTGGAAGCAGTAGGTTTCTGAATCTTTTTTTTTTTCCTGGAATTCCTCTCCCAGCCTGGGGCTACTTACTGGTTAAGAAAGTGCTGCCATTATACACACAAGTCCTATCCACTAACTTCATAAATGTCACTATTTCACTGATATTTGGTGCTTGCTTGAGCATTTCAAGAGCTCTCAAAATGGCATAGTATAGTAGGTAACACTGGCCAGTCCTTGGAGTGACTTGCTACAAGAACATGGAAACCTTGAATTTTTCAACAGGGAGCCCAACACAGAGAATGGGATATTTACTTTCTTCAAGATGTCTCGATGGCTGTGGAAGAGTCTTGGCCTTGTCTGTTCAGGGATGTGCACAGTTGTTGCACCTGCATCTCCTCTTCCTGACATGTGGTGGGAATAGAGTACAACTCTGATTTGGGCTGTGTGGCAACTCTGTGAGAGGTGGAGCTGTAGAGGGTGTAAGACAGGGAATAAAGATTAGGCAGGAAGCAAAGTTCCTTTTACCCTTCTGTCCTTTCTCAATCCTTCCAGTAATTCTATCACTGGTCTGCCTCCAGCTGCCTGGCATGGCTGTCTGATGGGCAGCACTGGGGGAAGACAAGCTCACAGGCAAGATGTTCCCTGGGAGAGGCATGAGAAGCCCTGGTTGCAGGCACCACTCACAAGCCTGGCTTTATACCATTACCTTCAGTGGGTAGTTGGACACTTTTTGGACCTAGAATTGCACGCTGCTTGGTGTGGGAAGTTGTTCTAGCCCATACAGGGTCCTGCTGCCTGCTCACAGAGGGAGATCATATGCATAAAACATAATCCTTGCTAAAAATATGGTTTGAAAGGATCGCCAACCTGAGCTGAAAATACTTATGAGCAGACTACTGTATGTCTGATCCTTAATTCTAGATGCTAAGTCATTGCTAATCCATAGTGATGAAGTGTGGTGTGGACAGGTCCTGCCAGCAAAGGGATGCTGGGATAAGGGATCAAAGACATACTGACAGAATTTGCTGGGCCAAGAACAGAGCAAACACAAACATGAGAAGTGGGCATACATTTGCATCTGTACCTCATGCTCAAGGTTACAGCTTGGAATGGCAGCAGAGCCCACAGAGCAGCCTCTTTGCCTCCAAAGCATTACGGGTGCCTGCACTCAGATGACCCCTGGAAAGGAATCCAAATGACAGGGGTGTAAGATCCTTAAAAAGAGAGTTGCATTGCTAGACTTGGACTGGTTCTCTCTCATTCAGATATTCTTATATTATTATTCCAGTGCTGTCCAAGCAAAGATAAAAAACCACTTTTTGAATACCCTTTTCTGCCAGCTAGTCCTTGACTTATGTCCTCAACAACTGTGCATCAACATAAGGAAACAGCAGATGGAATCTGATCGTTTACTTCTGTCACACTGAGCCTCATGTAGAAAAAAGTAGATTTCTTGTTTCAGGGATTTTTCAAAGCTTACCATACATTTATGGTGATATCGCCCTGAGATTTAACTGTGAGTGTTAAGAAAAGCAATGTGCCACAGTGCTGTGCTACAGAGACCAGACTGCCCTTCAGGCAGAAGTGTTCTGCTTAGAAAAACCCTCCTGCCAAAGATGCCAAGTGTCTTGGGTTTTGTGTTTATTCAGAATGGATATAATGTAGTTATATATTCTATGATATATGCTTTTTCTGTTGACAGCTAACTCAAAGAAATATTACCCAGGAGGAGTGAAATGTAAATTTGAACATGAGCAGTCACAGTAAATAACTGACAAGGTCAGAGCCCAGGAACACCATTTACACAGAATTAGCCCTGAAAAAAAGAAGGGTGAAATAAGAAGTGACCACACAAAGAATTATTTGCATCTTCCACTTTCAGTGCAAGAAGTATAAACAACCCAGTTAAGCCATTGAGACATTCCTTCTGTGCCCTTCCATGGAAGGGCTATTTCTGCATTAGCAGATGCAGATTTCCCAGGGAGCCAGCGTGGTCCCAGTGGGCAGTGAGCAGTCGGAGTCCTGGCCCTTCAGTCTCCCTCAGCCTTAGGCTAATCCTGTTGTTATGTTTTGTAGGTGTCCAATAAAGGAAAACAGGCACCTTCATCTCAGGAGTACTGCAAGGATTAGGTGGAGATCGGCTTCGCCTCTCTGGGAGTCAACATGACTTTCTATAGACAGGACATCAAACCCATGGCGTAGGTGAATGGCCCTGGATTACACATGAGCTCAGTGCCAGGGTGCCTTCAACACAATACTGCTGCCTCGGTGCCTGTGCCCAGCCTCTCCCACCTTCATTACAAGGTGTAAAATCAAGATGTTACTTGTGATTTACACAATGAAATGACAGTATGGAACGTCAAATACAAAGTACATCCATGCACTTCTGAAAAAGAAAATTGTTTTCTTTGACACCAATTCTCCAACTTCATGCTTACTATATGCACCCACCTGGACACCACCTGAAGGTACTAACCACTGTTTCCCATTGATTACGTTGTTGCCTGGCACTCGGGCAGGATGTGGTGTGAGTGGATGGGGTACAGGAGAGTGTGTCTCACCTGGAAAACCAGAAAGCTGCCTCAGAAATGAGGAGTGTTCCTTGCCCTCCCATGTTATCCAAAGAGATTAAGTGACTGCTGTATCCTGACTGCTAGTTTTTGTGCAGTTCTTGCTCTTTGGGGTCCCGAGGATGCCCGGGAATACTCCTTTTCTGTCCTTTGCTTCGTGCTCAGATGTAGCTGGGGTGATTTTTCCTCCTTGGAAAGACCCGAGCCATTTTCCTATTTCGCATTCCTCTGACAGTTCACTCCCCTGACCGTGCTGCAGGGTCTGACAGGTGACCGGAGCAGCGGCCGGGTGCGCTGTCCAGGGCAGCTGCCCCGCCGGTGCCAACACACCGGCCCCTCCATCTCCCACCGACCGCAGGAGACGCTTCCCCCGCAGAGCCCGCTCCCGACGGCTGCTCGGAGGGGCTGGGCTGCCTCCAGCCCGGCGCTTCCCGAGCCCGGAGAGGATGCACCCCGGGGCATCCCCACGGGGGGGCTCGGACGGGGCACCCCCCGCTCCCCTCCGGAGCTCCGCGCCGCAGGTGACCCCCCGGGGGAGGGCAGGGGCCGGGGGAGGGGGCGAGGGGCGGGGAGGCCGCGCTCGGGGGGTCGTTGTCAGCGGCGCCCGCTCGGGGCACGGCTCGGCGCGGCAGCTCCGCTCGCTCGGCGCGGCGGCAGCGCGGCTCGGCTCGGCTCGGCTCGGCTCGGCTCGGCTCGGCTCGGCACGGCACGGCTCGGGCACGGCCCGGCACGGCTCGGTACGGCTCGGCACGGCTCGCACGGCTCGCACGGCTCGTCATGCAACGGAGCGGCCCCGGCGCGGGGCTCGTCCTGGCGGCGGCCGCCGCGCTCTGCCTCGGCGGGGCGGGAGCCAAGGTAACCCCGCGGCACCGCCGGCACCGGCACCGGGCAGGGCAGGGCGGCCCCGGGAGCCCCGCTGGGAGGAGGGAAGGCACTGCGAATCCCCGGGGGAGAGGGGAGCAGCGGAGCTGCCGGGAGTCCCGGGTGCGGGGGTGCTCCCGGGACGAAGGATGCGCCGCGGCCGCCGGGAGCGGGGATGCAGCGGGGCGGCCGGGCCGGGGCGGCTGCGGGTCCCTCTCGGCCCCTGCCCCTCGGCGGCGGGGTTTGGGGTATCGGGCTGGCCGGTGACTCCCCTCGGAGTCCGAAAGGCACCGGGAGACAGGATGCTCCGGGAGTGTGACTCCGGGTCACCCTCCCGGCATCGATACAGCCGGACCCGAAATCCGGTGCAAGCCCCGTGGAAACCGATAGACCAGCGCCTACAGACGAAATGAGAGCATCCCCCAAGGCACCCCGACCACGGCAGTGCCTGGCATGAGGAGTCCAAACAAACCACCTCGTGCTGTATTAGAGTCCCACGCCCTCCGCTCTTGAGCACCTGGGCTGCAGTTCGGGGAGCAGGCAAACAGTGCCAGGTACAGCTCCCAGGGCAGGGATCCTGGCAGAGCTGGGAGCCACTGGCTGAGCAGAGATGGAAAGGCAGACGAGGAAGCACAGAGCACCCCAAAACTAGGGACAGCTACAGAACAGACAGTCACTCAGCTTTAGGAAGGCTGAGCATTCCTGGTCCTGCTGAAGTGAAGGGGACTGATCCTATGGACCCTGATAGGACCAAGGTTTGACACTTCTGGTAGAGATTATCAGATCTATAAAACATGAGCCACTACAGTATAAGAAAATTATACTCCATACATTTATGTCTTTTGTTACACATATATATATATGCATATACATATGCATATATATAAAGGTTTGGGGTTGCTTTCCCTGGTGAGAAACAGCATTATAACTCTGCCTGATAAACCAAATCCCTGCCACAGCACATACACACAGCAATGACTGTGGTTGAAATGAAGATGTTTTATCTCACTCTGGTATCCTGGTGAAGACAGCTATGATGAGAACTTAATTAAGCCACATTTCTGGCACTGAAATACTAAGTATTAACTTTACCAAGATCTATTGAATTGTATGGTTCTGGGGTTTTGTCTTTGGTTTCTCTTTTAAGTCAGAATTCAAATGCAGAACCTGCAAGCTTACCCTCACCCAGCTGCATACCTCTCTTATTAAACTACATAACTTCCTCGCTTCCCTGAATTATTGCATCCTTCCTGTGCTGTTTCTGTTCTAACTTTGCTTGTACAGTCATGAGGAGCAAGTACTGGCTGTGTGCTGTGCCTTTGGGCATGAGAGGCAATGGTGGGACACTGAATGCATCAGCAAGCTTGATTTGTCTTTTTTTTCTGTGTTTTCTAGTCAACTTCTGCTTTTCTCTAACTCTGAAATCAAGAGTGTTTGATTTCCCACCAGGCAGTATCTGAACTAAAGTATCGACCAACAGCACTACAGAAAAGAAACTGGCTCCTTAATGAAGAAGCAGCAGCCTCCTGCCTGTTTTCCTGACTTGACTTCTTACTGTGTCAATTATTCTTTTGATCACATGTTGTTTATAGGCTCTTAACACACTGGACAATTTCTTTGGCAGAACGAAACAAGCATTTTCTGTTGCTTTTCTTCCTAAATGTGACAGGGAACTCTGTCCAAACAGACGTGTGTGTACATCTCTTGCTCCCTGTTTTTGTTATTTTTTGGAGTAAGTTGCACTTGCTTTTCACTCATCAAGGACTGCACTATGCTGCGTAGGCTTCACTATTTTTATCTCTTTTGGCTACACTGATAGTGTTGCTATGCTAGTAAAAAAATACACATCCCACTCTAAGTTACTTGCTCAAATGTAGTTCAGTTTAGCAGCTGAACAAAGGTATTCAGAGATTTATGAGAAATTATTTGTCTCCTGGCTTAGAGTTAACAATATGAAAACATAACAGAAACTCCCTTGGCAAGGGCAAAGTCTGCATGAGGTACAGGGAACCGAACTGATCTTTTCATCCAGGGAGGTGGTCTCTGCCAGTCGGAGCTGAGAAACTCTGGGATGCTGTGAGGTAGCGTGGATGCTTGAAACATGTTTTGTGGCAAACTAGAGCTCTGTCTGGAATCCTTCACCCGGCACTACAGCAATTTAAAAATAGGAGTTAGATCAAATGAAAGAAAATTTGAGGATAAGGTGAATGATGCTTCCTCCCGCGACTGTATCAGATGATGGAACAAGATGTGCAGATAAGTGGCTTGTTTATCCTGAAGGAAGAATGTAAGCCTGATGAAAGAGTAACACAGTCAAAATTATGTCTCTGTATGTCCATAAAATATTATCTGTTTAATCAAATCCCTGTGGAGGAGGTCGCTATGCCAGTGCCATCCTTCATCTGGTATTCTTCTGTTCACTTGCTGGCTTGAAGAAAAAACCAAGCCTTTCTTGTTCCTTTTAAGAGAAGAAATCTTAGCAATCCAAGACCCTCTAGTGAGAGTCCTAGCCCTGTTCCCAGCAAGAGCTATGGCAAAATTCCTGCTGGTTTCAGAGGAAGCAGGATCCTTCCCAAGATCAGTGAAAGATTAAAAAAAAATCAACTACTAAAATATGCACCTCAATTAGCAAAGAATGTGGCCTGATTAGTAAAGTGTATGAAATTTCAGCTATTAAATTCTACGGCCCTGATCAACAAAGCACACTGCACAGTTGGCAATGTATCCAGAATCTCAACTGCTGTACTAGTCTCCTACCAGATCAACCAAGCATGCAGCTGAATCAGTAAATTATGCAACTGGAGCAGCAAAATATGCACTTCTGATTGGGGCGGGAGGACAGGGAAGTTCTCAAATGTTTTAAATTGGCACACGGTAGGTCTGCTAGTGGTCAGCCTCTGCCTTAAGAAAAGAGGAGGCAAAATGCCTCACTTCTACCAAGACTTTGCAGAAAATTGCTGGATTGGAGAAGTGTGTTCCTCCAATGGCTCGGTGTTTGTTAGCAGCAGTCCCATTCCTCACCAGATGTGCTGCACATCTGGTTCCAATCCCAGCTGCTGCCAGGTGTGGGGGTTATTTTAGTAACACTTCAATGGGATTTTTAGGTCCAGGTAGCTTTTGCTTTATTAGTCACTGTACAGCACACCAGGCTGTATTTCTGTCTGGAGAAATTAAGCCAGTCAAGTCAAATAAGACACCTTCAAAGAACCTGACAGTTTTGTTGCAATGAGCTTAATAGCTATTAATCTGTTTGTGAAAGTACTTTGGGCTTGAGGAGCAGAGAAATGATAAGTCTTTCCTATTTTCTTTGTATCTTGATTAATTGCCATAGCTGCATCCTGTTGTGTTTACAGTGCATCTTGGCAGATCAGATGTTTACTGTGAGGACAGTTTGGATGTCTGGGCAATTTGGGGAGCAGCTATATTAGTATATTCTGAAGCAGTAGAGCTGTTTCTCCCTAGCTTCTGTTTATGAGCTTTAAAAATCCAGTCACAGTATCTATTTCTGATCTTCAGAATTTGTTTCTGCTTTAAATTATTATTATTTTTGGTTTCTACAGAAGAGCTACAGGTTGTCCTATTTTAATAAAGATGCAGTTTCAGGGTTTCTATAAACTGTTGGTTTGGGTGTTTTTTGTAATGTCTGGAATTAAACTGTGTTACAGTGCTCAAGAAAGGCATGAGAATTGCTTTGTTTTATTGCACTTCTCACTTTAGCACCCAGGAGTCTGAAACATTATTTGAATCTAGGAAGTATCTGGGGTTGGGGTTTTTTTTCCTGGTTTTGGTTTGATTTTTGTTTTTATTTTTTTAATCCACTGCATTTGGTTCATAAAGCCGGCTTGCATTGAGCTTCTTATTTACCAAATTTCTGCCTCATTTCCAGGTCAGTTCAATGAATGATCCTATTTAGTTCTTTTTCCTGTTTAAAATATTTCCTACTGAGTCCAGAGCAGTGCCCTTAAAACATAATTGATTTGGGTCATTGAACCCTTATTTTTCATGCATGTTAGTTTACATCCCGCCACTGGTCTGACTGGTATTTAAATGAGAAAATTGCAGGCGGATTTCTTGTTGAGGCTAAAGTTCACGTGGAGTCCCTGGCAAAATAAGATCCTGGAGTACGTATCCCTGGAACTGGGCAATGATTTGTAACTTTTTTTTAATTCTCTGTCTGGCCAGAGTGTTGTAAATCTGGCGCTCCCTTGTTAGCTTCACGCTAAGCAGCAAGAATGTCCACAGTGTTTTAGTCCTGATAATTCTAATTACTGAAGCACTGAAGAAGCTGAAAGCTGAGAAGATGGACAAGGCTGGCCTCAAGTCCTGCACAGCACATGGGACACTTTCTTTTTAGAGCTGAACCATAATTCTCTCGTTTGCCAAGGCTGGCAACGGAAGCAGAAGCCAAGGTAAGAGAAACAAGCCCATGGCAGAGGATTTCTGGAATGATGTGGGTAATCTTTCTGCAGAAGGAGCTAAAAGAGAGCAGTGCCTCTAGAGATGCCAACCTTCCTTGGGGTGGAAACGCTGAAATAATTTTTTTTTTTTTTTTTTACTATCTGTCAGATCCTGTTACACTGGTAAAATACTCAGGTCTCTTTCTTCCTGCCTCCCTTTCCTCTTAAAAAAAGGAGCTCAGGACATATTTGGTACCAGAGAGTGGCTACCCAGCACTAGTGTAGCTAGACCAGGTCTGGTAAAGCTACTCTACCCATTACACACTAATATTATTATGCACTGATATCTCAGACCTGTAAATAATAAATATTCAACTTGGTGTTTAGATACTTCCTTGAGTATGGGGAGTACTAAATTAAAAAAATATTCCTCTTGTACAAATTCATGGCAGGAGGAGGGTGGAGTAGGGATAGAGCACTGCACAGTCTTGCATTAGTGTGCATTCCTCTTACAAGCTCTCAGCAGCAAATGGCTTTATGGTTCATTTTGAATATCCTTACATCATTCCCAATGAAAAGGAGGTTCCAATTTTGAGAGAAGCAGAGGCTAATTTGCCTATATTTCCTTTCTTGAATTGTTGGAGCCCTGCTGGAACTCACAAAAGTCATCTGGGATTTCAGGAAAACTTAAATCAGGCCACTAAATACTGCTGGTTTGGATTAGTAATGATGTACATTGAGGACAACCTCTGTATTTTGGTTTGGGTGGAGCCCTTTCATGGTAGAAGAGTTGGTAATACTTCCAGAGCACCTTTCATCAGAGGATTTCAGAGTTTCACAAATATCTAATTACAGAAACTATTAAACTCTGTTAAATCCTTGGTCCTGGGGGAGTACAGGCAGCACCATTATGCTCCAATAGAAAACGGGTGGGTGTTGTTCAAAGTGGCAAAACAAAAGCAAAATTTTCACATGCAAGCCATAACCTGCTGCACTATCTCATTTCCATCCAGTATTTTATTCCTCTCATTTCTTTACATTAGCAGCCAGGTTTCACCACCAAACCAGCTAAACAAAATGGGCTGGCACAAGCCTGCATTCAGAACTCCCTCCAGCCCTGAGGAAGGACTTCCAGTTGTTCATCAGTCTCTTCCTGATTTGTTTCTGTACTGTTTGGGTTTCTTTATTCTGTTAAGGAGTAGCAGGACTGTAGGCAGGGTCAGGTGCCAAGGATGGCAATAAGGGCAGCGTCCTGATTACAGGACATGTGGGATGAAATGCCTCTGGAAGTCCAGCCTGATCCAAATCCCAGGAAGCTGATTGCTCAGCCTCTCCAAGGAGGGTGTGCCTGCCCTGTAGTGTAGTTAATTTGGGGTTAGCAGTGGGAGATCTAATCCACTTGTTCTACCTAAATCCAGCTCCCTCCTAGTTTTTGGTTAGTAAATATTCCACTGTTTTGAGTGACTGTTTTTCTTAAAGGGATTTTTTTTCTGGATTTGACTGAAAACCTGGAGCCTTTACTGTTAGCATTGAGGGTTGAAGTCCAGGCTGCCCATGCCTTTGACTTCCTCCAGTGTCACAGATCTGCATGGGTGGGCAGTTCAGGTGAATCTGAGACCTCACTATTTGAATACAAGGGCCCCAAGCAGTTGCTCATCAAGACTAACTTTAAATGCAAGCTTAGCAGGCTGAACACTTTGATTTGCCTCTAAAATCAACAGTAACTTATTCCAGGTTTCCTGGTTGAAACTTGAATGGGGAGGAAGAAAGGATGTCTGCAAAGCAGATTTATTTGGAAAAACAAACTGCTCACTGGTTGGGACCCTGTAACAACAAACCCAGGGCTTAGCTTTTCCTCTGTCTGCAGTGTCTGTGATGTCTTTTTTTCTGCTTTCTCCCAACACTCCCTGCTGTGCCCTCATGCTCTCTCCTTATGTGTAGGCAATAAAGTAAAATTTACAAGCATCCTGCTCTCTGAAATCCTGACAAAGGTGGAGTCTTGGAAATGTCCCTTTTCAGAGTGTACAAGGGGAGACTAATCCTGCAAGAACGAGGTGGAGAGAAGTGCTGCCCTTTGTGTACCAACCAAAACTAAGGATGAGTTCTCAGACCACAACAGACTTCTGAAGGCCAGCCTCAGCTGCAGCAATGTCTCATTCAGAAGTCTAGTGAAAAATATTGCATGAAAGGGAGAGGGTTTTCCTTTACTTGCATTTTAAGGATCACTGTCCATGTCTTCTGCATAAGCCTTCTCACCTGCTAGTGACATCTAGTGACACAACAACCTGGTTCCCAGGGATAACAGCTCTGCAGCAGGGCAGTGACAGCACAAAATATTTGCAGGTTTTGGCTTTCACAGGTGGAATGTTTCCTTCTCCATGTGTCTGCACAATAGACTTGCAACATGTGAAACATCTGAAGTGTCTGAATGAAACAATAGGGTCATGTAGCTGGAAAACCAAGCACAGAGAGCTTGCTTCTTTTGCCAGGCCAGTTTATGTGTATATGTGTTGTGTTTTGTTTGCTTTTAAAGATTCAAATTTATTTCCCAGGAAGTGCCCAGCAAAATCTGCATGGGATTGCTTTTCAGTCTTCCTTTCTCCTGTTTCTGGTACTTTCATAACAGGACAAAGCAATTTTGGGCACCTAAGCTGCATATGGATTTCATTATGTAAATCCCCCACACACATTTGGGAGGTGATATATATGAAGTTAATTTGGGAACATTAGTTTTACAGATTCCTATGGACATACTTAACTTGCTCAATGGACTTTTACACTGAACTCTACAAGCAAACAAACTTTTTCTGCAGGGCTATAGCTTTTGTTTTGTTATACCATCTGGCTACCAAGTAGTAGAAAACAATCTGACCATGTTTTCTACTCTTTAATTTGAGCTGCTTTAGCCTGTTCAATTCGTAGAAAATGAAAACCAGATTGATCTTCTGGAAACTGCCTCTTCACCCCTGTTAGTTCCCACCAACCCTAGAGGTTACTGTTAATTTTTCTATGGTGTGTTGAGTACACTTTGTTAATGAGAACTTGCTCTAGTGGAGAAAAGACCTATGTGACCTATTAAAGCCCTGAAGCAAATGGCCATGGCATCTTGAACTCTTCATTACACTGCCTTACTTTTATTTACGGTGGTCCCATCATATTCATGATTATTTGCCTGAGGAGACACTCTAAATGATGCCTTTGTTTCTCTTTCTAAGGCTTTACATTTTTTTGTATGTTTGAATGAGGGTATTTTCTGAAAAAGGAACCCAACAAACTAGAACAGGGATAACAGCTTTGTATAGATGTAGGATCTTATTTGGTATGGCATCTTGCATCTTTGTTGGAGAATCTCTATTTGTCTGCTGAGTGTCCAGTCACAAGAGCTAGCTCTTTCTTTTTTCTCCCTGCAAGGATTAGTCTGAAAAGTCTACAAGAAAAGGCTGGTTGTTGTTGGGAATTCCAGCACTCCCTGGTGGATGTTATGTTAAATATGCTGTATGCTTCCTTGGCCATAAAAGCTAATACTGGGATGAAAGGGGAATGCCAGTGTTCAGACTGCCCTCATAATGACATGACTCACATGCATCTGTTGCATGAGCACGGCACAATAAATTTGTGAGACATGTATGAGAGGTTTCTGCTCAAAATAGTTTGACTTTGTGGGTGTAATAGTCACAGTCCCCAAGGGAGCACTGCCTAGTCAAGTGGGTCTTTCCAAGCACTAGATTTGCATATTTTATGTAGATTTTTAAAATCATTTGATAGAAAAACAGTCTGGCTTTTGTCCCTTTCAGAACCAAGGTGAGAAGAAGGAAATGAATATTGTAATGTGGGACTGTAGTGAAAGATGGAGAAGAGTTCAGAATGAGACCTTAGTTTCTAGTAAAAGCACCTGGATGTAAGTCAATTGAAAGAAAAAAAATGTCCTATGCCTTAGCCTAGGCCTCTTCCAGAGCATTTCTGTCTGGTTTTCACACTTGTACCAACATTTACTCACTTCATAAGCATATCTGCACCTTGGCATGCAACAGCTACTGGGCAATCAGTGAATGCCAGGCTTACTCCTGTGGTGGTAACTTCAGACTGGGAAAGTAATAGGCAGCAAATGGACCCATAAACTGCCAAGCCCAGAGAAAAACTATTCATCATAAGCATTTCTAGCCCTGAGGATCTAAATCACAGAAAGAACTGAATAAGGAGAGAGAACTCTGCTTGGCAAGACTTACACACTGCAACTTGTAGGACATCTTGCAGGTAAATCCAACTCCATCTTAATTAAAGAAAGGAAAGGGGAGAACTAAAAGTTCTGCCTATTTATAATATGGGGGTTTATAAATTAGCATGGGTTTATTCTCTTTTCAATGTTCTGAGACTTCACCTCTGAGGTTTTAGGTAGCTGAGCTAGCAATAAGCCTCCTGCAGTCCCACCTTTGCTGAAAGGAGAGGACATATTCTTTCAGAGGGCTGTTAAGACCATCTCAATTTCTCTGAAGTTCCCTCTGCAGGAAACAACTCTGGCTTCTGCCTGCAGAGGAAGGTGAGCCAAATCAGCCAGTAAAACCCTGCACCAGAGCTGGGTGATCTTTGTCTTGCATAGGAATCTGGCATCAGGTACTCCTAAGTCTGTGGCTGCTGCACAAAATTCTGCCCACTGCTCACAACTGCAGTGCAGGTTGGCATCTCTGACCTGCTCAGGATGGACTGCTTTTCCTTCTCACCTGAGCCTCCCAAAGCAGAAGAGCACTCGCCTGCCTTTCCTCTGGGTGCTCTGAAGGCAACTACAGAATGTACACGTATGCCTGGAGTGCATATACTGCTGCTCATGCTATGGAAAGCTGGGCTGTTCCATGGGGGATTGTTTGGAAAACAGTCCCTGCTTGTGTCGCCGGGAACAAGCATTTTTTTGTTGTTTGGGAACAAGCATCTCTGGAGTTAAATGAGGAGGGCTGTTGTTCTCCACAGAGGCTGGAGTGCCCGTGTTTGTTTTTTTGTGATTTTCCTTTTCTCCACCTCCTGTTCTCAGGGAGGATCAAGGAGGAGGGATGGTGACCTCATGGTGCAGTTATGCAATCTGCCAGGGCCAGGTATCAAAACACACTGCAGCTGTGGGGCTGGGACCTCGCTGGGGCTGGGGGCCCTGGCCTCCTGGCTCTAATGAGATCACTGACCTTCTCCTGCCACTTCTCCTGCAGCTGCTTTGATTCCCAGGGATTTGTTGTGGCCATGCCTGCCTAACGGTTTGGCAAACTGCCTCAGGGAATGCTGCAGCCACAGCCAGACACTGGGAAGTGGCCCCAGAGACCCAGAGCAGGTGAAGATATCCTTAGCCCTGCCAGCCTCTTCTCATCCTAACAGCTTATTTACCTTCCTCCAAGGGTATGCAAACATTACTGCCCTCCCTGATTATTCTTTTTTTCACAGGGAGTGAGGGGAATGTTGCCTGTTCTCCAGTGAAATAAAGCAGTGCCTGCCCAGCAATCTGGTTGTGATGTTTGAGCCCAGGGCTCAGCTGCAGCCCAGTCACATGTGGGAAGAATAAGAGAGAATAGCGTGTCTGCAGTCTGAGGCATATTTGGGCCTCCAAGTCCTCAAGTCTCATTCACACTTTGCATTCTTTGCTCTAATTGCTGAACTGCATTCCCATTTCCCTCCTCTACTCTTCTGACTGTATTTTTATTTTCCTTGTCTCCTGCAGTAACAAGCTTTCACAGTCCCCTTCCTACCTGCATATTTGTTCTCTGCAAATGTCCTGCAAATCACGAAAAACAATAGAAAAGTTGGAGATAAGTGTGAAAACAGGGCCCCATGAAGCTGTCTAGTGTGTGCCAAGAAGGAATATAAGACAAGTTGGTTTCCTGGAAATGGAATTTACAGACTGGAAATGTCACATCCAGGATCGCTTTCATGTGGTGGAACTGCTGCTGCCCACCACTGAAATAACAGTGCATCTGTTCAAAAATGTGGGTTTGGGGTTGCTTAAATCCAGCAGGTTGCACTCACTCCAATAAGTGTTAGATCCTTGTTTAAAAACAGGAGTGCAAATGCTCTGGTACCATAAATGTACTAAAAGCAAATGTATGCTTGGCCCAGCTTGAGAGTCCCACACTGAACCTGTTCAGAGCTTGTTTGTGTGAATGACTCAGGGAGTGAGGAGAGCACATGAGTGTGGGCAGGGAGCTGGGTTTGTGTTGGGACAGGGATATTGGGAGGGCAAGGGAGAGCCCTCAGCAAGCAGGATGCTGTCAGAAGTGATGGGAACTCTTTTGAGATAAATCTGAAAATAATCACATTAAAGGCTGAAAAAGAGGAGGCAGGGAAAACTCTCTCCTAATAACTAAGCAAAGTGTCAGCAATTTTTGTTACACTCTGTCAATCCCATGTCTGATCTGCTGCTGCTTTCAATCATCCAGAGATACTTGAAGAGTTGCCCTAATACAGGATAAGAGACTGTCCTTTTGCTCATTCCTCATGCTTTACAGCAAAGGCAATTTGGCAAAGAGGGAAATGGTGATTCCAAGGCATTTCCAGGAATTCTTGTACTGCCAGGTGGAAATAATAGGTTAGATGTGCTGCAGCTGAATTTGGTTCATGCTAATGAAACAAAATAAACCTTGCACGCAAAGATGAGCTGGAAATGCAAAATTAAACATAGCAGTATTTTTCTAAAGTCTCTGATCAACCTTGTCCTCTGCTTGGAAAAAGTCCTACCAGCTTTGATCTCTAGATCAGTCGGCTGGTGAAGTAAATGTGGTCATTTCTTAAACCAACAGACTGGAGTTTTCTATCCTACTCTTGGGATAGTGTTTCCTGAGATCCTGGATTTGGTGAGCATCCAAAAAGTTCAGACTTCCCTAACTTGGAAATACCGTGAGAGGAGAACTTGGGGCTTGTGCTGGGAACCACAAGAATTGTATTTCTGGTGGCTTTGCAGCCAGTTCCAGCCATGTCAGCAAGTCAAGACTTTTATCTATATGATGTTTTTCCCCTGTAAGCTGGGATTGTGGAATGAAAACGTTCCCTTTTTCCTTCTCATTTTCTTTTTAAAACCCTAAGTTTGGCATTTTCTTTCTGCTCTGGCTGAATGTTTGGGCCACTTCATATTTCATCCAGGTGGTTGGCTCTGTTCAAATGTCCTCAGGAGTCCGAGGGATCTTTAACTTGGAATGAACCTCCCATGTTTGGAGGGGAGAAGGGGGCAGTACTGAGATGGCTCCCTGTGTTTTGAGCAAAGATGTTGGTGTAGCCAGGGCTTTAAAGAGGTCCCTGGGGCAGAATAAATGTGCAGGAGCTGGTGAGGCACCTCAAAGCACTGCCAGCTCTTTGAAGGAAACACACGTGTGTGCATGGAAGATGTTTTTAATTTTGGAGGGGTGAGAGATCCCAAACAATTTTCATCCCACTGATGCTACAGTGAGCTCAGATCGTTAAATTTAATCATCCAGGCTGAACAATCTTGGATTCTAAGACTGCATCCATCTCTGTGCAGAAACCCATTGCACACCCCTGGGACAGGATAAGGCTACTGTGGAATGCCCATACCCTGCCTGCAGTCCTGTTTTGGCACCAGGCAGCTGCAGTGGATTTTGATTTTTAAATTAAGCAAAAAAAATCTTCCTGCTGAGGGGTTCTTTCTTTTTTTTATGTAGTGGGGCTATTTTACCAGAAGGGACAAAACATAAAATAATTACCATCAAAATCACAGGATCATAACCAAGTATTTTGACTTCAGAGTGATTTTTGTTAGGGGCCTAATGTCTGCATAAAGAGCTTCTATTCTCACCTCCACTCATTACTCTAGTATTAAATTTTTCTGGTACAGTCTTTAGCAAAGACCAAAAAGTCCTTTAGCTTGGATAGGGAGTTAATACATGTCTGTTCCTGAAAGGACTAATAAATGCAGCACTTCTTAAATATTCAGTCAGTTTGAAATACAGTGGATTATTCCTTCTCTCATTTCTAAAAAGAAGTGGAAGTGACATTTTTAAATCTGCCTGAGACTTGAAATACATGTGAGAAATGCACAGAAGTTGAGATGTGCATGAAGCATTAATGAGGGCAAAGTGGGTTATGAACTTTGCACATCATTTCCTTGCAAGCCTGCAACTGGGTCTCTCTATTAGGTGTGTGTGGCTTGGCCCCTGAGAGTGTCTTGGAAATCCAGTGGCTCAGCTGTGTGTCTCCAGTTTCCTCTGCTGAGCTTTCACTCTGGGTGTGCACCACAAGAACTTGCTATTTCTTGGGTATTTTATAAAAGAACACAAGCTACATTGGACAGGTCCCAAGCCAGAGAATCTGAGGTTATGCTCATAGAGGAATATCAAATATCAAGACAGGATGTCCTCCTTCCCCTTCTTTGAAATAAATACACTTAAAAAATAAACAGTATTTGGGATGCAAGAGAGATGTGTCCTCTAAGATGTGGAAAACAGCAGCTCCTCATAACCAGCATTAGCATGAACAAAGAAAATGTACACTACCTTTTTGAGCTTCAGCAAAAACTAGGAACACAAATGGGCTGAGGGTTTCCTTGGCCAAGGCCTCACATCACTTTGTTCCCACTTCTCTTCAGCAGGGCTTGTATCTTTACAGGCTGAACCAAACACTCATGTCCCTTTCTCTCACCAGCTACGTGTCAAAGCATCCTCCCCATGTTCCCTCACGGCTCACAGTGTCACCTCATGCCAGGAGCATTTCTCTTTTGGAGGCAAGACAGAGAAGATTGAGAAACAGCCCTGCCAGCTTCCAGTGGTGCAGGGAGAGGCTGGGACCCATCACCCAGCTAAAGGCTGCCACCACTGGCCATTTGTGGCATTCTGCAAGACCATCCTGCGGGTTTTGAGCGTGGCTTTGCTCTGGTGGGGGCAGCCAGGAGGGTTTGATGGAAAGTGCCACAAGAGCTTGTCCTGTCCTGGCAAAGCGAAGAGCTTGGTTCTGTGTGTGCCCCTGATCATAACTAAATTATTCTCAGAGAGAGTGGGATTCCTTTAGAATGTGTTGACTCCCTGAAAATGCTCCTACAGGAATAATGCAGGTGCTCCAGAGCTACATTTGTAGGTGTTGTGTAAGTGGAGAGCAGAGTTAGGGGTTATCTTACCCTCAGATGATGACAACCACTCTTCCCTGTGCATATAATTGGTTGGGCCTTATAATAAACACCCACCTGGCCAAAACGATAATTCTCCCTTTTCTGCATGGAAATTCTGCTTTTCATCAGGGCTTCCTGCTCAAAGAGCTCTTTGATGTGCAGTGTCCAGTGGGAAGAAATGACAGTAAGAAAAACTCCCAGGCTCTCTACAAATGCATCATACATGGGTTTGCTGCAAACATACACTTCAGAGGGCAGCAGAGCATTCTTACCACCACCCACTGCCAGAATCATCCATGAGGGACTAGCACAAGGTTATCCTTGTACTCCTTAGCCCTGTGTTTCCTGGTGTAGAGGCCTTATAACTCCTTACATATGTGTATCTTAATGGCATAGCTCAAAGCTGATGCCAACATCAAGTACTGGTTTCTAGAGAGTCCAAACACCATCACAGGAGGAGGTAAGTGCATGACAATGGGGCATGTTTTAGTAAAACAGATTTAACCTGCTGAGTGGGCTGTGGAGTGTGAAAAGGGGAAATGCAACATCTTGGCTTGTTCTGACACAGCCAAACATTGTGTCAGTGGCCAAGCAGCAATAGTTGAGATCTGAGTTCCTTCTAAACCTACTAAATGCTGTTCCCCATTACCCTAACTCAGAAGACAGGTAGGATGTGTCTGACCATGATGGGCTGAAGGTTCAGTTCAACACAGTTGTTGGAAACATTTGGGGCTCCTGGTCAGAGAGGGAAGAACTGAAAAGCAGATGAACAGGACCGGTAATCTGGTTCTCCCTGCTCGTAATTGACCTAAGTGGTGTGGGCATATATCAAGTGTTGTTTTTAAAAAGACAAAACCTATCATTTGCAAAGATTAAAAACGTGCTGAAGTTTTTGCGTGCCTCTGTCAAAAGCACACGAGTCTATAACTTGCTGCAGAAGGGAACATCTGTGTCTAATTGGTGAAACTCAGGGTTCATAATGGATGATTCAAATGAACTAAACCATTTTGTCAGTCATTCAGTTGTGGATTATAAATTAATCAGAAACTCTTCCCCCTCCCCTCCGATCTGTCTTGCATTTCCTGTCCCTTGTGGTTTGGTTTTTTCCCTCATCTCAGAGCAAGTCTTGAATCTTTTTGGTCTCACAAGCCATAATAAATGAACAATTTCCTCACTGCCATGACCTTTCAGCCATAACTCTGGAATTCACACACGGCACTTCCCCCTGTGCCCGGGTTTGGGGGTGCAGGTTTGGGGTTCCACTCGATATCGTGGCCAGCGCATTGGGGAACAAGGGACACCCGAGTTTGGGCACATCTCAGGAGTCTTGGATTCAGAGTGTGCAGGATATTTCCCTTCAAACTGTGACAGATTCAAGTGAAAATGAAGGCAGGAAAGGAAGCCTATCCCGAGAGCAGGGGAGGGATTTCTGGGGGGATGCACTCACCCATTGAGCACTTTGGTGAATGATCCCACAGGACCCGCTGATCCGATGCTTTCGGGTGTTAACAAAGTCTTCTGGTAGCAGAGGTGGGGCTGTGAACGCCCCCCATCCCCTTCTCAGAGTCTGAAAAGAGACACATAGATCAGTCACATATTCCTCAAAATAAAATCTCACCCTTGATCACTGCTAATTTAGAGAGGCTTGATCCAATCTGTAACCCTCCCACAGCCAGGGGTGCCACCCTGGGACAGCAGCAGTGCTGGTGCACACTCTGCCTCCAAAATTGGGCATATATTTTAGTTGAAAAGTTAGTTATTTACTGTTTCTTGATATGCAAATATATTATTTAAAAGTGAGCTCAAAAGATTAACAAGGAACAGAGGGAAGACTGCACTGATGTGCTGGGATGGAGGGAAGGAATAAAAGAGAAGTCACAGAAAATCCCTTTTTCCTTCTTCCAAGTGTAGGAGCCACCCTCTCCCTGAGGAAAGAGGAACATATTCACTGAAAACCAGCTAGTTTTCAGTAAAATCCAAGTGGCAACAAATGTGTCTGTAATTCTGATGTGAATTAGTAAATGGATCTAAATGTTAGGATCTGTAGCCTCTCAAATTGACATAAAGTTTTGCTATTTTTGCCTGGATTTTCACTATGAATTAACTAATCCAGACTAAGCCCCAAAATATTACCTCCTAGAGAAAAGGTCACTAAATTTCTATTAATTTAGTTTTGTATTTTGTGCTGTGGGACTCCTAAGGCATTAAACAGAGAATAATACGTATGTGGCAGATGAATGTTGTTTCTTTTCCACTTGAGACTTCAAACCACAGTTCAGCCCAGGTGCCTTAAATGAGAAGCCTGTAGATTATTCCACTGTAATTAACATAAGCTTCGATTTAAATGACATTTTTACAAATCAAATACTGGATTTCAAGTTGAATACAGAACACAGTTTCCAGCCACATTGCTGTTTTGGTCCTTTGCTGTGGCCATCCTGCATCCATCCTGAAATCCCTCAGAATATGAGCAGCACCTGCTGGAAAACAAAGGTCGTGCCTCTCAGAACAGGTCTGGCTTTTTGTTTCTATTTAGGGGCTTCTAACATTTGGCATTGCATTTTTTTTATTTCCGTTTCAATATGAGCCAAGGGGAGGGACCAAGAGGAAAAAAATCTGGAATATTTTGATCTTTGTGGCTTTATATGGATTTCACAAGCTTCGTTTGTTCTACTGCCAAGCTTCCTTTGTGTTTAAATAGATAACAGACCAAGACAACTAATCATTTCCAATAAAAAACCACACCAAACCCAGAGCATTCCCTTTCTTTTCCAATTAATTATTGTAAACCCATGCTCCTAGACAGGGTCTTGTGACCTAAGCACTTAGGATTTTTTTTCCCCCCACTTTTCCAAAAAAATTGCCCAAGGCACAGTCAGGGCTCTGTGCTCTGCAAATTTATGAAGGGAGCTTGGAAAAAGACTCAGAGAGCATCTCTGGGAGAAGGCAGTTGTAAATATGATGTGCAAAAGCAGCCTTCTGTACCTTTAGAGAAGCAGCAGCGTGGGGGTTTGTGCCACCATTCATGGGCTTCCTTCCTCTTTGGAGGCTGAAAGGCTATTTCTGGAGAATGAAGGAATAGCACATTTCCCGTGGAACTGTGACTGTGTTATGTAAAATGCACGTTGATTGCTGGTTTACTAGAGAGCTGTTATCTGCTATCACTATTTTGAGAGGCGTTGAATTTGAAGAAGAGAAAAACCATCCAAAAAATCAAACCCACCCAGATTTTACTGCTTATTGAAGTAAAAAAGGCTGAATGTTCTTGAAACAGAAGATGAGTTGGGTGGATGAATCATGGGTAATCATCAATGCAAAGGTTCTTTTTCACATTAACATGGTTTTCTAGTGAAAATAACACAGAGCTCGAGCTGCTGTGGTAACACATTTTTTCTTTACCTTCTTAAGATTTTTGTCACACAACGAAATGTTTAGAGCAACACATTTGTGTGGTCAGAAAGTTGTACATTTGCCAACAGTGGAAATGATCAGTAGTAGGAAGTGAGAATTATGTGAATTACTTTTTTGGGTTATATTTCTGTGGAGGCTGACCATTCAATATACACTTCCATAGACTCTAAGAGTGGCTTTCCATATTAGACATATTAGATTGATGCTGCACAAAAGTAGGAGTTAGACTTGCACAAGCTGAATGAACTTCCCTGTCTTATCTCTGAAGGGAAAGAAAAGAGCAGGACCTTCCAGAGGTCCAGCAGAACTGCATCCTGTGTATAATCTCTGGCAATCTGTAAGATGATTTGTTTTATTTCCCAGGTGTATTATTCCTGTGGTGCAGTGGTGCAATCGATGGAAAGAGGTCTGATTTTATCCCCAGGTTTTCCAAACAACTACTACCCAGGGATACACTGTGTTTGGCAGTTTTTCGTTCCCATGAGAACCCATCTCATCTTGGAAATTTTTGACTTTGACATTTTTGAGAGCTCTGGTGACACTCCAACCCCCTGGGATGGCTTTTCAGCCCCTGCTACAACAGGAAACAGTGACACATCTTCCTCTGAGGAAAACCTGGACTTTGCTCTCCATACTACAAAACCCTCTCTCCAGACCTGGATGTCAAAGGCGGCTCAGAATCTGAGCAGCACCAGAGAGGAGTCAAAGGACCTTGCTGGTCACCTGGATGAACTTCCAGGAATCACCTCAAAAAAAGACGAAGCCAAGCAAGTGGCTGAAGAAAACCAGTCAAAGCAGGTGAAGGAACCCAAAGTGATCACCAAGGCTCAAGCAGAGGAGCTGCCATTCCCGGTGGCTGGCAGTGCCACAGTGCAGAGGGAAAATACCAGTGGCCTGGAAGCAGGAGATGATTTGGAAGGGAAAATCTTGCTTGCCCACCTAGCTGCTGCTAGTGAGAGAGATGAGGTTCTAGCAGAGAGCTGGACCCTTCCCTCAACAGCACTGCCTGTGGAAATCTCCTCCAGCCCTCAGCCAGCAGTGGATATCTGTCCCCACGATGTACTCTATGTTTCCGATCTCATCACGTTTTCCTCTCGCTTCTGTGGACCAAATTCCCCTTTAAACAAGACCATGGTCTTTGGTTCCTCCCTGGAGATGGTGGAGGTTATCATGGAGCTGATCACCACCACGGACCGGGGCCGAGGCTTCGCGATGCTCTTCGAGTACAGGAACATCACAGAGCCCAGTGCTGTCGATGCTGTGAGGCAGGAGAGGAAGGAGAACATGATGCTGCTGGCAATTGTAACAGGGATCGTTGTCTTTGCACTTGCTTTGCTCTCTGCCCTCTGCATAGTTTGCAGGTAAGGTGATACATGTCAGAGCCCTTGAAGCCTGTGATATAATCCATAGGGAAAAGACCAGAAAACAGTTGTGTTTCCTTTGCTCCACTAATGTTTGCTGTCCTTCAAATGCAGTGAAGTGTGTGGGTACAGAGGAGGTCAGTGCCAGTCACTGCTCCTGCCCCAGGCTCCTCAGTTTTCTATTTCTAAAGCTCCTGTACCTCAGATATATTTTCTTTTTCCAGCAGAAATACTTGAAAGGTCAGGACTTCCCTGGACATTCTTTCATTTCAGTGGCAGCGGTGCCTTTGGACCTCAGTTTTGGGACAATAACTGGCCAATGAACAAAAGCAGAACAGATAGATCATCCTTCCCTGAGTCTCCCAAGCACTGACAGGCACTGCATCTTTTCCCAGAGATCCCAGTTTGACTCTAACTAACCATCACTAACACCCTGCAGAAAAGTAAATAATAACCAAAGTACTACCACTTAGAATTAAGATTAAAAGTTGTTTTCCAGTCTGTAGCATATTTTATCCAAGAGCCTGTGCAGACATTCTAACTCCAATGAATTCAGTGTGCTCAGAAGTCATCTGCACAGCCCTGTGATGCTGGGGAGGAGCTGAGAGCCACGCTGCAGTGCCTCTCATTGTTCCCAAATGGGATCCAAAATGATACAGTCAAGGGATCTGATGGCCAGGCTGGGTTTCTCATTTCCAGGTCCTGGTGCTAACTAGTTAAATGGCTAAAACCAGACAGTTACAAAAGCATACCTCTCCAGTCAAGTGCTTTTATTTCATATGTTTCTTTCCTCTATATTTATCCAAAAAACACTTCTCCGCCCCCCAGCATATGTTTGCATTTTTCTTACTAACTCCCTAGTGGAAACATTTTTGTAGAAACAGTGATTTTTTTCCCCCCTTCCAACAAATTCAAAACAGAGACCGAGCTCCCCAGGTTTTTGTCAAAATAAACAGCACCTTTCCAACGTTTGGGTTTCAATGAAAACATCGGGTAACCTGAAGCAAACCCTGTCCCTTGCAGGGTGGTGGCTGGGCACTGGCAGGAGCCTTCATTTCCCGGAGCCAGCAGGCAACTGGCCTGTCCTCCCTGTTCCTGCATCCCCTGCCTCAGTCACTGTGCATCCTCCAGCCCAAAAGGTCTCAGGATTGCCCAGACACTCCTGGTCACTGAGGGTGGTTTGTTAGAGGAACTTCATTTTCCTTCTCCTTGTGGGGGCTGCATTTCTAGCTCTGGCTAAATAAATACAAAATATGGGCCATCCCACTGGGTATCAGAGAACACAGGCACAGTGGTGAAACTTAAATACAATCTCTCTTGCTGTATGTATAGAAATCCCTGCCTTCAGAGTCCGAGGTCTTCACAGTTTTAAGAGTTAAACTTGCATGTGTTACATCTAACTAACCTTTTTCCTTTTTTAAAGAGCTTGCAGAACACTAATTTAGACCACAATTTTTTTGCTAACTCTAAAGGAAAACGTCTGGTGGAAAATGTCTTCCAGATACCAAATACTTTATTTTTATACCCTTGCCAATCTTCAAAAGAGACAGAAACAGTCTCCCTTCACTATGGCAGCAGTCTGGATTGATACACATGTTGAGTAGGCTGTTCTTGCTCCAACACTCCTATTTAATTTCACTGTAACCATCCATGAAGCAGAGGATTATTCAAACCAAAAAGAACATGGACAATCTGAGGTTGCACTGGCTGAGGTTCACTCTGCACAGCCTGTTTAGAAAGTCAGGCCATGCTGCTCACATTCACAGTTTGGCTTTTTGCTTGTCAGATGTTTACAAAATAATGTTCTGCTCTTGCTGACCAACAGAGAAAAAAGTGCACACGATTTCAGCCCCACACAAAAATGTTTGTGTGTTCTGGGAATACATCCTACCAAGAGCCCTGTGGCACAGGGTCAGGATTAGACTCACTTCTTTTAACACTGGTGTTTATGTCTTTTGATTGCTCTACAACTCTTTTTTATTATTTTTTTTTTTTACAAGAAGATATCTATACCTCAGTCAGCTATTGACTGGATATAAATAGAGATTATCCCTACTCCTTTAGCCTCTTGAAAGGGCATTTACTATCCCAGTAAATGCCTGAATTCCCTGCGTGCTATTCCAGAAAGGTCTTGATTATAACACTGTATTTCTTGTCAGACTTAAAGCATTTAAGTGAGAGCTGACCCAGGTGGAAACAGTGCCGTGACCTGTGCTGAGTTACCTCACTGATATTGCACTGGAAGAGCCTTTTTTTCCTCTTTGCTGTGCTCACTGCTTCGAGGATTTTGGTCTCTGGCCCCAGAACCACTGGCAGTGTTTGGAGCTTGCCTACCCCTCCCAGTTGTGGGTTTTTAATGCAGCTCAGAATAAGACTGCAGAGACCACTGAGCACATCTAAACTTCTCTCAGATTGAGCCCATCAAGCTCTGTTTTATGCTTCTTGCCCTGAGAAATCAGGTGTCAAATGTGTATCAGCCACAGCCTGTCCTCACTGCAGGAAATGTCAGGGTGGCAGGGGTGGGCTGACAATGTTTTAGCAGGGCAGCACAAGCAGAACTGGCACCAGCTCCCTGAGGCACAGTGACACTCATCCTGGCCAGGCTGTGCCATTGCAGAGGATGCCAACAGTCACCTTGAAGCTCTTGTAAACTTGCCTTCCACTTTCTTTTCTCTTCATACTTGATTTGTTCCTCTGGTACCAGGTTTAGCTATTGATTTTTTTCCCCCCATTTCTATCTGCTGCTCTTGCTCAGCTAAAAGTAGCAGGCTCTGCCTTGCCAGGAGTAGAAATGGCCTGGGATGGGCTTGGCATCCCCTGCCCCTCCAATGCACCAAGTCATCAGCAGTATCTGCTCGGGCTCATTGCATTCAGCCAGGGCAAAGCTCTCTGGGGAAACTCCAAGTCTCTGCCACACTGCAGCTTTTGTTTGCTACTTGGGGAAGGAATGAAAGCTTCAGTTGTTAGTTGGCCAATAATTCTAATTACTTTTGGCCATGAGGCCTGGCTCGAGTAATGGGGTATTTTTTATTTTCTTTCCCAAGCCCCCAGAACAACAGATATGTCCACCTTATTTAGTTCTAATCCTGTCCCATGTAGTCAAACCTTTGCTCTATGATTGCAACCCATGGATTGCAACTGCATTTTACATCTGCACAGCCTGCCAAGGACCTGTTCCCCATCACAGCCCTACAGGGACAGGGATGTGATCAAACCATCGCGTGCTGCCCTCTCTGCCCTGCCAGTCACTGCCTGCCACGCTGGCACCTGAGATTGAGAATGTGCCTTTGTCGTGTAATGCCCTCCTAGAGAATCCTCAGCACTTCTGGGCTAAAAGCAGACCTTTCCTCTGCCATCCTTGTGTTGGGCACAATGCAGACACCCCTTCCTGCCTGCTGGAGCTGTGTCCTCTGCTTCTCTCCTCCACACATCAGACTGATTTACTTAGACACCTCTGACAGCTAGACCTGTCTGGAGCTGCCTGCTGGGGAGCACAGGGCAATTTTCACAAAGCTTCCAAAAGACTTAATTTTTTTGTTGTTGTTGTTTACTCAAGAATTTTAAAGCAACTCTTTTTTTTCTTTAATTACATTTTCTTTTAAATTATAGAAATTGGTCTGTTTTCACATTGGCTGTTTTATGTTCATGAGCTGTGCACTGATCCAAATCTCTGGTCTCCTTGGTGGAGAGGTCCTCAGTGGACCACAGAGCTGCAGTCCAGCTGGAGAATGAGCTAGAGAAACATTAAGATCTCCAACCCTGCAAACTAGAGCATGTCTGTGTTGGTTTTTAGCAGTAAATCCAATTGTTCAGTGAAAATCAGACTCTCAATACCCAAAGCGTGATGAGGGAAGAAAAATTAAAACAGTGATATTTCAGCCAGTTACCATTTTCCAGTCCTAATTTAAACTTTGTAAAGAACAGGACTCTCTCTCTCTTATTCTATCATACTCACACAGGAAACATCTTTGCTGGGGGCACCTTACTCTCCCTTTGGTTCACGCTGCTAAACTGCAGTGTGGTTTGCAGGTTAGTTATGTTGTCTGCTAAATTTATAAAGGAAAAAAGCCAAAAGAATGTGAGGTATTTCAGTTTCTTAAGGCAGAACTTGCCCAGTCTATCCATAGTTTAAATTTTTCTATGGGTTTTGACAGGGAAGAGCTGGGAGGAGAGGAAGATAATAAAAAAAAATACTGCCATGTGGACAAACAGAGGAGTTACACAGAGTTCTCCCACCATCTACCTGAACGCCTTGACTACCACACTAATTCATTTTTTTGGGTATGCTTGGCCAGGTCACTCCTGCTGAAATGATTCTGGTGCCCAAAAGGAGCTTCTGGGGGATGTGTGTGTTGAATATTGACATGCACATTTTCTAGTCTGAAATATTTCATGTGTTGTTTGATCTTGCTTGACAAGGCAACACTAATCCCAACTGGAAGCCTTTCCCTGCTCCCCCTTCCTGAATCAGTGCATTAAAGAAGAGCATTCCCTGCTTCAGCCTTGAGTTTCCCTGAGAAGCCCAAGCAGTGGCTGTGCCTCCTGGAGTAACAGCTATCTGTCTGGATCTCCTCTGGATTAAATTCCCAAATGCCAACTTGCTCTCCTCTTTTTTTCTGTAGTCCCCTCTGTATTCACCAGGAATAGCATATGGGTTTTTTCCTCCCTCAATTCACTTGTCAGTCAATGAGCATTTTTTAAGAGATCCAATGACACGGTGCAGGAATGAAACCCATCATGCCCAAGACAGAGCAGACACTGGCTCACAGCCACCTCCTTAGGTGGTCCCTGAGCCCCTATTCTTACAAACAAACAGTAATGAAATGGTGACTGAAAACTCAACATCTTGGCTTCAACTCATAACTACCAAAAACACTTGCATGGAGGAGATTAAATGCCTTAAACCAACGCCCACAACAAGAAGCACAACAGCCAGCAGCACAGATAGTAGGGAAAACAGTAACACTGGTTGCATCCCATCTGGTCAGTGCCTTAATGCTCCCATGTGGCTACTGTCCCACAGAGAACCACTGAGCACAAAGGCAAAATATACTTGCCTCAGTCATTGTAACATTCATTAGCACCAGTGGTATCTTTGAGTCTTATCCATCCAAAAGTTAGTAACACTAGTTGTTTCATAGTCTCAGTTTTACAAAAAATGTGAAAAAATGGTTGAGAACATGTGTGTGCCTCCCTTCAGCCAACGGGCACATTCACCCCACAATGATCTGCCTCTTAGTGAAAGGGTCACACAAATGAGCAGCATCTGATGCTCTCTGCTTGCTAAAAATAGCCCAGCACACAGAATTAGCTCTGCAGATGAAATGTCCTGTCTAACAGGATCAGAGGGATGTCACTGCCCAGACCCAGGCAGGATCTCAGCCCCGCTATTCCATTACTGATGGGGAAGAGCAGCTGGCAGGGGGAGCCTGGTGGGACTTGGCAGAGGTCTGAACTCTGTTCCTGCTTTTGCAGTGATCACGGGAAGAAGATGACAGGTTCTTCTCTTCTTCAGCTGGCTTCCCACCACATGAACATATAATTTTCTCCCCTGGTTTGCAGGCCTTGCTGCCTTAGCCTTGGCAAGTATTTTGGCTGCTCCTGTAGGTGGGAGAGCTCACAACCTGCTGGGTTCCCCTCGCGGGATGGGCACGGCCGAGACCTTCCCCTCAGACCTTTAACTCACTTGTGGGCTGGTTGTTGTTGTCGCTGTCTCTCCTTTTCAGGCAGAGAACGTGCCCCAAAAGGAGCTCATCCAACGCATGCAGTGACCAGGAGGTTAGTGCTAATGGCTTCAGCAATTTCTGTTTCTCTCTTTCATATTGGCTGTTGCACTGTTTATCTGACGATGTTTACTGGGGCATGTTCTGAGTTGTAGAACAGGATCCAGAACTCCACTGTCGATATCAATGAGCTCCAGCTGGTGGTGCCAAGCCGGGAGAATGAGAACAACAACCACTCTGTGAGCCGGGAGCAGGCGGGTAAGCGCGGGGCAGCGGCGGAGCAGGTCAGGGCACCCGGAGCCCTGGGCCAGTTAATCAGATAGTTCCTTCCTTGCGATCCTCCTCTCTGTCTTGCCCGTGCACAGCTGGAGAGCTGCTTCACAGCAGAAAGCCTTTGTTGTGGGGACTCTCCCTTGCTGCTCTCCCCCCTCCCTGGGAGGGTGATTCCCCTGGCAAGGAGCACACACAAGCACAGCTCCAGCGTGCTGCCAACACAAGCTGTGACAGCACATGGCATTGCAGAGACACTGGGTTAGCAGAGCAAAGATGTTGGGTTCAGGCTGCTACAGATCCATGAACTGTCGAAGAGTTTCACCTGCCCTGTGCCTAACCTTGTCCAGAAAGGACCAGTCTTACAGTGCTCAGAGGGGCTCTGGTCAGCTCCAGCTCCTGGAGCTTACTGTTTTTTGTGGGTCTATGTGGAACTGCTTTGGGTGACTGCTCCCCGTATTAGCAGGGATGAGTAAATACAAATAAATGATGACTTGAGAAGGCTGCAAGTTTCTAATCTGCAGCACAACCTTGTTTGTGTTTAATACAAAGGATTTCAGTTTACCTCTGTCTTTATTAGAAAGCAGACCCAAGGGTGTTCCTCCTCTCCTCTTCTGTTTCTAAAAACTTGCAGTTGCAGGAGAACAAACTGTTGGCTTGAATTTTGTTCTGGCTGGTGTGACAGGCAGCCAAAGCCTGCTCTAGATTGCCTGGGGAGGGAGGGAGGAGGGTTTTTCATGGAGGAGTTGGAAACAGATGTTTTGGACTCTTGCAAGCAGCCTTTATTGATTTTCTTCCTTTGTCAGTCCCTTCCTGCAGGGGCAGCACAGAACGGTCTCCTCAGGACACTGACCCAGACGTGCCCTCCTCCATCTCCGCCGTGACCACCGAGACCGGGAGCGACGAAGTGTTTATCATTTCTGCTGGACCTGGGGCCAGTGGGCTGAGCTTTACCACCTACAGGATACAGGTAGGAATGCTCTCTAGCAAGCCACAGCATGTCCCTCTCGGACAGCACCTGTCACATCTGTCCATGTACGACTACCACCCACTTTCTAAGCAGGGCAGTGGCTGAGCCAGGCAGTTCTCCCAGCCCTCAAGCTGAGCTGCCATCGAATGATGTGGGCTGGGATATCCCAAGCCAGTGCCTTCCCAGTTTTGGGAAGAGTAAGTACAGAAGTCTGCCTTGAATCTGATAGCCAATAATGCAGATGTCTGCTGACAGGCAGTAGAACCAGCCCTCTGAAATATGTTAGTTGGCAAAGATGATGTTCCATTAAAAATATCACCTGCAGCAGCTTAAAGACCTGGGAGTGAGACCTGCTCCTGCCCACCACTCCCAAGAGATCAGGGAAGGTACTCGGCTCCTCAGCTTGGCAGAAGGTTAACTATCTCACCAGGCTGATGTGAAAATTAACAGTGTAGGCTCCAAAAAAATCAAGTGCTTCAAGTGGAAGCTCTGGAGCCCTTTCAAATTCAGGCAGAAACCTGAATCAATTCAGCAAGTTCTTATTTTAGCTCTTTCCCCTGCACTCCTGGTCCTTTATCTGTTTAGGAACAGATGATGACTCGGAAGCCTCAGGTCTGGCTGTCACCTCCTCAGCCTTGAGTGAGTGCAGACGGGGCACATCCATTACCAGTGTGTGCTAGAGCCTTTCCCAGGTCAATGTTCTCTTCTCCAGTGCCCTCTCTTTTTCCCACAAGAGGATAAACAAGCAGCACAAGGAACTCACATGCCCAGGACAGTCTGTGTAATACTTCTGTCACAGTTTACAAAACAAAAGCATTCTGTATCCCCGCACTTGATTAGGAAGTTAGCCAGGAGGCCATGCTGGTCAGGATTTTTCTACCCTGGTGTAAGACACGTGCTGAGCTTTTCCTCCAGTTGGCCACACTGACTAACAGGAAGAGAGAAAGAAGGGAAAATAGCTCTGGTGCCTTCCCTTGCCTAAACATTACCTTCTGTGGAGCAGGGCACTGTGAGCTGCACCCAAACTGGGCACCCTCGAGCACCTGAACTCCCTGGTCCTCCTTCCCAGGGCAGAGAGCTTCACCTGGTGGCAGTCACATACACACACACCTTCTAGGCAGAGGGGAAACCCTCTTTCCTGCCCCACCCTAGTCAGGAAGACTCACAATCCCCATTTCTATTCTGCCATCACTTCTGCAAGCATCTTCAGAGGAGATTTATATTTTAAAAAAAAATAAAACGAAAGAGTTAGTGCTAAAAGAGTGAAGGTAACCCAAGAATAAAAGTGACTTGCCTCATTATTGACTCAGGAGGCATCTCCTCCTCGGTGATGTCCGTGCTGCACACAGATGAGTCCACACTCCCAACCAAATCCCCCAATGAGCAGAAAAACAGCCCAGGAACCATGGCAGGGCCTCTTTGAAAGCCCTGGGTCTCTCCCCACAGCTGAAGACTATCATCTCCAGGGGGGGTGAACATCAAGCACAGCTGGCTAATTACAGACCTGCCATCATTGGGCCACTTCATACTCAGAGTTCCTGAATATTAAACATGCTCACAGTTTAATTTTTAAACATGTATTTTTAGGGTGTAAAATGCAGCTGGGCAGCCAGCCCCTGAGCCCTGCAGAGGGGATGGTGCAGAGCTTTGGTGGCCCAGCACTAGGGAAGTGGGATGAGTTACCCACTGGAGCAGAGCCTGTTTCTTGGCAGGGATCCTCCTGCAGTTATCCTCTGTGAAAAGATGTGAAATCCTGAGCCTTCACGGTGCAGAAAATAACACCAGCAGACTCACCTCACCCAAAATGCTCCGCTAGACAAAGCCAGATATAAGGAGCTTTCATTAAATAAATTATCCCAATCTTTTCAGTGAGCAATGGTGTCTGGCTGCTTGGCCCTGTGCCACCCAGCAAGTGTGAGCCCTGCTCTGCTGGGCCTGAGCCAGTGATGAACCAGCTTCTGCTTCTCAGCTCCTAAAACCTACTGGAAGACACCAGTCCCCTGTCAGGAGGAAGGAGCTGGGAGAGCAGACACGTGTCTCTGTGTGTGACCAGTGAGAGGAAACAGGGGGCAGGATGGCTTTTGGGTGGCTTTTCCATGAGATCACAGCTCCATCAGTCCTGTTTGTTTTAAGGCATCATTCAGCCTTTGGCCAACCTGTAACTGTGATCTCTGACTTCTGATCAGACATTGCAAGTTTCAGATGCAAAGGTTTCAGTAAAGAGAACGATCGTGGAGGTTTAAGAAACATTTTTTTCCCCAAAACATTTTCCACAATGTATAAAATACATTATTCATCTTCACAGTTACTTCCAGTATATCTATCTCAAAACCAGTGGCTAATTTTTACATCAATTTGGAGGTATTTATAGTAATATTAGAATACTAAATCCCAAGACAGCCTGAAGGGGCTTCTGAGGAGAAGACAGCTGGCTTATAAATTTATAAATAAAGATTGTTGCTTTAACTAAATCTGAGACTAGGAGCTTAATATTGAAACAAACTTATCCTGAGCCTGACGCCTCTCCTGGCTTCCTACTGAGTTTTTTTTCTACTGTAGTAGCTAATTTCTTGCCTCTCTGCCCATCCATTTCCAATATGACATTTTCACTAAATAGTTTCCTTGATTTGCAGAAACTTGAAAGATTCAGTTTCTCAGAAATAACAACTGACAAGTTTCTGGTTTCTCAGGACTTTTAAATCCAGGACAGTGTGGGATTTATTTCAGACCCTTTTTAATGACTGTGTAAACTTTGGGAATGTGGATTTGGCATTCTTCTCATGACAACCATATCTGCACAGCTGAAAATTAAAAATATGTATAGAGTTGTGTAACAGGAGGCTTATATAAATAACAGGTGAAGTATTAGTGAGAATGAAAGGAAATTAACGGGACTGTCAGGGATTCTTTAACTTTAAACCCATATCAATATTAAGGACAAAAATTGTGATTTTAAATGCAACATCAGAACTTATAAAGTATGGAAGAGATCTTTGTCTGTAGTTCATTCCCATGTCTGATCAGCTCTGCTTATGCACAGGGCTGGTGACAACATTTAATGTGGTCTCACCTTCTGATGATGCCAATTTTACCCCGTCTGGATGTCTTGTTCTGCTGCTGAAGCACGTTTTCCACCTGAAGAGAATTTTTTATGCAAAATGAAAATCTTCTTGGCTCCAGTCCAGTCCTTGTGCTTCTTGTTCCATTCACCACAGTCACTGAGAACAGATTATTCCCTTTCTCTTTATTTTTAATTATTTTTCTTAATTCTTCCCTTACATAGAATAAAGAGCACTACTTCATCCTTTCCTCCTGAACTGTGCATTTTTCAGACTCCTGATTCTCTTGTTTCTTGCTTCTGGATTTCTTTCAGCAGCCCCCATCCCCCCTGAAGTTTCATTTCCCCAGACAGGCACACCTGGAGCCTTCCAAGAGCCAAGCTCAGTGGAAGAATTCCGTTTTACACCGAGAATTTTACTATTCTGATCTGTCACATATCTCCAGTAAAATTAAGCTGTAGGTGTTTCATGTGTTTGGTTAGTGAGAGCGGTGTGATTGCTTATAGAACTGAAATTTCCCAGTGATAAACCCAAAACTGGGGAAGCAAGGTAAAACCTTCCTCCGGGGAAGGCAGCAAACTCCAGGCTGGAAGAGCAACGAGAAGTTGCATTCCTGTGTCCCCTGAGAACGACTGAATAACTCAGCCTCTTGCACCAACAGCGTATTTTTTTTAAGTGTTTTAAAAACGTCCCGATGAGAGACGCTGTAAACGATCTTTATTTTTACTCTTTTCAGGACAAAAACCTGAAGAGAAGCGTGACCAGCCCCGGCTCCGTGTGCGAGTGGCTGAGCTCGAACCCCGCGGGAGCCGCCGAGAAGGGGAACGCGCAGCTGGAGAACCCAAACCCCTGTCCCCGGCAGCGCACCTGGAGCGCCCGCACCTTCCACGACCTCCTGGCCCCCATCCCGCAGCTGCAGAAGAAATGGTGCAGCTGGACCACCACCAACAGCCCCTTCACGAAGCTGGTTGACAGTGGCGTGAGTCCTGCAGGGAGGGGAGGGCGTGGTGGTCAGAGCCAGGACTGCTGCCAGGGCATGTTTTCTCCTTGGCCACTGCTTTGCCTCTCCATCCTGCAGTTCCACACGTTTCAGTCTGTCTTCCTCAATGGATGGGAAATCCTTTTGCCCAACTGTACTGTAATTTAGCCAGGCTTTCCCCAAACGTTAAGAAGCCGTATTTTCCGGCTGAAAAAACATTAAAAAAATGCCTTCAGGCAAGATCATCTCCTTGAGTGTTCTGATATGTGCCTTTTCCCCTGGTTATGCCTTAAACTTAGTATAACTGATGTATTATTATTGCACTGCAAGAGCCCGTGGGTGTGGGAGGGATGTCTAGGTCTCCCTGACTGTAACCATCAAACCAGCAGCTTGTTACAAAGCTAATAGAGGATGTTTCTTCCTTTTTGAGGTAGTAACATAGGTTTTTGCCAAAGAATGCATCTTACCTCTAACATAGCCAGGAATTTTAACTTTTAGTTCCCTTGGGATCAAAGTTTCTAATTTTGTATTATTTTGTGCAGGGTTTTTCTACAGCTGCAAGATCCCAAGGTGTCCCAACCAGAAAGGTAATCTCAGCCACTGAGATAGAGGGAGCATCAGAGACCATTTACTCTGATTCCTCTGCCAGTAACGCCTCCTACCCCCTCACTCAGTCTGCACAAAGGCAGCGGAAGCTAACCTCCTGCAATTTGAAGAAATCCAGATTTGGGAACTCTTATTTTGGATTTTTAGCCAGTTCCCCTGACAGCAAACCTGTGAGGTCCTTGGATCCCTCAAGACATCTGGGGGCAGCATCTCCAGTCAACAGCCAAAGCCCCAAAAACCTTCTAGAGAGCTCCAACCCACTGAAAATCAACTTGGTCAACGGTTCGAAAACAAAGGAGCTTCTGGTAGAAACAGATAAAAACAAACCTGTTTTTGTTATTTCTGAAGAAGGGGATGATCAGCAGCCTCTGGTCCTCGCAGAACACCTCAGTCAGTGTGGAGATCTGTCAGAGCAAAGTGCTGTGTATGCAGTGCCAGACAAACAGCCCATGGCTCTGACTGTGGAGGGGAACAGTTCCACCACTTTCACATTGAATCTTCCCCTTTGGGCAAAATCTCCTGCTTTATACAAAGGTCACACAAAGGCCCCCGGCCCCTCCAGGGACCAGCAGAGCTCAGCAGGTGTAGATGCCAACACCACTGAGACCTCACAGGACTGTGACAGCCCAGCTGCTCCTACACTATGCCAAGCTTCAGTCCAGTGATGCCCTTGGAAAGACTGGAACATCAGTTCCCCAAAACAGAGGGAACAGGGACTTGACCAGAGCAGAAGCTGTGCCAAGCAGTTGAGTGCAGCTTTGTTAAGAGCAGCCTTTGCTTCCCACACGCTGGGACTGAGATTATGAGGATACAAACCACAGCACAGCACAAACCACATCGTCCCTTATGCTCACTGACCTCCTCTCTATTCTTTTGCATGAAATTTTGAAGTGGTTTGTACAAGAAAGTATCCTCTGAAAAGGCACTTCAGGCTGCAGAAACCCTTATCTGGAGTAGGAATGAAAGTCATCTGGGATGGTCACAGCATGGTTTATATCTGAAATGTAAATCAGTCCCCTGTCCCTGTGGTGTCACTTGAGTCTTTCTGTTGGGAGCTCTGAGTTATCTATGCCTGTACAATCCAAGCCTTGCCAAGCCAAGGGTAAGAATTCAATCATGCATGTTTGCATACAGTTTTTTAAACTTCATTTTAAGCATTTCATAACTTCTGCACTCTAGCACAAAGCTTACCAAGCATTAGCATCTCTATTATCAAAGACCATGATTAGCTCATATCCTAACTCTTTAGAGGAGTGTACAGACGAGCTGAGCAACCCAACACCAGATGCTTGTTCTATAAAAGTCTGATGTAGCTTTATCTTTGTTAGATCTACATAGGCTTAGAACACCTCAGTCCACTACATTAAGTGACTCCTCATGGCAACAGGAGCATGTGTACAAAAACACTGAAATACTAGGAATAGTCTTCAGCATCCAACCCTTGGATATTTGCAGCTGCTCTGATCCTACATCCACCAGCTATTTATTGCTGGTAACGCACATTGACTGCAGAACTATTTCCCTTCCTTTAGCAGGCAGGACTTAAAAGACAAAATTAAGTGGGGCAAACTTTGAGTGCTTTCTTTGGAAATTAACTCCTAAGTGGCTGTGCCTCCCTGAGTACAAAGCCAGGGCATTCAATGGAACACTGAACCAAAGGGAAGCCTGCTAGTCTCATTGCCTTTAATAACCCCATCAGTATTTTAATTGCCTCCTGGTGATATTTTCCTATCTCTGCAAGACTCCTGCATGTCTGGCCCACAATTTAGAATTATTTTCCTTTCTTAAATGAAAAAAATTCCTTCTGAAGCTGTATTTTGCAGCTGACACAGCACATTGTTTTGAAGCAACAGTATGTCATAAAACAGGTGTCAGAAGGAAATCTTCCACCCGAGTCTTCCCCTGCATTGGCTACAGCGTGCACCCAGTTATTTTAATCCTTCTGTGTGAAGGCATTAAGACTGATTCCTGAAATATTTAACTGAATTATTTATGATTTCACCTGCTATTACAGCTTCCACTTGCCACCTATTAATGTCTAAGATATGCAGCACAAGTAGGTTTTGCCTTATATTTTGTGTGTGTGTTTACATGTCTACGCAGACATAGAAGCCTCGCAGCAGTGGAAGCAAAAACACATATGCCCTTTAGCAGTTGACTCGAACATGAACAGCAAACAAATCTCTGCATCTATTACTACCAGACTGTGTTGAGTAGTTTTGAAGTGCAGAAGTCTGGCTCCACGTTGGTTGCTTCTTTTTTGTGGGGTATTTTTTTGTTGTTTAAATTAATGCTACTTGATTCAAAGGGAAGAGTTAATATATTTATGATTTAAAAAATATTTAGAAGTCTTCAGCACTCTAACAATAACTCCCACTGCATTAAATTCATACACATTGTAATTCAGAATCAGTGTTCTGTTACTTATTACATTTCTAAAGATTGAAGTACTAAAATCTACTTTTGACAAGTCCTTATGTTCAGTTATTGACAATAGCTACATTTGAAGGGCTGGAAAAAGTGGCTTTTTCAATAAAAGCATGTTTAACTATTAATTTGCACGGTGTAACAACACTTACTTTGTTTATTTTGCTGACAGACTGAGTTGCCTGGGCAGTGGCTCAGGGCAGAGGTGCCTCGGGGGGTACCCCGGGACAGCAGCCTCGGGAGCAGCTGCAATGGGAGGAGCACAGGAGCAAACCCTCAAGGATTAGACCTCTCTCAACTTCTCCTCAGTAGCTGAGCCAGATTTCAGAGGAGCTGGTTGTTTACACTGACCTCCCCTCCTACCTGTTGTGCAACCAAAGAGCAGATTTGGCTAAGTAGGTGCAGGTTCTGCCGGGGGGTTCTGGGGGAGTTGGCTTTCCTTTCACATCCTGCTTGTCTGACCCCTGCGTGCCCCTTCCACCAGTGCAGCAGCACAGGGCCAACTACAGAGACATCAGACTGTGCAGTGTCCACAGATCCATGTGCAGAGAGCCCTCCTCCTGATGAATATGCAATATTGATGAATATTGCAATATGCTGCCTGTTCCCAGAACAGACGGGGCTGATTTACCAACTGTTCCAAGGTGATGCCTTCTGGCACCAGGAGATGCTGAAGCCCAATGCCTGCAGGTGCTGCAGGTACACAGAGACCCCCCCTGCCAGGTCAGCCCTGGAGAGCCCCCGGGGAGACTCCAGTTCCTGACTTGCCTTTTGAAGTTGTTTTTTTCCTTTGGCAGATCACAACTGCTAAAGAGATAGTTGGGTTTTATTCTGAACCTCCAAAGAATGTATAAAATATTTTCTTCCTCTTACAGCTAAAGCAACAAGTTCTCATGTTTTTCTCCCCCACCCAGGAACACAAACGGCTTCCACCCAAACTCTTCAAGAAAGTCACAGTGCAAAGTTGACATTCTGAAAGTGGAATAAAGTGCTCTAATACTCTCAGCTGTAAATATTGACTGGGATTACTTTTTAAATAGTATTACTTATGGCATTTGTTTTGTTCCTGACAGCTATTATTATTTCAGAGAGCTCTGCTGCCACTTGCAATGACAGAAATCCTCATCCCTCATGCAGGGGCTCAGGTTCAGTTTTAGCTTTGTGCAGGGCAGTCAGTTTGCTGTGCCATTCTGCATATTGTAACCAAGCAGCAAATGGGATAAACATGCTGAACACTCACTGAAGAGGAGGAAAATCATTTCAATCACAACAAAATGTCACAAAAATGTTATGGAGCTAACAAAGAGAAGTATTCTTTTCAGCAAAACTGTGTTTGAATAGTGTGCACCTTTTTTTTTAAAAATTATTATTTTGGAATGTGCTAGGCAATCCCTCTAGATAATGTGTTAGGTAGATTAAATAGGATAAAAATATGCAGGCATTCCCTATGTTTTCATTTTTCAAACACAGTTTCAAAATAAAAGCTTGAAGTATACAGGCTGACAAGAATCCTGTGTGCCAGGCTCCTTACTGTCAGGTACTTAAAATGGTTGGGAAATGGAGGCTCAAAGGGCAAACAATCCAGTGGATTTAGCATGCAGGTAATACATCCTAACTTGGAGGATTCAGAGTAGCATTCAGCAAGAAAAATCCACTTATTAGTGAAACATAAACTGAGGCTTCCTTTCAGAAAATTAACTTTCCTTTAAGAGCAGTTGCTTACAAAGCTTTCTACTCAAAACTCCTTTGGTTTTTTTTTTCCTCATGAGGGCAGCACATGGGCACTAACAAAACACATTTGACTCAAATAGTCCAGTCAGTCGGTTTTATTCTAAACAACTAAAGATTAATTTGGATTGCAAGGAAAAAAAAAAAAAGTTAAGTCCTAAGCCAACACTTACCTAACGAAAGCAAGTGAAACTCAGCAGCACTGAAAAGGATACCCAACAGAGACCAAATACAGCTTCAACATATATTCATGGTCTGTCTAGAAATGTCTTTGATGTTAAACCTCATATGGCACACTTAGCATTTTTTATAATTCATTTCCTATGGAAACTAATGAGCTTAAGGGTGAAATTACCTCATTGAAAGTCAAAATGGAAGTGTGAAGAAAAGAGGGATGACCTGGAAAGCAGATTTAGAAGCAATCTTTGCATATTAAGCATTGCTGTGGGAAATAGTATAATTAGTTTTCTTCAGAAGTTATTCCTTGGAATTGTGTAAGTGGTATTTCAGCTCCCAAATATCATGCAGAAAAAATGTTAGACAAAATAGGTGGAAAAAATGCAAAATCCCCACATGTTCAAGAGATCCTTTTCCTACCTTCCAGGGACTGTTGATTTACTTTCAAGAGGGCAGACTGTACAAAATAAGGCCCCTTTCCAGCAGAAAGTTCTCAGGGGCCACAGGAAACCTGATTTTCAGAGCATAATTTGGAATTAAGCATTCTCTTCCCAAATTCCTAACTCCTTTTGCTTGAATCGACTTATGTCCCTCAGCTCTTGCTGCAGGCTAAGCCATCTGCCCTCCCCAGCTCTGCTGAAGACCAGACATTGATACAAAATGGATGTGTTCTGCTTGCTGAATGAAGAGCTAATGATTAACCCTGGAGTGCCAAATATCAATATTTCCCTATCAAATTCAATGAAAACAGTATCAGAGTTCAAACAAATTATCCTCTAAAATTGCTGCTTCAACTACTTGAGCCACACCGAGGGGCTGGGATTGCCATGGACTGTTGGGATCAGCCTGGGAGCAGCTGCCAAGGGCCAGACCTTGAACTGCCTCTCCCATCACACCACCACCCTTCCTCATTCTGCACAGAGGAAGAGCTTGTGCTGTGCCAGAACAGATCACTCAATAGAGCATCAATCCAAAACCAGCAGCGTCCTCAAACTAGTTAAAGGTCATTTGTTGATATAACGGAGCATAAAACATTTAAACCCACCAATGGAAGTGCAGGACGAGCCAAAACTACCAGTTTTAAGGTCTATCAGCTTGACTTCATGGTACACAGAATAACACAGTGTTCTCACTTTTATGCTACTTGAATTTCATTTAAATTTAGTCTGAAGAACAAATGACTGCTGGTTTAAGAGCAGTAACACAGATTAGCCACAAACATTAAATGGTTTCCAGCTTCAAGTATGGGAATGGCAGCAGCACAAAAATCCTGGGATGCTGAACTGCAATTTGAAGCTTAACAACCCTGGCATCAGTCTTCCACCTCAGAGACAACAGGGTACAGACAAGTCCTCCTATTTACTCAGCAAGGGAAAAGTTCTATTCAGCAAAAGTTCTATTAACAATAGCCATTTGAAACCTTATAATTTATACAAATTAGATGGTTGCAAATATGAACACAATATGACAATCATTTCCTCTAGCCTGCTGTTAAGTCCACACTGGTATAATGCTTGTCACTTCAGAGTTCATGGTGTTGCAAGAATTTAAAATAGCATCTACTTTCTAAGAAGTAGCAAACCTTTTTATTTGTTAGCATCTTGAAGCCATCTTAATTTTGCTTATTCATTATAAATCTTGTAGAGACAACTGATGCCCCTTTGCAATATCATGTGACAAACTCCTGTAATTTTCAGTAACTACAAGTTCAGGGATGATATTCACTTGTAAAACCCCAGCATTCAAATAACTAACATGCTTATGACCAGGCATCAGCAAAGTGCTGCCTACATCCATTTCTGTGGGGAGGGGACAGACACAAGAGAAACAGAAACGGACAACTTTTTTTTTTTTTTTTTTTAATTAATAAGTTCTTAGTTCAGGAAAAAAATAAATCACAAAAGAGAACTGGAAGAACTACTCTCCACCTTCTTTATAAAAGAACTTCTTCAAAGAGAGAGACTATATATACCTTGTTCACCACTATGTCAAATCCTATCATAAGCACCTCGGTTTCCACAGCTATTCTACCACGTTTCATGCTCAGCTTCCAAACATCTCTTATAAAGGAGGTGGGGATGTGCTTTAGACAGGTTAAAAATATGCTGCACCTTTACAGTATTTAAACAATTACACCAAGCATAGTTCATACATTTATCACATTAACTATCACCTGGTAAACATACATTTGAAAAGGTCTAATGTAGAGTATGTAATACCCATGACAGATACTCTTACTTACTTAAGAGCATATAAAGATCAGGATTTATTCACCCTCCCTATCTGCAAGTTAATTTCTGATCTCTTCCTGGTACAATATAAGTGAAAAAAAAATAAAAGAATCCCTTCATTCCATTGCACTACCGCAACCCTAAATGCATAGAAAGGCAGATTAATGACCTGTGACAGGGAAAAGGAAGAGGGGTTTATAAAAGGAATCTGAAGAGCATCTACTGCACAGGTAGTTTAGATGTTAAGCACAAGTTCTGTTGATTGGTTTTCCCCCCTAGTTTTTTTTTCTTACAGTCACACAAAACACCCCTGTACAAACACAACTGGAGTAAGTGCAAGGCAGGTTGTACATTGTACTGCAGGCACATTACTCTGGACCAACAAACAAACTTCAGCACAAGAGGCTTGAACACTAGAACAGGGACAAGCCTATGCTGAGAGCCCATCTGGGGTGTGGGAGTGGTGAATGGGAATGCAAAGCACATTTCTGCATATAATGTGCAAAGGCTTGATCTCCACAACTGCACTCAATTTGCTACATGCACAGCCAGAGATGAAAATGAGATCAAAACCAGCTGGGAATGGTTGTCCTGAGAAGATACAATAACCATTAAAAATTCTAAACATAAAATACAAATACAGAAGCAACAGAACATTGTTAATAATACTAAAAGACAGAAACACACTTGTTGTTGTTAAAAGAAGTTTCAAGTAATATTCCAGATCCAACTTCAATCCTACTCACAGGAGAAAATGCCCAGAGATTAGGAAAAGAAGTCCACGCCAAAGTGTATTTTAATAGCATACAGGCATGGTCAACAGACCCATCCTTGCAACTGCTATTTTAAAAAATAAAAATCTGAACAGAGAGACATAATTCTAATTAGCATTCATATTAACATGTGCATTGCTGGAAATAGTTGTTTAATTCACTGCAACCAGTGGACATGATGTGCTGCATCATTTGTGCTCCGTTACATCACAAGATATCGTGTGTGCACTTTTTAACACCCAAGTAGAAATCCTGCTCATAAAATAAGGCATACTCAAAAACAACATGGTATCTACAGAGGTAACTTTGTATGCTTTCTTCTCATTCTGCTTCACTCTTCTAGGCATGATGTAAAAGGAAAAATTGGTCCCAGTTGAGGCTTGTCAACATTATAAATCAGATTATGATGAACCAGATTAGATCATATCAATTTGGGGGGAGGGGAAGGAGGGGGATTTTTCTTATTTTTAATGACACTTGGGACATCTCCTGAATGAGCTCTGCAGAAGGCATGAAAAAAAAAAATCTACATTTATTATGTCAGTGACACCAGCGTTCCCCTTCATCATCCCTATCTCTACCCCTATCCAGAAATGCCTCCATATTGCTACAATTTGTCCAAACTGACTTATTTTGTGTAAGATTGTTCCTTCCAGTAAAGCTGCTATATTCTGTTTTAAATTATAGCTTTTTCTACATTTTCACCAGTGTATGCATGCTAGAGAACAGCTGCATTGCAGAGGTACATATTTAGCACACGGTATCAAACCAAAAAAGAAATACAAAAAAAGGAACCAGTGTGTCCTACTGGCTGCTCTATGTCAAAAGCACTGTTTGGTCTTCTGATATAAAACAATACAGAAGTAATAGTAGCAGAAGTCTGTTCTGCTTCAAGTATTACCCCAACTTTAAACGTGATTTTCAAACTTTTGTGCAATTCTTTTTGTAATTTCATGTGAATAAAAACATCAACATGTCTAAACTAAGAAAAGAAACTGTCCTACTTCCACTGTAACACTGCACATATGGTAAGAGCTTTAAGTTGAAACAGCTGTTTAATGGATGGATTTTTTTGAATGAGCATTCATGAGGTTTCCAGCCCAAATGCAATGGGCAGCAACGAAAGATCAGACTACCACAAAATGCAGTTACAAATATCCACTGACAATTTCCTTCTTAAATATTAATGGCTCTTGAAATACCCATCAGATACTTTTACAAAACTTCTCTATTTTAAGTCTAACGATTTTCCTTAGTTTCTCCACAAGTAGTGCAAATACACTCCTTATTCTTAGGTCATCCCAAGATATGGCTGGGTTTTGTGTGGGTGATTTCTGTTTGTGTTCTTCACTGAAGTGACACAGGGACACTGTAGTCATGAGGATGGAATGCAATGCCTGCTGGACTATCTTGGGAAAAAAAAAATCTACCTTATTCATGTACAGCTGTAAAATTCTACAAATTAAAAATTTCACATCAGACTACCTGATGCAAAAATCATTGATTCCCTGCTATGGGGGAACTGAGAAGATCCCCTGAAACCTTAAACTGTACAAGCAGTATAAGAGGTTTTTGTCCCCCCTCTACAGACTACAGGTATTCAGTTCTTGAATCGTGTTTGCTCACAAATGTGATTGAATTTCCTGAAAATAAAATAAAAACAACAAGTATTAAAATGTAACAGAAGTTCTCAGAAGTCAGGCAACAAAAGCAAGTCATCATCTTTCACAGGATACTTTAAATATTAAACAGTTTAAAGCAGAACATTCACACACTAAAATACCTGTTTTTCAGAACCTGATTATGTTGTACTCTATTACCACGTTATGTGTAACAGGATTTTCAACATCTCTCGTGCCCAACCCTTGTTAATTTTCTTGTGCACACAAAACCCCTGTTATTAAACATTCCCCTATACTTCTGCATACTTAAACCCAGAAGGCAACTAAACCAGGAGTTGGTGAGTTAATTTTCCCCTGCAAGATATTAGCAATTTTTAGCAGACAGCATTACACCAGTCACTAAGAACTGGCATTAACCAGGCTAAGGATACATTTCAACACAAATGTGTTCTCTCAATGGCTCAGAATCTTCTGGAAAGAAGAAGTTTTTCTCAGCCTGTATTATGTAAGTTTTATGGGAATGGCAAGCCTGTCTTCAGGGATTAAACAGATAACACAGTTTTTGTACAAGGCACTTCTTCCCAATTCTCAAAAACCTCTCACTGTTCATTCTTTGTTTTTCTCTGACTGGGGTTTTGTGTCCCCTGACACACAAGTGAAACAGGAGTGGGGTGCTGAGTGTGTGTGTACCTGGGGAGATGATGTCAAGGGGACCACGAATTTTCCCCCTCTTGCTGAATTAGATCAAAGATTACAAGAACCTTGCTGACATAACGAAACTACTCAGCAAAACAGTTTAGCTCAATTAAAAAAAACTTAACTGGGTATTTAGGAGCAGTATGACAAGACTGTTTGCTTTTGTGGAATTTAGGAAATAAGAGCAGCAGCCAGTAGAGTTCTAGGAACAGCTGATGCTTGAAAGAAAAGATAAATTAAAAAAAAGAGAGGAAAAAAAAGGAAAGAAAAACCCTGAGTCATTTCTATTCTAGATGAAATTATCCCCCACAATATGACCAAAGACACACAGTGAGTACTTTGACATTGAATTAACTCTAACATTTCAAAACAGAATCTCCTCTGGGAACACAGACAGTCCTGTAATGTGAACTTACAGATAGCTGTGGTACTTCAAATTACATCTGCAACTTAAATCCAAAATTATTTTTGAAAGCTATTTGGTAAAACCCTCTGAATTTGTAAGAGACTGCCGATGAATATTTTACAAGTCTGTCTTATGATCTGCTTGCCTGAGATGTACAGACTGGTTATTTTCAACCCACAGTACCTGAAATATTAAAGGAATTATGCTAAGTGTGTATGTACATTGCAACATTAGAAAGATACTGCAGAATCTACTATTCATTAGGGCAATTTCTCAATAAGGGATAATTGCTCCTCTATCTTAAATTGCACTGAGCATTTAGAGAATTATTCATAAAGCAAGAAGGATTTTTCAACCCTCCCTGGAACCAGTTGGCTCCTAGGTAGAAAATTTTTGTTTTGGTTTTACGAGTCTTTAATATTTGTCAATCCACATCTGCATCTTTTCATAAGAATAAAACTGCATTGGTCACCAGTGGCCTTGATTTTTTTTTTTTAATCAAGAAGCTTGATTTATTTTGGAAAAACATTTCTCATAAGTGACCAGATACCAAGAGTCCAAGTGCCCTTGAAAAGCAGAGGGTTAATCTTTCTTCAGGCTCAGTATTTCACTTTCAACACATGCCAGATTCCTTGGGTCAGGGTTGTAAGACGTAGAAACTCCTCCAAAACCAGGAACTGCTTAGGAACCTGCTGTGGTTTATGTTACATGTTCTAAGCTTCTCTCGCTGCTAATTATTCCCACCAATTTATCCCTTCAATGTAAGCTGCACTTCACTAAAAAGAGGCACTCCTTCCACTCCAGTGGGTGCAAAAGTAGACTCAAGAAGTGTCAGCAATGGGTTACATCAACTTACAAGTGCTGGCAGTGCCCTTCTGACATGCACAAAGGGCTCATTTCAAAGCTGTGCTAAAAACAAAAATGGCAACAAAATCCCCAAAGCTCACCCAGTTCTGCCTTATGCTGCAACAGTGTTACTCACACAATTCCTGGCACGTCAAAGGTTGCTTTTTTGGTTGTTGTTAGTGTTTTTTTTTAAAGAAACACAAAGCAAACTCACTCTGTGCAGTGTCTGACTTACATGGCATGATGTGCTTTGACCTGAGTTCGACAGTTGCGCCCCCAGTAGCAGTCGGGACGGGACGTGACAGTCACTGCAGGGAGAGAAATGAAATGCTACATTTATTTAAAAAGTCATTCATGAGGTGATCTATATTATTAAGCCACTGCTAATGGAGGTTACTCATCAGAGCAGGCTTTGTAGAGAAACAAGGCAGGATTGGCATAAAACACCGGTACAACTATATTGGTTCACCTTACTGGGAACAAAGCAAACACTCTGTGAGGGACAAAAAACTAATTTTGAATATTAAACTCATGCAGACTTATGATGAAAGGATTTGGTTCTTGGTGCTGTCAACTGAAGTTTTACCATTCAGTTTAAGAGAGACTGACTTGACAGTTAAAGACACTGGGCATTTGTCTAGATTTCCATACAAGAGAAAAATTATTAATTTGGGTAGAGTTTGTTGCTTTCCCCCTACTTTCACATACATTACAACTCAGCTGTCCAGCAGGTCCTTACTCTAAACTGAAAAGCAACATTAAGGAGAAACCAGGTTGTTGCTCATTCTGCACAGCAGCAGAAGCAGAGTTCTCAACAGTTGAAGACAGGGAAGCTGTTGTTAACAACAGGAACTACATGGACAAAATAATACATGAAAGCAAACTGTTGGAATAGCTTCTGTTTCAAATGATTTAGGTCTGAAGGAGGTACACCTGGCTGCATGCTATTTTATACTAAAACTGTAAATGCAAACAGATCTAGAATTAGTTAATGAAAGCATTCTTGTTCCTAGTTGAGAGCTGGTAAGATGTGGAATTGTTCAAGAGGTGCATCATTTTATGTTTAAATGGGAAAATAAATTCAGTTACAGCAACTGAATAGTCAGTTCCTGTTGACTATATCCTGGATTTTACTGATGTCCTCTTTTCGCTCTGCAGGTACACTTATCCTACAGATGAGAAATCACACTGAAAGAAAAGGTTCCACTCAGGAGTCTGACAACAACTACACACAGGCTTAGCAGCTGACAAGTAAAGCAATCAGCAAGGGATATTAGCCCTGTAAGGAGATTTGCACTGGGCTACATGAAAGGGCCAAGAGAACATGGATACAAACATAAAACTGATGTTACTTAACTTTAAGTGACTTTTCCCCCCTTACTGTGCAAAACAATCCCCACCTGGCAGTTCAGCAGCAGGAATATTCTGCCTGTACTGGTAGGCGAGTTCTCGGAAGCTGCGAAGGCCACAACAGTAGCAAAGCACTGTGTTCCCAGTAATTCTGTAATCTGGGGGCAAAACCAGTTTGTGCAGAGTGTCAGTGCAAGGCTTGAGAAATCAGATTGAACTGAAGAGGCTGGACAGCACTTGCCATGCACACAGAAGTCCAAACCTCCTGGTAACATTACACTAGAGTTACGTACAGACAAGGAGTTACACACATGCAAACTGAACACAGCACGTACCTGACAACATAAAAACTCCTCTCTGAAGAGCTAAGAGGCTTTCGTTTAACATGTTTTTCCATGTCAGACCCCTGGATGCCAGGTAATCCTGAAAAGAGCAACTTCAGTGCTTACTCTAGAAAAACCTTCAACCTTAAAGAGTAACCAAGCCATTTATTCTCAAATATTTCCACACCTAGATCTAACTAGGTTTTCAAAATGGGTTGATGCTGACTACAAGTAAATATGAAATATATTTAACTTAATTATCAAGATACTTTCAGACCACCAATAAAACCTTCTACTACATTTTTTTTTTTCCAGGAACAACCCCCACTTTTGCCAGAAGTTTGCAAATAGATTCACGTCAGTCACACTTTCCCTTACCCCAAATCAAGATTTCACACAGCTTACATAACTTAGGTAACCCTGCTATGGTATAAGCAAAATCTTTTCCATGCAACTTAGTGTGAAATTTTGTCTGGGACAGAGCGTTTAACAGGCCTGGCTTTCCTGGCATATTTTTAGTGAATTGTTTTTCTCTTAACTAATATTTTGGATGTTACACCTTAGACTTTAGAAACTGGCTTCCCCAACAATAACAACCAAACATATCTGGACTCTACAGTGTGTCTACCAGTCATTTAAACTCAAATTCAGAACCAGGTCTAGAATTTTGGCCTTCTTGGAACCTGTCAGGCATACACATTGGAGAAAATAAACACCAGGATTCCAGGGAAGTGATTTTTGCTGTTGTTAACTGATGCCCTCTCACACAGATAGGTGTGACAGAGACACTCCAAGATACTTCCAAAGCAGACACAGCAAACTGTGACTTTGCTCCAGCTGATCGCTTGGGGTTCATTTAATCTGCCTTTTAGAATCAGGTTCTGCAGGTGACACAAAGCTGCCACTGCAACTGTTGGGCAGCACAACAACTTTCATTTCATCAGTGAGTACATCTTAAACCTTGTACATTTGTTATTATCACACACAGTGATTTTTAAACTTACCTTTAGGATATCTGACTCGTAGTGGTTGTTATTTAGGACTCCATCTAAACACTTATCACCAAGATTTATTTCTAATTAGAAAAAGAAGAAGAAAAGTTACTATTTCTTCCCCCCGCCCCCATGGCCCTCACACATTTTCTGAAGGTTCTTCTGTTGCCTGAAATAACGTGCACAGGCTCATGTGAGCACCAAGCACAGGACTACATTCAACATCTGCATGTGATATGTAACTTCCATTGGCAAAGATAAGACATTGATATTTTACAATTTCACCTTTAGTCCACAAACACTACAACTAAGCTGCATAAATTAATAGTGCTACTAAAGCATATTGCATTAGCCTCAAACTGTAGCCAAACCATTCCAGCTGTTCCAATTTAGTTCTGGAAAAAATGTCTAAAACCTTAAGTTTTAGAAGTCTGCATGTTTAAGAGGGCGAGGCTCTTTTCTAACCAGTTAACATCAGATGTTCAGTGCTCCTGCACTGATTTGTATGATTCTCTTCCTAGGCTGAAATAAACCATATTTTTAATATGGAAAAGCATTTTGCTTAACAAGTATAGTTTCTAAGCCCAATCTGGTATGAAGACACAAAGTTAAACCCTCTGAGTTAGGACACATACCACTTGAACTTTTTGTGTTTGTGCTGTGAGGACACAGCTCTTGTTTCTTTTTGCATGACTGTGCTACAAATTAATGTATATTTCTTAAATTACCTAAAATTCAAGACAGACAGACATTATTGCAAAGTGAGCAGGCTCATAAGAAACAGATTATTCCACAATACCACAGAATGGTGCCAAACAGCCAAAACATGCCATCCGAGTGCAGCCCCAGTACAAGTGACAGAAGGGTTGCAGACAAACTGTACCTGTAAAATAACAAAGAAAATCCCTGTAAGGACCTCCACACAACAAAACTCAACAGTTACTGTTTTTATAAATCAATAGCAACAGAGCCCTGATAAACTTGGCTTAAAAAAGGTACAACTTTCTCATTTAAAGTACATTCTATAGAGGAATAAAATTCTACAAAACAAGATTCTTTTACTCTGTCTCTACAAGAGTTCAGATATAGAATACCCATCTAAAAAACAGTCTTCAAAGTAAATTTAATAAAAAGTAAGGAGAGTTAGTTCTGCAGCCAAGATTTAAAACAATAAGATGAAAAATGTACACACATTGCTGAGGAGCAACATGAGGATTCTGCTCCCGCTCTGCTCTGCGGTCAGGCATGGGCTGGAAGCAGCAGGTGCATATTACATGACTTCCTTGAGCAGGACACACATATTCCTGGACAGCTAGACGGGTTCAAAAGGGAAAAAAAAGATAGACTGAACAAGGTACACAACTGCAACCTGGACTAGAAGTCTTAGTGAATATTAACAACATAAAAATCTCAAGACTAGAGTCAAATGTCATGATATTTGCAAAGACACTGGTGTGATGGTGTTACTCTCAGTACCACGAGAGTGACCTCGATTAGTTCATAACTTAGCACAGGGTTATAACAGCTCATTGCTCAGTTCAGGGGAGCTGGAGACAATCTTTCAGGCTCCCTTCCAACCCAAACCATTCTGTGATTCTGTAACAGTTATATGAGTTGTAGTGTTTCAGTCCCACACTCCTGGGATGATGCCGTGACACTGACCTGCAGGGAAGTTGGCAGATGTTGATGGTGCATCCCCCAGTGCCTGCATTCCTCCTGCCTCTGTCTCCTGGCCTGTGCCAGGCACAGTTGGAACACAGTGTCTTCGATACCCTGGGCACTGTCTGCACACTATATATGGTTGACTGAAAGAATAAAATAAAGTCACAGGAAATCACACTGAACAAACACACATATAACTTACATCTGTATTCTAGACAAGGTTGGTCAGACTCTCAAAGTTTAAATTTGGAACTTCCTCATTCAGTAACAGATGGAAGTTTACATAACTCAGTACCTCACAGCTGTGAAGACTGTTGCAGTTGGACAGATAAGAATTTGGGGGTTTATAGTAGCAGTTTTAAAAACGAGGGGGGAAAAAAAAGTGCTCAATGTGACCGAAAGTGAGATGAACAAAAGACAGAGGTACAAAGCTGGAATAATTATCTACATGAAGAATTCTTCTATTCCCCTCCAGACGTCGAGCAAAAAGTGACTGCTGCTGGAAATAAAGAGGAGATATTTTGGTACTTGGGAATCTCCATCAGCTGCCTCAGTACCTTACACCCAGTGAAGGCAACATTCCAGACACATAAAAAAGTACAACCATTGCAGCTGCACTCACAGGGCATGGACTGCTTTACCTCCTGACAAGATCTTAGCCAGAAACCTGTCTTCTCTACAGCAACAGCCAATTTGTAAGCGGAAAAGGTAATTTCACGTATCTCACATGGAGCTGTTGCACAGTTCAGGATAGAACTGTTGGTCACAAACTGAATCTTGCTGAACTTCTGGGAAGTTCTAATTTTAACTTTTTTTTTTGACTGCTCAAGGTTCAGTAGGATGGCCAGTAGAACTGCCAAGGTAATTACTGCTAAGAATGAACTTACCTGAAAACAAAAAACTCAGATTCATTCTGACAATCAACACAGGAACACTACCAGCAATAACAGCTCAGCCTGTGGGCTTATCCAAACATAAGTACATCTAATTTGGAACACAACCTAAAAGTAGACATACCTGATATCTGAAGATTCACTATCTACATCTGACAACTCCAATAAGTCTTCAGAACTTCCCTCCTCGTCTGAGAAAGACCTGCGCACCTTGGGCTGCAACATGTCTTGAGTAATTTTGTTTCTTGCGTCCATGCTGCGAACATCGTCCTCGTTGCGACACTTATCTGGCACCAGAACCAAACCCACATTTCAACAAAAAAAACACCTCACATCCTTTACCTGCACCCTACTTTGTTAACACGGCTCTGTTTACTGTGTTTCCATTTCCATAAAACTCAGTTTTGCATTACAGAGTTCTAGAAGATCTTAGTTAAACTCCCCTCTCTGTTAATGAAATGTACTCTCAGGCAACCTAAGTTTTGTTTTCAAGAGGCCATGATCGAAGTTAATCACAAGAAGGATATCAGATACTTCTGAAAAATATACTTGAACGTGGATTTAATTAAGTAACAAATTAAAATGAAGAATTCTTACATACTCAGAGTATTACATCACCTTCCCCAAGTCATTATGTCATGTTAACTACGCTTGTTTTCTTACAACCATGTCAGAGAAAACAGCAGAGTGATAAAACACACAGGTATTGTACAGACAAGTGTGAGCATGTATCAGTTATGCAGCTCATGTGGAAAATACAAGGGATTCTGCTACACACACTGTTCAACTTGCCTGGATGCTGAATCAGATAAGCTTCAACCAAGTTGTTCAATATGTGATTTTTACAAATACGTTCTACTGGGCAACGACAAGTTGGACATAGGGAAGATCTTTCCATCCACCCTGAGTAGCAGGCAGCACAAAAAGTATGCATACAGGGCTGCAAGCTGGAAAAGAAACAAATGGAGTCAAAACATAAATATTTCATTTTTTCAGATCCATTCGTAACACTCAAAAAAACTGTTTGGCATGGATTTGACTATATAGATGAGGTGGGGGACAGGGGACTCAGAAGGGCTTGTGAAAATGCTCATTATCCTGACCTCCTCAAACAGTTGTCACTGAATTTCGGGCATTATTACCACATGATTACAGCTTTTGTCACTCTTACATACCTTACACAGTCATGCAGCAGTTCTTGGCAGATAATGCAAGTTAATGTTTCTTCCATCTTATCTGGTTTCACATTTGATGTTTTTGCATCTTCAGAGCCAATTTTAATTATACATTCACTTGGAGGTGCTGGTGAAAGATCTGGACAAGTGTCTTCGTCTACAAAGACAGAAGATTCCACAGGATATAGTTTTTGAAGCTTTTAATAAGTTACTTATTTTTATTCAAGTACTTAAAAAAAGACCTGAAAGATATACACTGATTCACTGTTCACTGGCAATGGTCCCACTAGAGGTTCTTGCTCTACACACAACAGCTTCTGCTACTGAAGACATTATTTTCACTGGACCAGAAACCAGAAGAAGCAAGAAACAAACTGAAGGACTGATGACAGCTGTTCTAATTCAGTCTGGAGGGGGTGGGGGTTAGGTTGCACAATACTGTAGTATACTTGCCTCCTTTTAGTTTCTTCTTTGCAGGTTCCAAAACTTCCTCCTCCCTTGTTCTTTGAGAATCCAATTCTGCTTCTTCTTTGTCAGTGATTTCTGAAGGGATTGCAGAAGTTTCAACATTCATATCCAGCTTTTCGTGTTTGTTGTGCAGTGCTCTTACACACCCAGATTCTGAGATGGAGAAAGCAGGCACAGGAGTGACAACTGGGGATTGTGAGCCTATAAAACAACAACAGAAATATGGACATGGCTTAATAGCAATATAGGACACGTGAAACCAAAAGGTACTCGAACCCTTATGAGGCACATGCATCAATCCAAACATCTGAACAGGAAAAAGGGCAGCAGAAAAGCAATGTCTGCATAACTTACTAAATGCATTCTGAACCAATCTGACTAATTGCAAGACCTGGGGAGAAACAACCTATTAGTTGTGTAACCCTGCTTAAAATCCCCAATCATCTTTAAATTGTAGAGTATTTATTCTTAAGAGTCACAATTGCTTTACTCATCCATTAGGATTTACCCCTGCCTGCTCATAGAGAGAAAGTTAAAATGCACTTATCCACCTGGTATTTTCACTGGAACTTTACAAAGCAAATGCTAAAGACCAAGAGAGGAGTAATAGATCATTCTATTAAAATTCAAAACTGGAGCAACAGCTGATGGGATATCAAACTTTCAGTACTTGACAAAATTCTTACCAGATGTAGATGGATTATCCTGCTGAACAGATGCAGACTCAATAAGAGAGGTAGAAGAAGCGTTAAAGAGGTTAGATGTAGAAGTAGATGGCTGTGGTTCCTCATAGCAAGACTGAGTAGATGACTGTGATGAGGTAATTGGGGTCTCATCATTACTTCTTCCTGTACTTGAGGTATCTTTGGTCACATGGCATTGGTTTTCTACATTAACTTCTACAGTTGGAAGGGGGGAAAGGAAAGAAAAATATCTGTGTGACAGTCACCATATCATGCCTTCAAAATTCCAAGGAATCAAACTCTCTCAAGAGGGTTACATTAGTCATTGGAGCTTAACTCCTCTTCATGGATCTTGAATTACTTCCTTACCTACTGGTTCTTGAGTTGCATCACCTTTTGTGTTTAAGGATTCATAAAGATAAGCAACATCTGAAAGACATAAGATAATGTTTATCACAATCTTTAAACAAAAATTTGCTAACCCCCACATAAACAACTCACATAAACAACTTCTATTCACTAGAGGCTGCTTCTCCAAAGTGTCTGACAAAAAAGAGGGGTCACCTCAACAGCACCATGTTAATACTCCTACTTAGGAGGCAATTAGGAGCTGCACAGCAAGATCTTTTCTTCTCAGGAAACCAGGCAGAGCAGCTTTTGTGTGATGTTTAACTTGTGCCAGCCATGGAACCAGAGGCTTAATCATTTCTTAAACCTAAAATCTGCTCTGTGTCTGAACAAACTGTATTTTTACTCATACTGAATCAAAGTTCTTTGAAGAAGCTCGTTATTTCTGAGCTCACTTCTCAGCTTCTTCAATCAGTATTATTTCATTTCTTTGTGAGATACATGAACTCAAAAATACAGATTAGAACATGCCATAAGTTTCACCCAGAAACTAATTTAGAATCTATCAATAAAATTAACTTCATATCCTTTTCTTCTCCATCTTACTTCATATGGCTCCAAAGATTCCCCTAACTTGCTACTTTTTGCATCTCCAACCACCTCCAAGCAAGAAAGACTCTCTTAGTTTGCAGCAACCCCTTTTCTGATCAAAAGTTAGAATATTGTCTCCTTCAGAACTACTCAGAATGGCCAAATAGGCACTTCAAATCTGAATTCTTCTCTGTCTTCAAAGATGAAAAAGCAAAACAGGAGGCTTGGTAATTCAAACACTTGTTAACCCACACAGAAGTCAGTGATTCAGTTCATTACAAAGTGCCTGGAAAATCGGCTAAGTGATTTCATCTAAGTAGCATCAAGTGCAATGGTGCCAACTTAGAAAGGATCTGTGAGATAAACAAGCCATACAGACAGAAACACACAGCTTAGCACTGCTTCATGTAACATTTGCATCAGACAGCATAAATCTGTCTGATCTGTCTATATATAAATTAACAGCAACTTCAGAAAGGAAGTATTTCAGTGGTATGTATGTATCTAGAATATTTTTCCAGGTTTACTAATTCTACTTACAGTGGAGGGCTTTCCCCACCTCCCCCTGGCTATTTTGCCTCTTCCCTCTTTGAAACAAAAAAACCCAACACACCCAAAAACCCCCCAAAAACCACACACAAAACAAAAAGCTTTTGCAGCCTTTCCTTCTGGTGCCAAAAATTGTTTCACTGGGATATATAAAGTATCACTAAGTACCCCAGCAATTTGACTTCTAAAAGAAGCACTGGACATGTGATCAGAACCTCATTAGTTACCACTTCATGCATTAGTTATACCAAAACTACTTCTAGGCACATTTCAATTTCAGACAGTTGCTCAGACTTGTCTCTGTAAAAATTGGCACATCTATGACCTCTTCTCTAGAGAATTGTTTTTAAACATTAGCAAATTATTTCTCTTATAATTGAGTAATTCTGTTTTAATTACACTGATATTTCTTTTCTCTCATGACTCAAAAGAAAATGACTCAGTATACCATTTAACAAATATTCACTTACTGTTCTCTGGCTCATTTTTTCTGTAAACAACATAGATCACATCTCCAGTCTGTAATGGGTATGTCTGCTTCTTAACCACTTTCTGTTTATTAATTACTGTTCCATTAGTACTGTAAAGATAAAGAAAAGATAACAGCATAAATGTTTCTGTAATTAGATGGGAGAAGGAAGGGAAAACACTAGATACTTTTAAAGAAGAAAAATTATTGGCTACCCCCCAAAAAGTAAGTGGATTAAAAAAAAAAAAAGTCCAGAAACAAAAAAATTCTCCCAAAGACAGAAATGCAGAGCTACTGAAACTTCAAAGCTCATTTTCAGCTACTGGTAAAGAGGTGATAGTTGGCAGACAAAAGACCCCTGATATTTGTCTCAAAACAATTAGAGGATTGTTTCTGTACAATAGTCTCCACCCTTTAAGTAAAAAACCCTAAGGTGCAATAGGAGTTCTATTCAAAAAGTTCTGGGCTATGTTTTCCAAGTAACACTGGGAATCTCCTAAAACATCCTGTGACAAAGGAACTTTTCCTGTGCACTTGGGGATGCCATGCAGCATTATTTTTTCTCCCCTCTTCCTTCAAATAGTGAAAAAACTAAAATTCTGAGGTTACTTGGACTGTTTGCAACTCAAAACTGAGAAGTCAGTAAGGTGGAAAAAAGTTATGCATATTAAAAGATGAGTTGGAATTAATTATTTTGATACTAATAAAAAAATCAAAAACTTGTAGAAGAAATTAAACTGGGGAAGAGGAAAATGCAGAGCATTGACGATTATTTTCTTTACCTCCTTTACTGTGGGTGATGTTGTACACACAAGCTACTAATGTTTTATAACCAAGTTATTCAAGTACTGAATAATTCCAGTTCGCTTGCAATAAGCCTCCTTCAGGGCTGCAGCACTTTCGAGTTTCAGACTTCAGCCATTCAAAATCTCAGCAAGTGGTACCAAATATAAACCAAATAAAAATATCTGCTTTTCCCCCTCGGCAGAGCTGCAGCACGAAATAACAGCAAACCTGTGCTGCCACCTCCTGGAGGCACCACCTGTGCCCAGGACATGGCAGTGCCTCCCTAGACAGGGATGCTTATTTAGAAATAAAGTGCCTTCCCTTCTCATTGTTTCTTCTTTTAAAAAGCAAACTGGGAAATTCTCTTCTCGTTTAGTAACATGAGCAGAGAAAGAAAACTAGAACTTTGTACTGTTGACTTTTTTTTGGACACAGAGTCAAAATAATGACATTAAAAAAGCAAAGGGAAAGCAAGCCCTTTGGAGTCACTAGCACAAGTCCTGACCTAGGTATTAGTTCTTGGCATTACTGCTGCAATTGCTTTCACCATCCACTGTCTTTCACTATCTACCTGGTTGCATCAACTATTCCAACATAAATGATCACAAAAAAAAATAAAAATGCTACTTTAAACATCAAGAAACAAACAAAAATCTTTGGGTCATATTGGTATTTGCTCTATTAAAGAAACTTCAAGCTTCTCCCACAAGCAAGAAAACTATTTTAAGCTTGTCTTTTAACCTCAGGCACACAGATGTCGACTTGCCTGAAAGACATGAGGAGCAAAGAACCAGCAGAGCAGAGAAATCACTAAATGAATACCAAAGTTTAGCAATTAAGAGGAAAAAAGAATTTTAGCCAGTCTGTTAGGAACTACACTCATTTTTAATTTCACATTGATGATAGTGATAACATATTAAAAAGCTTATGTTGAAGTGAAGATTTTGCCTCCTTCAATCGCCAAAGAAGCAGCAAAGCTTACACCAACCCCTAGAACCTGTCAGAGGTCCTTTAACAAAACTAGGAAACATCAAATCTGACCTCCTTTCCAGAAGGCACAACAAAGCATGAATCTCCCATATGCCCTAAGAGTTCTAGATGTAATCAGACAGCTAAACTCAAGTAACAAGACTTGTCTCTTACCGAGGTTTAGCTTCTACAGGCAATTCCTACCCCAAATATTTCACTAAGCACAGGGGAAATATGTCACAATGATGTATTTTACGAAATCTCTCTGTCATGACTGCAAAGTTCCAAGATGGTTATGGGGGACAATAACTCAACTAAGGTATTCTTGGAAAAAGAAAAGAATAAAACCCCAAAACATCACACATCTAGTGACCACTCAGGCTTGGCTTCACAAAGCAAGCTGCAGAAATAACTACACAACACCCTAAACCAGCCAACTGACTACAAATAGGCAAATGTTTTCAGTTCTGCACTACACAGACTCCAGTGAGAGCTGCCTAATGAATTACTTGGCACACACAGACCCAAATGAAGTAGGAACAAACTGATATCACCTAACACAGAAAACCATAAGCTTTTCTTCATTACATTAGCAGACTGAATCAGCTGTATTTATAGCTCAGCCAATAATCAAAGGGGAAAAAATTATCCAACTGCACCAGATAATTATATTGGCTTTTTATTTCCAGTTTCAGGCTTTAGCATGGGGCTTTTAACAGATATGGTGACATTTCAGATTAATGTTGTGGGTATTTTTCAACCAGACACACATGATAAATTGTGACATTTGCACATTCCTCTGATGTTTCAAATTAAGGTTCCCATAAAATAAGTAGAAACTACAATGAGAATCTCAAATATGAAGGCCATTCATTAGGAATTAATATTGAATTGAGGCCAACTGGCTGTAGAATTTTTCAAGAGGAGATGAAAAACAGCACTATCAGATATAAATCATCTGTGCTGTGAAACAATGTCACAAAAGGTCCCAATGTCACTTTTCTAAAGAGTGGAAGAAAAAAAAAGTCTGGCCTTGACTCAATTCCAATGTGGTTGATGACTCTACAGTTTCATTAATGAACCATAAATTCCCTTTACTTCCCAATCCCAACTGCTGTGCAGAATTGATGTGAACACTCAGAACAGGCTCACTTTTGAAGTAGGTGAATTACCCATGTGTTGCAAAATACCTTGGTATCCTTCCAAGAAAAATGCCAGTCTGTTACTTTTTAATAATTACTCCCATCCAGGAAAAGATTGTGATTTATGTTAAAGCTTCTGGGTTAATAGTTTCAATAGTTATCAGCTATTTAAATGTATATTATCCTAAACACACTGTAAACTTAAATGAGTTTTGAAGTCTTTTAAGGTACAGAATCCTGTCTGTACTGTAATTTTCCATTCTTTTAACATTCATGGAAATAGTTTTGACTGGTAGGGTGAGAAGAAGTCAGTAGCAGAAAGGACACCAACCGCAGATCAACCTCCAATTTACCCACAGAAAGGAAATATCAGCCTTGGGTAAATAGTTTTCTGTTCTGAAACATCACTTACTACTTACAATCTTTAAAAAAATTCCTAGAAGATAAAAAGAGGACGTCTTTAAAAATAAATTACATTAGTTGCCTTCAAAATTTCTTTTTCAAAATGGAGAATCTTACAATTGCTTTTACTTGGGGCAAGCCAACTGCTGCCTCCACTGTGTTAGGTCAGCTTGTATAATTTGTTTTCTTCCAAGAAGAATAAAGCAACCAGTGCATGGTTTGGAAAATAAAGCAGAAACATATCCCAAAAAAGGGTGAGTCTGGGAGTATATTATTGTACTATTTGCTAACTCTTGGCTTCTGTTACTTCCAAACTTCTATTTGCTCAACAATTTTGAGTTCTCTACACACTTTCTTTCACCTGCAAATTTATTGTAATTCTTTCCAGAGTAGATTCAAGAACTCACTATGCTAACAGGGAGACAGAAACCAATGCTGCCTGTCTACATATATCTGATTATACTCTCTGGGTTAGCTACAGTACAGAAACAAAGTCCACTCAGTCCCACTGTCCCACACCCGCTGCCTCCTTCAATGCATTCCTCTTCACCAGAAAAATCTGAGCTTGACCACAGCAATTTTCCAAACTGTTTTCCACTTCAGAGAAGAAAAAGCTGACACTGCAGTATTTTTCTGGGACTCTGGGCATCTGTATTGCCAACCTAAACATCCAAAAATCATCTTCTTTCAGCCTGCTTGATTTTTTGGAACTCATCTGATATTTGGCACAAACACTGCAAGACCCAGAAGAGTCTTGTGCAGTTTTGGTTTCTTGATTCAGCACATGGCAGCCACACTTCACACCAACTCACAGGAGGCAAAACACAGGATCTTACTCCTCTTTGTTGGATGTACAGAGGTGTACCAGGCACCAGCAGCTCCCTGGCAGTACTCCACGGGTGCAGCCCTTCTGCTTTACTACCTGGTAACAAGCCTCACCTTTTCATGAATATATCACAGAAAATTAACTTTAATTTGGCTTTGTTAGTTTTCTACTAGCTGCACTTTCTGCCTCGGGGCGGTGGGTAGGGGAAAAAAAAAAAAAAGTAGGCAGGAATGCTTCTGCATTATGCACAAGTTATTAAGCTTGTTTTATTCTACTGTTGGTCTAAACCAATTCTACCACGGACAGTTTCTCAAGCTTAGATTTACAGCTACACTGTCATGATAGCCAATATGGCTTAATTTGTTGCTTGAAACATCTTGAAATTTAGGATTGTATCGGAGAATGACAATTATAAGCCATTTCCTAGATATCCCAGCTAGGCCTTCTATTTTTCCCAAAAATTTAGCATTCTCTCCCACAGCTTCTTGGAGTATAATCCCTCCAGGAATCTATCCAGGACATCCTGGACATACCTGTAGCTACAACCTTGAAGAGGAGAGGAAATACACCCTCATCAAGTTTGTGGATGACAAGAAAGCAGGGGCAGGGCTGGGCTGCCCCCAGGGGCACTTTGGCCAGAGGAATGGGCAGATGGGAATGCCATGACATTCCACACAGACAAACTCCAAGTCCTGCACCTGGGACAGAATAACCACATGCAGGTTAGAGACTGCCCAGAGAGGGCTCCTGGTGGATCTTATGACTAAGCACAAGATCTCACCCCCTGGACTTCTGCCTAGGCTTCAGTCAGCAGCCTGCCCTGGCAGGGGTGAAGGCCTACAGCACACTGGGCTGGATTAACAGGAGTGCAGTCTGAACCTCAAGCAAAGTGGTTATTATTCCCCTTTACTTGGAATTCATTAGTCGACATCTAAATATCACATCTAGTTTTGGGTCACCTGGTACAAGGAAGGTCTTGATAAATTCGAGCAAGGCCAGCTATTGATGCTTCGAGCAACAAAGCAGATTTTTCTTCACAGACTAAAAGGAAGACAAGATTAGAAGCTCACAGAAGAACCAACCTTGTATCTTCCAATGACACTCGACCAGATTCTTCATCCACTGTGATTTTACAGTGATCTCCAGACACCAACTTGTTGCCGGGGAAAGACAAGTCACAACCTTAAAAAGAAAGGAGATTTTCCATTGTGCTTAAAAATACACATTACACAGTCAGATCAGCATTCTACATGGCTATAAATGCAACACAAACTGACTCATGTACATCTGCAATAGTTCAAAACTTCTACTGTCACATAGACAGCAACACAGTCTACTGTGTGATACGGGAATACAAGTGGTGAGATAGACCCATGTGCTGATATAAACTTATTTCAAACTTCTGAAGATATTTCAGTTCCCTCCCCCCCAAGATGTAGCCCTCACAGGTGGAAAACAAATTATAACAGCTCTTTCTAGACTTGTACAGAAATAAACTCACAAACATTGGAAGTGTTCAATCCAAATCCTAAAGGCACACATCACAGAGCACCCAGCTCTTTTCTCACATCATTGTGATACTGTTTCATTGGATTTTACTTCTGTTTCATTCTGGTATACTGGGGGGAGTAGTAGGAACCAAGAGCTGATAAACAGAAAAGTATCACTTTCTTATCTTACAGCCTTTTTCTTTTGTTTGTGTTTAAATAGGAAAATTTTCCTCATTGCTGTTGACAACACTATTATGTTAATAAAGCTGAAAAGAATCTCAAATCCAGGGCTAAGATTTACAGATACACAGGAGAAGTGTCATGACAATGTTGATGTGATATAAACCTTCCTGCCTACGACTCCAGGGCTCTGACCAGATCTTGTCTTTTTACTTCACTTTAATGCTGAATGTTCAAGGCAACACTCAATTTTCCCACTGATCTCTCTCACAGATTACTCAAAGCACTTGCTTACACAAGAATTACAATTAACAACCATGGTTCCCTTCCACCTATTCACACTGTGGGTGCACTGATCTCAGCCTTCCCAAACGTGTCCAGAAGGAAAGCAGCAGCCACTACACGTGCAGGGAATGGTTCATCACCAGTCTACTCATACTATTCAAGGAAGAAGCAACAACTACTGTTCCCACACAACTTGTGATGCTGGGAAACCCACTGAAAACAAGCAGATTAAATCTGATTCAGGAGAGGCCACCATTTCCATTCTGTTTTACAGAGTTAGACTGTCACATGGCAGCAGAAGGACAAAATGCTCTGAACAAGCAATTCTAATGCTCCTGAAGATTTTATAAGCAGAACTTATGACCAAAAATTTGTAACCATTCATTTTATGAATACATTAGCTAATAGTTACAAAAGCAAAAGAAAATGCAAAAATTCATCTTTTTTTTTCTGCAAGATCACTCTCAACTAGACATTAATTTGAAGAATTTAGCAACGGCTTAACGATAAGCAATCTCAATATCTATCACCAAATGTAAATTGGCAAAATGTTTTTCTTACAATACACTATCTGAACTTCTAACAGAGCTGTAGCATCAGGTGTTTGTTCAAGACTATTTACAGGATGTGACTGATCAGCCAAATTGCTTGAACTGATAAACAGGAAAAAGAAAATTACTCCAGTCAGGGCAGAGTAAAAAACTTAAAACACTTCAATGATTGTTTCATATACAGTAAGCACGAAATCCTTTAAAATAAAGGCACACAGTAAAAGCCTTAGACTCTGGGAATAAAGCTTTCAAATCCACTCTCACAGAAACTTTCAGTACTTGCTGGCAGCCTTTATATGGCCAAAAGAATTAAGGGCTTTTATGTGGGTGTTTTCTTTTCTGTGAAGCAGAAGCATTTTGCATGGCAGTTCCAACTTATTTTAACCACAGAAATGAAATGAGAACGTAAACAGGGCTGGTGCACAGAAACTCTCCTGAATCAACAACCATTCTTCCTTATTTGTACAAAGAGCCACAGCCAGCCAAGCTAAAAGGCATATTCACTTTAAACGTACCAGTGTCCCAAGCTAGTGAAAAAGGAAAGGTCGGCATGAAACTACTTCTTCACATAACCAAGAAAAACTACTTCACACAACCAAGAAGTAAATTAGGAATATGGGATGGCCTGGCAAGCACCTCCAAGAGCTGAAAGCACCAAACCCAGCTAGTTTCAGAGCACCTTCCTGTGTTTTAAAGGCCAGGAGGGGGTATCCCTGCTGTCCCACGAACACCTCTCTTCCCTGTCCCACCTTTCTTCCGCCCGATGGTCCATTCCCTTTTCAGCAGCAGGACGTGCGGCTCTGCCCCCTCAGCGCCCAGCCGGGTCAGCTTCCCCCAGGGCTGCGGCTGCTGGCTCTGCTCGCCTCCTTCCGACCGCTCCATTTGGATTCACATCTGACAAAAACACAAACAAAGCCAACCCACGCCCCACCATCACGCAGCGCCCGGGGAGGGCTCAGGGAGGGGCCGGGCCCCCCGCGCCGCTGCCCCGCACCCCCGGGGCTGCCCCGGCCCCTGCCCGGCCGCTTCCTTTTGTGCGGGGCTGGAAATCCTTCCCTCCCTCCCCTCGGCCCCCCGCAGCCAGCCCGCCGCCTTCCCTGCGCCCCCACCCCGCTGGGCCGCTCCCTGCCCGGGGGGGGCGAGCTGAGCCGGCTCCGTCTGTCTGTCTGTCTGTCTGTCCGTCCGCTCCCTCCCCCGCGGGGCAGGGGCGATGCCCGGGGGCGCGGCGCCCCCGCTCCGTCCCCGCTCCCTCCCCGTTCCCGTCCCCGCTCTCACTCCAGCGCCGGGCCCGGGCGGCTCCTGTCAACAGACGGCGCCCCATCAGCTGATGCGCACGGGGCGGGGCCAGCGCGCCCATTGGCCAGCGCGCCCGGGAGGGGCGGGACTTCCGCCGCCTACCACCGAGACGCGCCGGCTGGAGCGGCTCCGCATCCGGTGAGGCCGCGCCGCGCCGCCGCCCATAGGAGAAAGCGGGCCCGCCGAGGGGCTGAGGCGGCGGGGACGCCCCGGCGGACATGTTGGGTCAGGGCAGGCTCGCAGGCGGGACAAGGCGCTCGCCGCCATCTTTGCTGCGGGCACGTGGATTCCTTCACAGAGGGTTGTGTGTGCCGGCAGCCGCCTGTCCCGCGATAGCGGGGTCACATATCACCACGTGCAGCAAATTTAGTTCAGATCCTCGATGTTGAAGAGTTATTAGTTTATCAGCAGCGGCTACATTAAAGGAACATACTTGGTGTTCCAGGGACGGGCTTTAGAAAGCAAGATCCCCCTGAGGCAGGATCAGTGTCCACTGATGGAGTTCACGCTCGGACAGCCCCAGTTTCACTCAGGGGGCTCTTCCAAACCCAAACCTGCCGTTACTGCGGAAAACAGCAGGGTGACAGAGCTTTTTTCTCTTTACTCTTTGTTGCCCCATCAACCACCTCATTCCAACATCCCCATCCTCATCTTCAGTAGTTGGAAAGTAGCTTTGAAAAAACCCAAACCAGCAAGAAAACCACCCAAACCAGCAAACGCACACACAGAAACAAAAGAGGTCCTTTCCCCTTTGTGTAAAACGCCATCATCCACTACTACCCACTGATTGATCTGCTTGTTTCTCTGTATTGGTTTGGGGTTTTTTCCCTGGGACATTTATATCACCTGTACCATCATTTTTTAGGTGAATTAGAGCTCCACATAAAGTGGCTCCTTAACCAAACAAATTGTGATCCTTTTGCACACTATCACTAGCAACATTCCAGTTGTGAATTCCTTTATCGTGTTCATCTGAAGGCCTCAAGCAGTGTTATGTTCATCAAAACAGAAGAGAGACAGTCCGAGCTCTCCTGGATGTCCCTGCTGGTTGCTGGTTCTCTTCTTAATTAGTTACCTAACCTACAGAGAAAATGAACCCTTTTTTCCCTCCTTCACCCAAATGATTTTGAAGTCTGGATTAAATGAGAAGACAGAAGACATGAAAAGGGAAACAGAATAGTGAAAACAAAACCATTTGCAATTCTTGGCATTGATACTCCTACTTGGTTCACAGGCTCGAGCTCTCAGATTTTGGTTTTACCTTAACCTTTCCTGGAAGCCCTGTAGATCCCCTCAGCCACACAAATCTCACAATAACTCCAGGCTGTGCAAGAGAGCTGCACGGCACCACTGATAAAGCAAAATTATTCAAATACAGCAGTGTTTGGGTCTGCAGTTTTAACTGATATCTAACACACAGTATTGCTCAGTTCTCAATTGCATGGGCCTCAGGTCAGGAAAAAAAAGCAGGCAGACATGTAAGTCAAAATTGATACATGTTCTTAAGAGCTTTGTGTTATTGACCTTAGCCTATAACTCTTCCCTTAGTAACAATACTGTGAAAAAATGGTTCTTTGAGACCTAACTGTCTGCATTCCTCCAAAATAATTTGTCTGTAAAATACCCTGCTTGCTTTCAACTTTGTCCTCACTGAGGAATTGTGCCTTTTATACATTCGAGGAGAGGCACATCAGTGGAAGTTACAATCACTCAAAAGCATTGTCATGGTGCTTCATTTTTATTACTGCTCACAGTGACTGGTAATTGTTATCTCTGAGTGGCAGAGGAAAATACCAGCACATGGGAGATGCAACTAACAGCCCAACAACCAAATCTTTTGTGTAAACTGTAGCATTAGCTAAGGGAGGAAGTTGTTTTGTTATATTGTGGCATTGAGAAAACGTATTTTCCAAATATTCCTGCCAAGAGATCCCTCTGCAATCGTACCAAGGAATTACTGCACCTCGGTGATAGCACAGAGCAAGCAAACGATTGGTCCAGCTCCTGCAGCTCTCCCACAGTATCCATGTAAAAAGACAGCAAGTGAAACATACAGCTGGCTTAACGAGTCCTGTGTGGATAGGAGACTCAATTAAAATTAAATTATACAACAAATTAGGTTTTAAATGCTGCGCTGCTTAGCCAGCCAGACAAATAATAATTAGAGATGTACTGATCTGCTGCTGTGTGCAGTTGACTGCTGTAACTGCTCTCTGTGTGCACTCACGACACTTCCCTCCCAGAGCAGGGTAGTTTTGTACCACCTTCCAAGAAATCCATCCCTCACCAGGCCCATTTTGTACTTGTCACCCTCCTGAGCTGGGCAGAATGTACAGGATCTCTTTCTGGAGAACATCTTTCCCATCTGTTCCCTCAGTTAATATTTCTTTAGCAATATACCTCCCCCTCTTCTTTGTTTCTAGAATCCAGGTCACTCTAGATGGAATTAATTTTCAAGTTCTGAATTGTGTAGGTATACATACATTAGATTCAGGAGAAACAAAAGCTACAAATATTATTTCTTTTTATAGCAATACACATACTAGCAGTTTGAAAATACTCCACCCTAGACAGATGGACACGAGCCAGAAACTGTCACCTCTGACACGGGTTCTGGCAAAAGAAATTTAGGATTCCTTATAAAGTACAACATTAAAATCAATTGGGTTTAAAAGGACCTGAAGGCAGCTACCCAAATCCTACTGTACATTTTCAAATGTATTTGTATTGCATAAATATCTATTATAGAGAACATTCAGAAAGATTGATACTGTTTAATTTTCTCCTCGATTTTTCTTCACCTCTGGAGAAAGTAATATTAAATTCTTAATATCAGATCTGGCAAAAGCAACTTGGAAACCATGTTTTATGATTAAACTAATAATTATGTGTCCTGCATGGAAAATAAAGTATTTAAAACCATCCTAAGCCAGCAAGAATAGTGTTATCATACAGCCATCTTCAGCTGTGGTTTCTGACTGCTGGCTGCTTGTCTGTGGGTAAGGAAAAACAACTTTGTAGTGCAAAAGAAAACATACCAAGGACAGCCTTTTACTCTAGCATTTTTCCAAATATTGATAGCCCAATCCAGCAAAAATTCTATGTTCCTGCCATGCTGTAAATGAGAATACACCAGTGTCGTGAGGGGTTTTCCAAATCAGGCAGCCAGCCCTAGATTTCTTCCTTATTATGTGGTAGAGAAAGGAAAACAGCCAGAGATGTCACGTGAGGAGGAAACAAGAGAAGAATCATTTATGCCCTTTTCTTTTTATGCTGTTAATCCAGACATCCACTACAGGCCACTGCCAGTGTTTGGGAAATTTTTAGACTAGGGGAAAGCAGCATGTTCCTGTGTCATGACTCTCCATATCAGTCCCATGCAAAGCCTTGGAATTACCCATGGGTTACAAGGTTAAGCAGCAGTGAGTTTAAGTACCTTAAAAGGAAGAACTCCCTGAGAATTCAGAGGACCTTCGAGGAAAACAAACCAAAGTGACACACCAAAACCATGCCCAAGGGAGCTGATGGAACAATGCAGTTCCCAGGAAGAAGTTCCTTTCAGCAGAATCATGGCTGAGCTGTGTTGCTGGGGGAGGAAAAATGAGGAGAGACTGCTCTGTGCCCAGTTGGCAAACACAGATCAAAAGTAATGCCATTATTGTCCACATTTCCCAGGTTAGCTTCACTGGATGCAGCACATTCCCAGTTGTTTTTGAAACCACTTTGCATCCAGGTATTTCCCAGAGAAAGCTAATGATAATAATTTAAAAGAAACCTTGTTGACATTACTTTTCAGAAATCACTAACATCCAACTATTTTGTTACATTCAAATGGAATTTTAAAGCAGTATAAATACAACTTTTGGCATTATTTACATCCTTCTTTTCTTGCAGCCTGGAGGGAGAAAGCAGTTTAAATTTTTGCCTTTGGCACTTTTTGCTTTCCAAAGATCAAACTCTGTAGGTAGCTTGCAAGCCCAGCAGATGGTCTTCTCTGTCTAATAAAGAGAGCAATTCCACTTGATTAGCAATGTGGAAGTATTTCTAATAGCCTTAAGTTTTCCAAGACGTGGGTTTGTTTTGTTTTGTAGATCCAGATACAGCCCTACAGGAAGGTCTTTCCCCATCTTACCTGGGCATGAGCCCACCCCAGCCAGGAGCATAAGGATGTGTACTGATTGTCATATTTCTTGGACCAGATTCAAACAGACCTCTTTAATGGTTTTTCTTGTCATTTATAGGTGACGTTCCAAGTTTTCTTTTTGATCATTGAGTTCATGATGCTAAAGAAATCCTCCAGCACTTCGCCAGTCAGCCTTAGAATGACATGTTTAGTCTGAGGAAGAAAAAAAAATTGCATATATTATCTCAGGACAAAAAACTGCCTACAGAAAAATTACATGAATATTTCTGCAAAGATTCTATAGAAAATTGGGAAAATTTACAGTCTAGTTAAAGAATCGATTGCATCAAAGGGGATTTTTAAAATATTTCCTTATTTTGAGTGTTTTGAAACATGCTTCCTCCAGGGGGTGCCAAGTTAACACCACTGGAAAATAAAAATGTGTAAATTATCCCCACCAAGGACAGAACTGTCCATCCTGTCCATTCCACTGGACCTCGTGAGAGATGCACCCCTCCAGTCTGGGCCAAAGGCACCAGTCTAGGGTGACATTTCTCAGCTGTTCACCTGTGGAACTCTCTTGAAGTCAGAAACAGTGCTGACTGGTCCTGCAATAATGTCACACACATGATCTGCTGAGTTGGACAGGACACAGCCCTTGGAAAAGAGCTTTAAGAGCGTCTGTGTGGAGAAATGCATCCATCTCAGCCTCTGAAAGACAGAGACTCTGGGGAGGGAAGGAGTAACAAATGCAGTGACAGCTGTGTGGAACTAACTTCAACCAGCTTAAGGGTAGAAGTAACCAGAGTAAGGGCAGAAACCTGGACACGAGAACTAAAATGACATAAAAGCTGAAGAAAACATGGTCAGGAGTGTCAGCAGGTTTTCTGTAGGTCTGTAGGGAATGTCAGCCCCGAGTAGGATGTCTGTAAATGTCATTAGAGCAGAGGAGAAGTTTCACTGGCTCAGAAAATAGAGATCTGTCCCTTAAAACAGAAATTTTGCTTTGAACAAGTGACACTTTACTCTTAGGGAAATCAATTTAATCACTGTTTCCAGACAAAGGAGCAAGAGAAAAAGAAAATGTTGAGAAGTAATATAAAAATATCTATACCTTTTCCACTTTTCAATGCTCATGTTTTTCTTTTATCTACACAGCAGCTAAAATAATCAGTCAAGCTATTCTGGATCCTTCAGAAATACTACTGAAAGAGTGCCTGGTTATCTTCCACTTGACAGTAAAATCTCCACTGGATAATTATTTAAGTAGAAAACTTTTGTAAGACTCCAATAGTAAAAGACAAAATCTTTACTGTGTACGTAATTTGTCGTCTCATTCCAAAAGGCAAGTTTACTTTTCCTACTTGGAGATTAGCAACGACAGCCAACGCTTACAGTGAAAACCAACATAATAAATCTGTAACATCATATTAGTGTGGACATTGACAGAATGGAAAAAGGGCCTGAATATTGTATTAATCCATTATTAGGGTGATCTCAGCCCCGGGGCTGTCAGTTAACACTGTACTGAGATGCAGAAGAGATGCTCATTATCCCGAAAAAGTCACCTCTCTGAATTCTCAGCTGCATGTAACAGTGGAGCCCCGCTGCAGCCCCTGAGCAGCAACTTCACATCAGCTAAAAATGTGATCACTTGTCTGGACTCTGAATTGCTGTGGAAGCACAAGGAGTCCATGAACCAAAACCTCGAGCACTGGGGGTGATTTCTGTGACCACGTAGGGAGCAATGGGCTCCAGAGGGAAGGCTTTCCCAGCTGTGCCCCTGGAGAGTAGGTGCTGAAAATTGTCAGCATCTTTGGGGAAAGGAGAGCACAACTTTGGTGGAGTTCAGGTGCAGCTCAGCCATGCAGGTGCTCTGCCTTGCAGATCCCCTCTCAGCTGAACATCTTGGCAATGCATTGAGTGTTTGCTACGCAACAACCCCAGGAAATGCTGTCCCTGGTACATGGGAGACAAATATCTTTCAAGCTGAGTGTGCAGAAAGGGAATTTAGAGGCAGAAAAGGCAAATAAAGGAAGTGAGAATGAAAGGCAACCAAAGGAAATGGGCTGAGTACAGTTCCTCCTCCCAAGCTGTTGAAGTAGGTATTTAAATCACAGCCTGGTAGCAGGCTGAGCAACACACAGTCAAGATGTTTAATGAGATTAACTTTTATTTTACATATTGCACAGTGTAATGATCTGTAAATTGACTGGTGTAGGCAATGAACCAGAGACAAGCAGATAAGAATTAGATATCACCTGCAGTACATACCTGGAAGCCTAGTCATTTTGTAAATGATAACATGCCCTAAATTGCATCATCTTCAGACTAGACACTGGGATTAATGGAACATTTTACCTTGTTCCTTGCTTTCTCCCCATGCCATATTCTAGAGATGCATCGATATTTTTGGTTTGCATTACCTTTGGAGATGCAGGCTTGCACACTAACCTGGTTGATGCTGAACTGTCTCCTGAGAAAGGGGAGAGTCTGTCTGCTACACCCTGTGCAAAACCAAAAGGTCCCATAAAATCTTGCCTGGATTATTATTGGCAGGGAGTCAGATCTGTCAGCCCTGAGGGATGTGGCAACATTTTTTATTTTTTTATTTGATTAGTTAAAAATCTCTGCTGTGGATATTAAGAGGAAATCGGCCATAATTCAGGAGCAGTAGTTCTGATGGACACTGAAATGGAAGCTTTCATATTAAAGCCTTAGGAGGCCAACAAGAAAATTGGAAATCTGGAGGTATTGGCTGATGGGCACTATACTTTCATTATAGAGAACACCAAGCTCTATAAACCTCTTGGCGGGAGGGATAAAGGCAGAATCAAAACAGTGACCTTGAGATCAGTGTCAGGCTGGAGAATGGCAGGTTTACAACAGGGGCCACATAAAGGAGAGGAACAGAAAGCACAAGCCAAGACATCATCTTCAACTTGGACCTTGTTCTGGGCACTCCCGGTCAAAAAATGTCCACATTTATAGCTTCTTCCAGTAAACCAAAACAGATACGTAATGTTTTTTTTCCATCCATGCAACTGGAACTCTTAACTCGGTTCTCTTTGCTTTGCATCTTCACTGCTGCATTATTCTCTCCTCTGCTTTTGTCATTTGATGCCTTGCCCCATTCCTTTCCCTGGCCAGTGCCCTGCTTTGACCAGATCCCTTTCTGTTTATGTCCCTCCTTTGATTCACCATTCTCCAGTGCAGCAAGGAAAAAGCTATTGGATTCATTTCCAAGACCTGTTTCGACCCATGTCTATTCCTGCCTATAATTTTAATTAACTTTTAGAGTCAAAGCTCACCTCTTCCTAATCACATTACCAGTATGTATCACCTCTTTGTTACATTTTCTCACATTTCCTTCTAAGCCTGACCTCAGTCTAAAGACATCATATTGTAGACCCTTATTTGGGTTGGGCTTTGAGAAGCCAAAAGGCATATATCATTTGCTAGTTAACCCTGGAGGCAACTGGCTGTGATTTATGGGGGTGTTGGAACACCCACAGCTCAGCATCCAAAGCCTCTGAGAGCACAAGACAATGTGGGTGTTGGCTCACCATCACCATGTGCTTTTTCATATGTGAACACTGGTTACTTAAACACCAGTTTGACAGAATGTAAAGTACTGGAAGTCACAATATCCCCAAAACATTGCTCTTGATGTCTCTCATTTTATGGCATTCTCATCTTTTATAGCAGTGTATGCCTGGAGAAGCAATGGTTCAAGAGCTCACCTAAATCATTGGTTTCCAGTTTATGGTCTGCAAAGCCTGGCAAGCCCATGAAAAAACTTCTAAAGAGTCTGCAAAAAAGTGATTGAGAAAAAGAAAATTCATATGTGCCAGACAGCAATCTACATATGTGAAATTCCTAAAGGAGTCTGCACTACTGCTGGAAATTTTTTAGGGGTCCACAAATCAAAAAAGGTTGAAAAACCACTGACCTAAATCTTCTCTTGCAACAGCAAATGGCCTAGAACTGCAGCAATATGAGAACTTGGCACTAAGAAATAGCATGACAGCTCAGCAGCACAAAACCTCTGCAACTTCTCACAGATGTAAGTGGAAGCAAACAGGACAGACATGTATCTGTTTTGCTTTTGCAAGTATTTGTTCAGGGATTAGTGTTAAAACAGACGCAGAGAACAAAAAGGGCAGCCCACTTGAGTGCTAACTAAGTAATCTTGACCACAGATTACCGTATACAACAGCTCTGGAGATGGATGTATTCCTTATAGAGATTGGTCATTTCAAAGGCCGAACGTTCACTAATTAAAAAGAAAAAGAATCAGACAAGGACAATCCTTATTAAGGCATCATGTAGTTATTTCAGGAGGTTCTCTGGAAATAAGCTTGTTTCTGTGCTAATTTTTCTTCTGGCAGAACCAATTCAATCTTGGCCTTTACAAGCTGGTCTTTTACATTTGCTTCAAAATTGGATTTGGGCCTCTGGAGATATCTGATGTCAGCCTTCCTAATGTAGTGTCAACATGAAGACACAGAGAGATAAAAAGTCAGTTGCACTTAGAGATTCCTTTTGCCAGGGTCTAATCTGGATTTTTCACTCTCTTTCACTTTTGCACTCTGGATCACTGCATCTTCTTATCGTGAGTCACATTAAGCAAGAGGGCAAGAGTGTGCTTAGCCAACCTCCTTGGTTTATAGGCAGGGTCACTAACACAGCTGGAACACATACTTATGCTTCATGATATCACCTCATAAAACGATCACATAGCAGACAAATTTTAAGTGCATATTTGAAAAGCAGAAACTCTGGGGTCAGGGTGGCGCAGACTGGAGGAAGGGTAAATGTAGGCTACAATGAGAAATAATGAGACTCCCTTTGCTGGAGGAAATGGTCAAACATTAGCATTTCAATAGAAGAGGTCAAACCATTTCATCCAATACAGGATGTCATTCCCTGCAGACCAAGTTAATACAACCCATAACATCTGTACTCTGCACCACACTTTTTAAATATGACATCCAAACTGTAGGTTACTCCCCACAAAGACTTATATTATCCCTCCTGCCTCCCTCCCTGGCCCAGCATGCAGTCTGTGCTCATCTGGATCGTATGAACTAACCTACTGAAAATGGGACACAAAGGAAAAAGAGCAAGAACACAGAATATCTCAAAGATATTAAGGAGAACTGTGTAGGCACACAGCTCAGGACTTTCATAACACTCACAGAGAAAGACTGAATTACGATTCCTTGGACAACCTGAGTTCTGGACTTCCCTCACACATATATGACTTTGCAACAACAATGGTTGTGTCATTCCTTAGGGCAATAATATACATTATTTATAGACTACAAGTTGATCGTTTTCTCAACTAAAACAAGCACCAACAAAGTATTTTCTGCCATTGCCTGTGAGAGGCTTTAGGTTTCTATTCTCTTGCAGATGACTTAAAAGCAAAGTGCTTATCTCTTCTAGAGTGACACAGCCTGTGTGCAGAGCTAACTTAGATAGGACATAGCATTTATGCAAATAACATGACTGCAAATAAAGGCATGGTACACCAAGTAGGATAAATTCATAATTAAAATCACATGTGACTCATAAAATGAAGATATCCAATCCAGGCAGACTCCTTAAACTCTTTTCCTGGAAGTGTGAAAATGCTGTGACCAAAAAAAAAAAGAAAAACAGAAAAAACCAAACCAAACCAACCCCCACAAAACACAAAAAAAACAACCAAAAAAACCCCCAACAAAACTAACCCAGAAACAAACTAACCTCCTCTTCCCCCTCCATTTCCCAATCTGCAGCAGTTTCATGGTCCAAACACCTACAAACTTTTGCTACCACTGCCACAGAGCAGAAAGTGAAGCTGCTTTGTGCAACGTCCTGCTTAGCATGTTGTATTTCACAAAGGCACTAGAGAAGGTATTTTGTTCCAGGCCTCACACATGGCAACTGGGACAGGATTTTGGGCCACAGGTGTGCCATCACCGCTGTGCCATATTGCTTACCTTCTTAAAAAGGTAAGGGAAATCCTCATGTTCAGGTGAGCTGTACAGCTGTTCAGTTCTGCAGATCTGTGAATTTGCCTTGATGCTGTTTCTCCTCTGCTTACACCTCTGTGTCATTGAACCCCCCCATTTCACTGTTTCCTCGGCAGTCGGGGCCCAGCAGCACATCCTCCCGTCAGCTCCGCCCTGTACCCCAGCCAGGAGCATGTTAAACGTTTGATTGGATTCAGAGGGATCTTTCTGCATTGTGGGAAGAGCAGACAAGCATTTGAATAGAGTTCCTGGGTGTTGGTCTGGTTATCCAGATCAATCCCTTGCCAGAAAGAGAAAAAGCAGCATCACATTTTTCATAGTGCTTTTCTTAAATGACATTTCCTTCCTTCCATTAAGCCAATGTCCAGGGGAGACAAATGAATTGCTTTGTGTATCTACAGGATCTTTGAAATCCTTGATCTAGGCTAAGTGTGCAAGAATGAGAAAAATAACAGGGAGCAGAATGGAGGAAGGAGATTTAAATACATAAACTTCCAGACTGAAAAAAAAAAAGAGCTAGAAAATGGAGGCATGGCACAAGAAAATAACTGAGACATAGGGATGCTCCAAATAACACAGCTGCTAGAGGAGAATAAAACCAACACAAAAGAACCTCACGCAGTAAAGGGAGAGCTGATGTTCAGCAGCGCTCAGAAATTTTAATACTGATGTGTAAAATTAAACCATGACAGCAGAACAGGCTTATCTGCAAGCGTCACGTTACTTCCCCTGGGATCACTACCTTCCCACTGGTGCTTCTGTCATCTTCTCCTCCCCCCTCCAAATCTCACTTGACCTGAATTCTCATGATTTGACTCCATAATCCTCTGGTTTCCACTGTATGCACACAAAAGATTATTGTACAAAAGCGAATTCCCAGGGCCTTGGGCTTTGCTTTCCATTTAGTTAAAGAATTATCCTACAGTAGTTTAGGTGCTGGGAAACTTGTCCTGTAGATTATTGCCTACAGGGCAAATGCTGAGGAGGCTGCTAACGAGAGAACAGATGTTCAGTGGCTTATGAGCCTTGCTGAATGTAAATATCTTCAGCACACTGCCTGTCAATAAGCCTCTGCCTAAGAATGGCCAGCCTGATGGACAAAATTCACCCCCCCGTGTAAATGCATGGGCTTAGGCAGAATTACACTCAGGAAGAAGCTGTTCCTTCATCTGCACCAGAGAGCCAGAGTTTAAAAGCTTGTATAGAAATTGAGACGAAATGTCACGAAAAGTTAATATTTTTAAACAAACCTTGTCTCTTTCCAAGAGAAAATGCAGCTCTTGGATCTGTTATGACACAGCAGGCCTAAAATAAACAGATTACACTGAGATATTGATATGAGGGGTGAAAGATCTTGCAGTGACTGGATCTCTCAAATTTTGCTTGTGTCCATAAAAGGATGTTCTGTTTACAGGGCTTCAGTGGTGATGTCTTTCCTGGCAGCAGCAATTTAAGGGGGGTGGGCAGCCCTTGGGGCAAAAGGGCAGGCTGACCTTGCTCTGCACCTCACCTTTGCCACGGCACAGCTCAGTTGTACCTGCACTGCTGGAAAGCCACGAGCTCTGGCTGGTCACAGGTTGCCACTTCACTGCTGAAGTTCAGTAGCTGCACTCTGTCATCAAGTTGCTTGGTACAATTTTCAGGATTCACTAATGAATCCTTCCAGCCAAGTGTGCCAGATCTCTGTGTCTTTGCCAAGTGGTGCTCAAAGTTCCCAGTTATGGCTGACAAGGGCAGGCAGGTGGGCAGGGTCTCTCTTCATTGAGCCCATGAAACCACAAAGGGGCTGTTTTCTTCTGGGAGCCCCCTGTTACAAGGGCATAACCACAGTCTGAAAAATAAACAAACTCCACCATGTACAATATTTAACTGAAAAGACTGGCTGGCAAGCTGAAACCTGGGAAACCTGGGTCAGCTACTGAACTATTTTATGATGTGGAACAAATGACTGTGCTTGTGTCATTCCTCTGTCCCATCCCAACCAGACTGCCAGCTTTGCACAGACAAGACTTGAGTTTTATTAAACATGTATACTCTCTTGAGCACAGTGCAACCCTTGTCTCACTTGAGGCTTCTAGGTGTTCTTGTAGCACACATAATAATAACACTTAACAGTTCAATCTCTTATGGTGGGAAGTCCCATGAAAAATATTTAGTGTGTTCCTTTGTGTATATAAAAGTGGTTGGCATGAAAAGATGCCGCAGAAAATACTGTAATTACGATCTATTCTTTTGGAGGTAGACCTTTACTGCTGCAGTGTGATTACCTGTGTGTGGAGAGCACCAGCTCTTCCAGACCACACAGGAGCAGCAGCTGCCAGGACAGACCCCCGTGCCTGCACCGGGATCACGGGCAGGACCCAACCTGCTCAGCTTCACTCCTTCCCCTTGCCCTCTCCCTGCAGGCAAACCACAGCTGGCAGAGCTGAGCTACCCCAGCAGAATCCTGGCCAGGACAAGAAGGTGAACACCCTGATTCTCACCAGAACTACCACCATCTATTAATACCTGACCAAAGTCCTCTGCAGCACCTGATGATGCCCCTGTGGACACTAAACCAGTGTTTAGTGTCCTTAGTGACACTAAACCTCTGTGGACACCCACCCAGCTGTGCTCGGCACCGGGGGCACAGCAGGGCCACAGCAGCCAGGCTGTGTAGAGGTAAGAGGAACATCAGCACACAGACCTCCATGGAAATAGAGAACTGTGAGGTACTTCAGTCCCTGCAGAACCTTACTTGAGTCGCACCGTTGTTAGGATGAGGTCTTTAGTAGCTGTAATAGCTCTTAAGCAAAGCTATCTGCATGTTTCTAAAGCCCTTTAGTATCCGTGGGACAAAGCAGGATCTATGGCAGGGCTGCACACGACTTACTGGGTTTTGACAGAACAGCAGAACATTTACTTCCCCTCCTTGAGCTTCCACAGTGAAAGGAGTGACCGGTTCCAGAGCGAGCGGCCGGGCCGGCGCTGGAGCAGGAGCAGGAACGGGAACAGGAGCAGGAGCAGGGAGGCGATGCCTCCCTGCTGTCCTTGTGCTCCAGAGGCGCTAGATGGCAATGTGGGTCTTCAGCAGCCGTGGGAAGGCAACCTTGGGGGAGCCCGGGGGTGGGTACCCCTGGGCACCCCTGAGCATCCCTGCACGCCCCTCTGCATCCCTCCCGCAAGACCTCAGGCGGTCTCCTAGGCAAGACGTGGAAAAAAATGCTCCTCGGTGGCTGTCATTGCCCTCTGCCTCCAGCAACTGCCTCTCTTCCCAGATTGGAATTTATCCGTGTCTGGAAATAAAAGCTGCAGCTCGCGGCAGGGCTGGTTCGTGCTGGCTGCAACACGTGTTCTGGGGACAGGGAGCGTTATATCACTGCCCAGCTTAACCTGCTACTGCTGGGACCCACGGTGTCCACGGGACACCAGGGCAGGAAACCTCATCTGCAGCCAGCACATGTGCCAGCAATGCATCTGTGCCCAGGCTGCTGTGAGACCACACACCCTGCAGCCCTGCAGGCAGTGCTGGTAGGGACACACCAGCCTGGGCACCGCCAGGCACTGCCATCACTAGCTGCCTTCTGCCCAGAAAAGATTAGCATTTCCTTTTCTGAGTACAGAATAATATTTCTGAGAGTTTGTTTCTGGACATTTTATTAATTACCCTCAATCCAGTGATTTTTTTTCTTAAGAAGGGAGCATTTTTCTTAATAAAAACTCACAGACAGAGCGTTTTCTGTGGTTGCCTTTGGATGGAGTTTAATCTAGAAGTCATGGGCATGTTTTTAAGAGGAAATTTTAAAATTAATGACACCCTTAACTTGGCAACACAGATGATCTGCCACTGGGTTTCTGTTTAGTTTTTTTAACCTGCCATATGATGGTATATTTAATATTTCAGTTTCAGAACTAACAGGCTTATCTCCTGTCTTACACCTTCCCTCAGTGGTGGAGTGTGTTACACGAGCTGCTTCCTCCAAGCTTGTCAAAATTCTGTTGTACTTCTTAGTGTTGCCTCCACTTCAAGCTCCCTGTGCCCATCACACAGATGGAATCAGTGTTTCACAACAAGAGCTGCACTCCCCAGGACTGGGTGGTGAGCACTGGACTGGCAGTCCATGCACAAAAGCTCCCCAGCCTGATTTGTGCTGCCTGTTGCACTGGGGACTTACCATTAACTCTGTTGTCATTCCTTGTCTGCTTTAACATGATTGCTTTCAAGATTTCTCTCTCCAGGAAAACATCTGTGTTTTGGATTAGTTTTCCCTAGACAGATTTACTTACCGTTTTTCCACATTAAATCTCCCCATTTTGTTGCTTTCTAGTCTATCTAGGTCCTTTTTCTGTTATTGTTCCTCCAGGTGCATTCAAAAATCTCCCCATTTAGTGGAGTCAGCAGAGTGCTCTGGTATCCCAATTTACTCTTTGTATTCGACTATGAATGAATCACACATTCCTGGATGTCCTTCTGTAGCACAGTGCATTCACTTCCTGCAGTCCTTTGTTTACAGTTCATGCTTTTGTCATCTGCATGATTGTGCCAATACCCAAAAGGATTTAAATTACTGTTTCCACCAGACACATGTGAAAAAGCTATAAAAACCAGAATAACTCCCCTGATTGTTCTGCTTATCAGCCATAGTTACATTATCTTCTGAACATTACAAGGCTTTCCTTAGTATCTGTTTTATTTTATAAAATATAAGCTTGCAGTAACCTCCAGATGACTATTGATTTCTATTTGAAAATTGTTTGAAAATTTACTTTTTACCTTGTTTTCTGACAGTATAATATCAGTTGTCTGTTGCTTAGTTGTAACTAGCAGAAAATATTTCATCTTTTAATTCACGGATATAACACTATAAATAGGCCCATGAAAGAAACAAAAATTTTTGAATGGCAGCAACCTTGTCTCAAAACAGAATAAAATGAACCGGTGAGTGAATTTAAAGAGTGTGCTTTTCTGCCCTTTGTTTTATCCATGTATTGAATTCAGGGTGAAAGCATGTGTAGACTGTGTCCCCAAAACACACATCCCCTTGTCAGCATTCCTGTATTTCATCCAGATATGCTTTTCTTTTTGACCCTCGTGCTCTGAGGTCAAACACTACACAACATGTCTCGAAAAAACAGCAGAGCTGGAGGCTGTAGCTGTGGCAACAACCGGGGCTGTGACGGCCCTGCAGCTCTCCCTTGAACACACGGGGAAAAGGACATGCAGGTGGCAGAGCTGCCCAGAGAGCTGTGGCAGTGCAGTGCCAGTGCACCCCAGAGACTGCTGGAAACAGGCCCTGGTCCTGCTCAGCACAGCTCCCCTTGGCCAAGAAGGGAGCAGAGGAAGGAGGCTCAGAGCTAACGTGCTGTGCTCCCCGCTGGTGGAGCAACGAGCAAAGCACAGCTCGCTCACGTTATTTTCTACTTTGTGTCCCAGCCTTGCTTCCAGTGAGAGCTGCTTCCATTTCCCTCTGCTCTTTTCTTAATACAGAGCCAGATACTTCATCCTGTGCTCACTCTTATTCCTGGTAGGTTTGCAATTTGTAAATCACTGCAGTGATTTACTCCAAGGTCTTGTTCTCTCAAGGCATTTCATTGCTCTTTTCTCTTGAATGCACTTGAGAACCAGGACACAAGGACTGTATCCTTCTGATGAGTCACAGTAAGAGCATTTTTACCTCTACAGCTGGCCTATTGACCTATCAGGTCCTCAAAGCAACCACAGCCAAGACTATACAGGTTTGCAGTACTTCTCCCTAAACTCAAGCACTCCATTGCTTCACTGTCACTCCCCCACCACTCCAGCAGGGCTTTTTAAATGTTCCTAAGATTCATTTGTTCATTATTATTTTAAAGCTGAGCACAGGACCAAGCAGCTCAGTCCTCAGTGTGCTTTTCAGATGCCATGGCTAAGCCACTGGTCACACACTGCCTTCCTCTGCCTGCCACAGACTGTTAATACACCCTTCGTGTGGGAGAGGATGGCAACCTGTGCCTAAAGACCTTGCTTGTTAGCCTGATACTGATCTTCAAGGCCCCTGTGCTTTGCCTTAAGTCCACTCTCTAGATCCTCCCACCCTTGCCCCCTTTATCTTCAGAGAGGATGACAGCAAAGTGTGGGCACAGTGGGAGTTGAAGATTCACTGTAATCATTTGCAACAGCAATTAGTAAACACCTGTGCTCACCTGAAGCCTCCATGGCGTGACAGAGTGTAGCACATGTCCTTCAAATCCCACCCCTGCTCCAGGCTGTGCAAAGTCCTGTAGGATCAGAACTCCCGGCTTAGCACTGCTGACAGGCAGACAAAGGCAGAGACAGACAGCCTTCCTCCCTCGCCCTTATTCAGCTGTCCCTCCTCCTTCTCCTCCTCCCACCTGTGAGCCTTTTGCTGTTAGAGCTTAGTGCATTCATCTGTCTTCCACCTCCATCATTGCTTTGATAACTGATAGCAGGGAAGGTATTACTTAAAGAATCTGGGTGACTGTTAGCAAAATAAACAGGAGATGAAAGATAAGGCAGTCTCCTTGGTGCGTAATTACCTTAAATGAAGGTCTGTTTGCTAATACCGTTGTTTTGATGTGCTAAATAGCTTGGGCTTAACGCCCCAGCAGATACTAAAACTAACTAACTAATTCCCGATGATGTCATGCCAAGATTACAGAGGCTGGGGAGGCAGGAGTTAGGGGAGGAGTGTGCACAGGGCAGCGGAGTGTGAGGAGTGCTCCCAGATCGCCCGACGTGGCGGGTGGGAGGCTCGTCCTCACAGGCAGCTCTGCTGTCAGCGCAGCAAAACCCCCAGGTGATGCCTCCAGGCAGGCGAGTGGCTCTCTCCAAGCCACCTCCTGCCTTCCCACCAGCCTGCTCCTGAGGACACGCTGGCAGGCGTGTGCCAAGGAGAGCCCTTTGCATTCTCTCTGCGGAGCTCTGCAGGGCAGCGGTCGCTCCCCAGTTCTTGCTGCGAGGGGGACACTCTCCCTCCGCTCAGAGCTGGGCTAGAAAAGCTGCAGCTGGTCTGTGTGTGCACAGAGTGAGCTGTGGGGGATCGCAGGGTTCCTCTCTTTTATTTGTCTGCCTGGGAGCATCCTCTGACCTATTTATGCCCGCAGTTGTGTCCCTTGGCCCGTCCCTCGTGCCCAGTGGCACCGCACGGGCAGGGTGCCCTGTGCCCATGCTGGACACAGTGGGGCTAATGGAGACTGACAGTGGGCACCGGCTTTTTTAAGGCTGAGAAGTTTCCTGGGGTGTTAACTAATCCCCTAGAGGTGCCATTAGCTTATGATAACCACACCTTTGAAATTGTTTTATTGCTTTAATAATGTGGTGATGATGGAAAACGGGGAACACGCCACATTTATTATTTATGCTGGTAAAAGATGAAAGTTAGCAATTAGAAGCTTTAAACCACAGGTTCAGCAGAACTACATGACTTACATTTATTCATTTTTGGACCTGTGCACCCCAGCACTGGAATGCCCTTACTGTCCAGGTTTGTTATGTTGAGTTGCCTACAGAAACCATGGCAAAGTGGCAGGGCCAGCACAATTAATGCTGTAAGATGGATACACATCTTACTGCAGGGATGGGTGGAGATTTCCTGGTGGGGAGCTGTTGGAAGTGGAACAGTGCTTTACGATATCTGAACTAATCTTGTGCTATGATAATTCTGTCTTGCTTAAGTGCTTGCAGCCTCTCTGTGCTGTAGTCATGCTGTGGCAGCTGCTGTGTGCATCTGATCCAAACTCGCTGCTTCCCCACACACTTAATTGGCAAAATTGCCACCTATTGTTTATAAAAAAGCGTGGAAAGAGTGAGCAGAATCTTGGTCCCCAAGACTGTAGAGCAGTGGCTCTGCTGCCACACGGCTGGGAATCACACTCTGTCATCTCAAGGCAAAACAGAGACGATGTATGTTGTACCATACGTGTTGTGACATCTGCATCTGGATGGAGCAGCTCTAGTGAAATAAAAGAAGCTGGTGCAGCTCGTGGTAAAGCACATCAGGCCCTTCAAGGCTGCCATGCTTCCAAAGCGTGGGGTTTTAACCTGAGCACCCAGAGAAAGGCACCAACACCCCAGCAGGACTGAAGGGAAAGATAGGAAAGTTAGGCTTGTCGTAAAAGAAACGTGCCAAGACAGGATATGTCCATCCTTGGAGCTGTAATGGAAGCGATTTCACTAATCTGCCTTGCAGCCCACTTTCTTATTCCGTGTGATCCTTCTGTGAGCCTGCAAGCTCGTTTGATCGCTTCACCTTAGGATCAAATAAGCAGAGGGCTGACTGGCTGTTTTATCTGCAGTTGGCAGAAAATGGAGGTGAGGGAGAGCAAGCGAGTTTCTATTAAGAATAGAGAGATTAATGCACCCAAATTTAATTGGAATTGCATGAGCAGGAGAGAGGTGTCAAGCTCTGAGTTCATGCATAGATTGTGTGGGTGTCCTATGTACTACATTTTGAACATTGGCAGCATGACTATCTCTGCCTTGTACTTTGGTACTTGCTATGAGCTTTCATGTGGGTTAGTGGTGTTGTACATCCTTATTTCTACTGTACCTCCTTCTACCCTTTGCCTCATTGCACAACATCACTCCCACTGGCGGGCTGTGTGCAGGCAGAGGTGACCCAGGACCTTGTCCATGGCTTGGTTTCTCCTTGGCTCCAACATCCTCAGTGTTATCAGTGTCACACCCGTGCCCTTACCACAGCCCTTCCCTGATGCAAACCCTGAAGCAAACCTAGGCCAGCTGCAGCCCATGTCCAAAGCCTGGTGTTGTGAGTGAGCAATGCTGAAGTGCAGGGCAAAGTGGGACCCCTGAAGTCATTAGCATGCTCCTAATGAGCATGGGCACTCTTACACCAGTGTGTTGTTAATTGGGATCCATGTTTCTCCTTTGGAAGGCTGGTTCAATGGCTTTACCCAGGAAGGTTGCACTTACATCAGTCACTGGCACCCACATCACCCAGGCAAGAAGCAGCCCTGTACACAGCCTGGGTTCCCAGCCTGCATCCCACACCTGACAAGGTCTCACTTTGCAGGACCTGCTGCACTTTGGTTGGAGAAAAAGAGGCACTCACAAAGTCCTTGTGGCTGCACATGCCTTCCTGAAGAAATGACACACGATTCCAGGCAGGCTGCTGAGGGGTTGAAGCTGGTGCAGTCAGCACTGCGAGCGTGGGCTGCTGCCACTGACAGAGTGAAGTGGGTTTAGGCCCATCCGGTGCCTTCTCACATGAACACCACCCTTTGACAGGGCCCATGCTCTTGGTTCAGGTCATTCCTGTGAGGCTGGAGCTCAGCAATGGCAATGGGCTAAGCCTGGCCTGGGCACGGGCTTTGTTTCTTCTCCTCAAGGCTGCTGCCAGCCTTGGCCGTGCTCAGGGACCCTCGCTCAGAGGATTGTGCTGTGCTAGGAAAAATGTTTCTGGCTCTTCTCATGTGTATTTGGGGCAGAAAGAAGGTGTAGTTTAGATTAGAGCACTGCAGCTTTATCAGTGTTTATCAGTGTAGGAGTTCTGCTCCGTGTAGCATAACAGCCTCAAGTCCTTTTAAACCCTGACATCAATATGTGGTGATAAGATAACACTGGTTATCCTGTACTGGTTGCTCTAGATAAGATAAACCCTTTTATGCTTTAAAACAGGACTCAAAGTTTCTGCTATGTTTTCTTTTCCTTTTAATGTAGCAAACTCCAGAAACATTTTATTTCTAAGGGAGTTGTATTTGTTAAGAGCAGATAAAAACAGTACATATCATAAATAAGACTTTCCAAACTTGCCTAAGAAGCATGAAACATTTTCTTTCAAAGACTAAATAGAAATGAGCTAGTAGGAGGTAGATTTCAATGTCTTAGAAATTTGTTGGATTAATTAGAAGCTAAAATTATTCCAAGTAAATGGTCATGCCTACATTTATTTCATCAGAAGTGTGTCCACACAGTGATATTGCAGCAACACTGGATGTTAATTTTAAGGTGGTTACTTTTAATTAACATGAAATAACTTCTGTAGGAATATTGCTTGAGACAGCAGTATTTTGCATTTAAAGCTGGGACGGAATATCTCTGTACAAGCCAGTATATCCATTAATCTACAGCACTGACTCTTCAAGTAGAGACTATATCTTCTGAGAATTTAGACATATCCATTCATTAGTGAGTTAAAATTAATAACTAGGTCCTTTATGAAATTTAGCACTTTAGTCTTGTTTGTCCCAAATGATTTTAACAATGGAGTAACAGACTCTTCACATTTTCTGTATAATTAAAATTAATTGAAATGATGTGCATTAGTTGTAATTAAGCTATGCAGCTAAGAGTGGTTGTATCTAATTGCTATGATTATATAGGCTACAAACAAGCTAAAGGAATGAAAGTGGAGTTACTGTGACAGGAGAACTCAGACTCTCACCACCTTCCTGTGACTGATGGTCTGCATCAGTCTGCATCATGGGATGAGGCAGTGCTCAGGAGCAGGATATGCTCAGCAGGTAGCTCAGCTGGCTCAGCTGGCCCTGTTTTTAAGCTCATTCTAGTGCCCCAAACCTGATCATTTAAGGTTGCCATTGCACCCTTTGTTCAGCTTTAGTGTAGCACTAGTGGGGGTAGAGGAACTGCAATGGGAATGCAGCCCCTGTAAAGCACAGAAGCCTTTGGTGCAGTGTCTAGTACAGCCCATAAATCACTGCATTAGCTGCAAATTTAGCTCCATGTTCACCAATTCAGCCCAGTTACATCAGGCACCCCCTTACCCCAGCACCAGCTGCCCCTCAGAGGCTGTACAGCTCACAGAAGGTGATCCTGGAACAGTGGTAGCAAACTCCTGGTTTTAACTCTGATGATTTCCACATCCCTGTGGAAATGTTTTGTGGCTGCAAAGCACCTCTGGGCCACTTTGTCCAGCTGCTTCACACCAAAACTGCCCACAGCAGTGCCACAAAGGGGAAAGCAAACCAAACAAAACACCCCCTCCCTGCTCCATTAGCTCAGGAAGGCTCAGTTTGATGTAATCAGGCCTAAACCACAAATCTGTGGTCATTCTGTAGGTCACTGCAGGGTCAGGCTGAGGTTGCTGGGGATGTCAGACCCATGCAATTACTTTTTTTTTGTGTGTGTGTGCTCTGCTGAAGCTTTCTGAGCAGTGTCTTGAAAGTGCAGCTCAAATTGTGGGTTTCTACATTCATAATGCATGGTCTGGGGAATAACAAGTGCCTTATATTATAATTTATTTTAGGGTTGGGGTTTTTTTGTTTGTTTGTTTGGGCTTTTTTGCTTTTCACCGCCCTGGGAATATTGAACTTCATTTCATGGAAAACCCATTGAAAAAATGGGCTTATTCCCATGCCAGGAAAGCCTACAAACAAAGATTTGCAGTGATGCTGTTGTAATCTGCCCTCTCGCCACCTGCAGCTGGCTTGTGCATGACAGGCCCCAGAATGCAGGGCTGTGTCATGTCTTGCAGGGTGTTAGAAAAATGAACATTTCAGCGAGGTTCCAGCCTCTCCAGCACACGGGAGTGGGAGGGACATGGCTTAGCTTTGCCAGCTGTTCACGTGCCACCCCCGCCACAAAGCAAAACAGCCCCCAGAGCACTCCCCTGGTGCACCAGCAGATGCAAAAGCCTGTGCTCAATGCACAGCAGGCAACAAAGATTTATAAACAGCCCAAATTTCCCTCCTTAGAGTGCATTGGGAATGACTGACAGGGCTGCCAAGCAAAGCCTCTCAGAATGTACAGCACATGGAAACCTTCCTGCTAATTAGTGGGAGATGGTGCTTTGGGCAAGTGATCCCAAAGTCTCTCTCCCACCCTGTGTCTGTCCCTAACTCAGGGCTGGTCTCTGCCAAGGAAGCTCTGTTTATTCCCATGCTCCAAACACCCCAGAGGAGGATGTAACCATCAGTCATCCACTTTGGCCAAAACCTCTTGGCATGCTTCATTCTACTTCTCCATAAAATCCCAAGAATCCACTTTTTGCAGTGCTGCTTCATAGCCCAACATTGCAATATCAGTTTTATCCTGCAAAGACTCAGCTGTCTACCTTCAGGCTTAGCAGTGTGATTGCAAGAAAATATTTATTTACACAGAGGTGTAAATTAGTGACCCTCTCTCACACAGATGTGGCAGTCTGGCTGACTTCCCTCTTATCGTTTCTTTGATAATCTGCATCCTGTGAAATTTAGGGTAGAGATTTAGGCAGCCCAGGGTAACCACATGGCCCATGTGTGCCAGCACTAAAGGAGCTGCACTGGTATTATGGTGGGGAAGCAGAGCCTTTAAAAAAAAATCACCCCAAAACCAGGGTGGACAGACCACAATATTTGTTGGGGGTGGGTGGAAAAGCACACGAAAGTGAGAGGATCCATTAACATTTTGCACCATTAGTTAGGAGCCTGGGGACCAGCTATAGCAAATAAAATCCCTACATAATTTAGTCAAGGGAATTCAGCTAAAAAATTAGAAGTTTCTTTTTTTTTTTCAATGTAATAACTTTTTACTCCATTTAATCTCCAGTTCAGCCAGCTGAACAGATAATAGAAAAGTACTGTGAGCTAGGGAATAATCAGAACTGAGGGAGAGGAGAGAAAAAAATCCTCAGAAACATCCAGGCATGTTCACAAACAAGAGTCATCCCAGATACCAGAGAAACCAGGAAGCAAGTAAATCAGGACAAAACTAGATCTTCTTACCCCATCCCAGGAAACACAAGGAACCTGCTGTGCACTTCCATCTGGCAGCAGTGCAGACCAGCACAGGAGCTGTGTACACAAGATTCCATCAGCAACCCCCTGGCTTGTAGGCTCAGTGACATCCAGTCTCCAGCTATTGCTGTGGGAGAGATGAAGTCACAAATTTAGCAATGGGTTTTATTTTAATTTATTTTTTCTGTTTAAAAGTTAAAATACTAGCTTCTGTACAACTTGTGGCTGTACTCCTTTGACACCTTTCCTAATAAATGTCTTGGAATGGACAATGACTAAAAAGAAAAGCCCAGCAGTTGCCTCCCAGTTGCTCCCATTGTGTACTCATTTAGTATTGGATAGCAATTTTTTTTTTCAAAGAAGTAGCTTTGATTAATGCTCTTTAAAAAGGCTGTATGGTGTTCTTGCTCCATAAAGAATTTCACCTGAACAATGTAGTTTTTTAACATACCCTAGTTAAGATGTTTAGGCCTTTGGTATCCAGGCTTTCTACAAACAAATAGTTCCTGTCTTCCTCATGATAATTCCTTATCCTCGTCAAAACACTGAACACATCTTAAGAGTAATCAAGAAGCCACAGCAACTGCTCCTGGCAGGAAGCTGCCAAGCTGTTATCCAGAAGCCTGACCAGCATTATTTGGAACAGATGCTCTTTCAGCTTTGTAATTTTCAGCCAAAAACAATGGCAGTAAGTGAAAGTAAAGCTGTGGGTCAAAGGAAGGCTAAAATTGTATGAGAATCACATGAAAATATTTTTGATTTCATACATCCTCTCATTTACAGCATATGCTTCTGAACTGGTCTGTGAACACTGAAGCTGCAGGTTTGACCTTCATGTCCGTGACCTGGACTTGCCAACAGCTGAGACTCACTGGGAGCACAGGGTCACATCCTGCTGGAGCCCTGGGCACAGACTCACTGGGAGCACAGGGTCACATCCTGCTGGAGCCCTGGGCACAGACTCACTGGGAGCACAGGGTCACATCCTGCTGGAGCCCTGGGCACAGACTCACTGGGAGCACAGGGTCACATCCTGCTGGAGCCCTGGGCACAGGCTGTGCCCCAGGAGGAAGCCCCTGTGCCTCTCTGACCTGGGGAGATGGGTCAGACCCGAGGCTCTGTTCTCCCTGTAACCCCTCCCACCCTTGGGGAGGCACTGCCTGGCCCTGGGGCTGAGCAGGGGGTGTCACTGCAGCCAGCAGTGTCTGCCTGGGTAAAACCTTCACCCTGTCCATGAGCCAAGAGCAGTCACAGATGCAGACAGAGGTGTCTCCCTGCTCACCTGCCTGGCCATCCCAGCCCCCGGGGCTCGTGTGTCCCGTCCTCAGGGGCTCCCAGGGCTGCCCAGCACAGGGCACAGCACAAGGGCTGCAAAGCAGAGCAAAGCTTTCAGTCACTAGGGCCAGGCAGGCAAACTGTGCCCTCCCCAGCTGTGTGAAGGGTCCGCTGGGCTCATGCTGTTCCTTCCTTTGCTAGGCAAGCTCAGTTTAACAGAGCTCAAGAAACAAGCAGGTCTCAGGAAATAAATGTTTTCAGTCTCTCTTTTTTATTGCCTGTAAAATAGCAGGAGGCTTTCAAAGCAACAGCAAATCCTGTTAAAAAAAGTAGAGAAAATTAAAGAAATGTTTCTTGTCTCAGATCCAGCCCTTTTCACCTTAACTTTCCATCATGGTACATAAAATTTTGTATGTTTTGGCAGAGCAGAGAAATAACTTTTCCCCCTTCTCTTCCTTGCACAGCCCAGGAGCTCTGAGTGAGCTTTAAACCAGTTTTGCACAAACACAGAACGGCCAAATAATAGAGCAAGAAAACAGCATTAAACTTTGTAGACAATCAACTTTATTCTGTGCACAGCAGCTAGTTTCTCCTGCTCTCAGCAGAAATAAAAAATTTACAAGTGTTCTGGGAAAACATTAAAAACCAAACACATCCAGACAAAGTCTAGTGCAAACTACTTGGAAATAGATCTGTGCATCACCTTCTGAAAGGCTCATTCCAGCTGTGCTGCTGTAGCCAAGCTGGTGGTGTCCAAAACAAATACACCCTGTGAGCTCAGAACAGGATTTGAGGGTTGAGATTTGGGTACCCGTCATCCGTGTCTCCCAGAGAGGCCGTTGCAGTTCTCTGCTGGTGAGAATCTCCTCATCAAAGAGGTTTTCTGCTTCTTTCCTTGCACACTGCCACAGAGCAAGGATGCCTACGTATTTGGGAGAAAATGGAACCTCCCAGCACCAGGAGGAAAAAATCCAGCTACTGCAGAGAAGGGATCAAAGATAAGAGGGTAGGATGCATTCACAGGCACACACCCCAGCCCTTTCCACAGGGACCACATTAGGTTTGCTGTACACTGTTATTGCACTGAATGTCATCTTCCAAGCATAGCAAATAACATTTTCATAAAGCACTGCTTTTAATCAAGCACAACCCTCTCATCCCCAAAGGAGCTATCTGGAGTCTATCCTTTTTCTCTACTGTTCTTTTTTGCCCCCTTTTAACTCCTTCCCTCAGAGGCTTGTGCCTCCAGCAAGGAGGGCTCCATGTGGTTCCCTTCGGAGCTCATTAACACGAGTCCATCCATCAGGCCACGAGTCTGAGTGCGTGGTGCCAGGATCCCAGGGGGCCCTGCACATGGCCTGAGCACAGGGCTGGGCTGTCACACAGCAGAGCATTAATAACCCCGGTGCTTACGTGGAAACACAGTGTGGTACCTGATTATACAGCCCCCTGCATGCTGGGACACTTAAGCAGGATGCCAGTCTTGATGGAGCAGTGGGATCCACCAAGCCTTGTACTTATGCAGTATATTAAAAACACTAATTATACTTCAGTGTCATCCAAACAGAGTGGGTTATTTGCATACCCAGTCACTGTTGCAGCTGGGGTCTGGTTTGAAACTGCCTAAAATGCATTTCAGAACATCAAAATAATATTTTCATTACAACAGTAATGGAGACCAGTCCCTTCCCGAGCCCCAGCTCCATGACCTCCTGTGTGATCACCATTTGACTGGTGAGCAGCTTGTGTGGGTGAGAGTGAGACCATCTTCCCAGAGTCAGATGGTTATTTCCTGCATGGCAAATGCTTTCCACCCAACGCAAAGAGAAAAGCCTTCCAAGTGTGTTTGCTTCTGTAGCAAACTAATGCTTGGGGCAAAGGGTCGAATCCCTTTTCATGCACAGTCTGCAGAGCCACTGGTACAGAGCATAGGACTGGTGGCTGATGAGAGTGGCCAAGGAGCACTGATATAAGCACATTTTTACCTAAACATGTAGCGCTGCTGGTCAGATTTACCTGCCCTCGTGGCTGGCTCCAGGCAGAACCCATCGAATCTTGGAGCAGGAGGACTGATCGGAAATGTAGGAGACTGAAGGCTTTTGCTCTCGGGTGCAAATGGCTCATTATGGCCTTTTTCAGACGGTGCTGATGAGAGGAATCATTCTTCATTGATGAGAAATCCTGCATTTTCTTCTCCAGGAGAACACAGCTTTGTTCCCTTCCCCATTTAATAACGCACAATTTATCAGGCTAAATTGGTGAGCCTGGTAGCAAGTGATTCAAATCAGCTTCAGCGGTATGAGCAATCACATGTACTTGAAGAAACCCACTTATACCACTTTCTGCAAAACCTGAGGAAAGCTGGCTATGAATGCACTACTGCAGCCTATTAATGCTCAAGAAAACCCATTTAAATGAACCTCTAATGGCTGATTGAGACTTCTATAATGAAACCCCATAAAGAGTCAGCTCCTTCCTTCAGGCTCCTTCCAAGTGCCTCCCAGCTCTCCCTGTCTCTCTTGTTAGGTGTGGGTAGGAAAAGCAAATGCATGGAAGGACAACTGTGTTGTGGGCACAGAAAGAAGGGAAGGCTCCTGGCTTTTCAAGGGTTGACACTCTCAGCCTCACCAAGAAGGTCACAGAGCAGTGAGTCTCACCTGTGTCTGCTGATACTGTAGGAAAGGGTTTATCAGTGGTGGTCACTGTGCTCCAAAGTGCTGCTCACACCTTTCCCCTGCACAGAGCACAAGTGAGAAAGAGCTCCTGTTCCCTCCCCACCCCTATAAGTGCTTCAGGCTCCTGATGCTTCCCAGGTGCTTCTGTTCTGGGCAGATTGGCCTTGCCAGCAGCTGGGGGTTTGGTTTGCCAGGCACTGTGCCTGTGGGCAGCTGGCAGTGGGACCTGGAAAGCCTGGGTGCAGCATGAGCCTCCTCCCAAGTCCGGTCTTCCTGAGCCCCCTGCCTGGGCAACAACCAGCCCTGGTGGTCCTGGAGGACTCATCACCCTGCTGGAGCTGTGGGTGGTCACCAGGACAGAGATGGGCACTGTGATCAGCGTGCCGGGCCCTAGAGCCTGCAAAGGTCGCCGCTGCCTCCGGAAAAAGGGGACTGTCCTTCCATCCCTGCTTTTGTAGTAGCAACTGCTGCACCCACCGAGATAAAAGCTTTTGTTTGCCTTTTTTCTCCTACATTCCTAATCTCCCTCTGTGCTGGTCTCCCCTATAGTCCATCAAGCACTTTTAATCTCTAATTGCATATGACTGATGAGCCTGAACTCCATACACAGCGTTGCCAAGAACCACTTTTTTTGGAGCCTGCTTTAGCTCTTTAGGCCAGTCATAACACACTGCAGGACCATTTAGAGTTTATAGTTTGTATACATAACACCCTGGGAGTACCAGAAGGTGGTTTATCCAAACAGAAAAGAATTGAGATGAATGAATGCAGAAATGACTTTTGGCCAGGAAATACTTTAATTTTAATTAGGGGGGAAGGGGGCGAGAGAGGAATGAAGAGGCTTTCTTCTCTCACAAAAGACAAGACTAATGAGTTTACAGCTGCAGGCGCTGACCTTGGAGCATCCCGAATAATGCTAGTGCTGAAATGTTTGGATGTGATGTTAGACCTGATAACCTCGCTTCTAAAAGGAAGAAATAAAGGGAAATGGCTGAATGGGGAGGGGTTCATTTCAGGGGGATGTAGGGACGTATTTATTTATTTTTCCCCCTCTCACGTTCCCGTTCAGCTCCTTTGGGGACACAGCCGCTCACCCAGCTGCTGAGCCTCCCGTGGGCCTCATCTGCTCTGCAGAAAGCATGAGCCAGGTCCGGCAGTTTTCCGTGTTTAGGACACTCCCTCATCCCAGAGCTGCTCTTGCAAGTCCCCGTCTGGAGCCTGTGGCTGGAGGGAACGGGGTGCCAGGGCCAAGGGGAGCCCTGCACACATTTTCATGTGCCACCCGAGCACGAGGGAAGATGCAGCTGGGGCTTCTGAGGCAGTGCCTTGAAGCAGGCTGAAAGGCTGGAATTACCCACTGATGGCAAGGGGGTCGTCTTGGTCACTGGCTGGTGGTGTCTGAGCCTGCAGCGCTGGGCTCCTGGTTGTCCCCAGCCCAGGAGGCTCCTGCCCCTGCCCTGGCAGTGTCACAGCGGGTCCCCTGTCCAGGCGAGGAGCAGGAGCGGAGCCACTGTCCCGCCGGGCTGGGAGCTGACACCAGTTGGCAGTGGGGTCTTTCTGGGGCATGTACTGGGGCAGCAGTAGCATGTCCCTGAACAGCCCTGGGCCTGCTGGGCTCCCCCTCCTGCCTGGGGACACGGCCACTGGGGAGATCCGGGCTTATCTTGCAGCTCCATCCCTGGGCAAAGGGTGTGGCTTGCACGCCTTCCAAAAACTGCAGTGCTGCTGCTCCCACCTCCCTGCCCAGCCTGTTCCTTCTGGGCTGGGGACATCAGCCACAGTCTCCCAGCAGCCTCCAGGCACTCTGGCATCTCCTTCCTTCCCTGGAGCTCTTTCTGTGGCCCTGTAAAGCATCATCCGTGGATCCTCCCACGGGTGCTGCCACGCTACAGCCACGGTGATTGTTAAACTCTCGCTACAGCCACGGTGATTGTTAAACTCTCGCACTGCTGTGAGCTGCTGTGGCTGTGAAGGCAGCTTTGCCTCCAGGGGACCAGCACCCCCTGCCCTGTGAGCTGGCAGCCAGACGGGCTGGAACAATAGTGCAACTTAGCGGAGCAAAACAACCATCGGTGTTTCCTATTAAAAGTATTTTTATGATGATGATGATTATTAATATTATATAGGGGCTGTAATTTTCTTCCGACTCACTCCAACATCTCACAAAATAAACAGTTGCTGTATTATCCCCTTGTAAATGAGACCACAGGATTGTAAACTTTAATTTGTTACTTTTGGCTGCTCTCAGGTTTGGCAGACAATTAAACCAATTCATTAGTTCACAGAGGCACATTTTTGGCCATGTCTGGCAGCGTGAAGTCATCCAGTGAACACATTGGAGACAGGGTGCAGAAAAACTGTTCAGTGCCTTTGCCACAGGATCTGTCAGTGACGGTCCAGACAGGCTGGGGTGGCTTTTGCAGACCCAGGTGGGAGGGGGATCTGCTTCCTCCTGTCACTCTGCTGTGCCCTGGGCATGGGCCATTGGCAGCCCAGTGCCCCGATGTGTCGGTATTGATTCTCTATCTGACCAGAAAGTAGTTATGTCGTGCCTGAGGCTTAACCTTTAAATTCTGCAGAGTTGGACTAGTGAAACTCCATAGGACATGGCAGAAAATGCTGAGCTCTGGGAAAGGCTGATCTGGCCGAGCGTGACCTCCAGAGCCAGCCCCAGCAGCTGAATTAATTCCTTCAATAGCTGGGCTGCTTTCAATCCCTGCTTTCCCAGCTGCAGATGCATGGCTAGCCTGCAGAGCCCCATGACAGCAGTGCACAGCTTTTAGGCTTTTCAGGGCCACCAGTGGTATGTGCTGAGAGGTAAGGTGGGTTTCTTTGAAATGGAAGCCATAACAGTATGTTTTATGGCACTACCACCTCCCCTGACCAAAGGGCTTTTGTGCAAATCACCCCTCAGATGAGGTTCCCTTGTCAGACATTTTTCACTCTCAGTACTTTCTTAGATGTCCATTAACAAACCAAAAATCCTGAACCACCTCAGTTTTGGAAAAAGCCCCATAAAATTAATCCCTTTTCCTTTGTTCCCTCCACAGGAGGAGGCTTTTTTATAGCACTCGAAAAGAAAGAGTTTTGAATAATGAAACCTGAAAGCTTCCCCAAACTAGTTCCCCAGCGCTGTGTTTCTCACTGGCCAGCACTTTGAGTTTGGATTTGCAGAGTTCTTCTGCTTTGCAATTTCCTCTGAGTGATCCCACCACCTCCAGCGTGTCTGGGGAGCATCGCTGGGCTCTGGTTCTCCATCGGCTGGGAATGCTGGAGAGAAGGGGAGGCTGCGGTAGGGAGAGGAGCATTTTGGAAAAGCTGGTCACTTCCTTCAGAGTCTTGTTTTTCCTTTTCCTGAAATAATAATAATATTTATTAACAAAAGTGTTTGGATAAAACTGTGAGCAAACGCTGCAGAAGAGCTAATTACAACTTTGTGTGTTACAACAACAACTCTGGAGAGCACCTGCAGGACCCTGCCTGCCCCCGCTGAGCAGTGCTTTTCTTCCAGGGTTCCTCCTGCCACCGGTGTGAGGTGTGAGCTGGGCCCCGGCTCCTTTGGGTGTCAAACACATCCTCTGCTCCCCACCCTGCCGTGGGGGGAGACGGAGCCTTCGCCCCGCTGCGGGCAGCTGCAGCTCGCTGCGTGAGTTCCTATCAGGAGCCGGAGGAGGAGGATGAAGCTGGCTGGGTTTTGACTAGAAAAATAAGCCCTGTATTTTTCTCCTTTCAGCTGTTTATCAAGGCTCGGGCAAAGGGCCTGACACGGCCGGCGCAGCCGTGATGTGTGTGACACACGGGCCGGTAATGAGGGACCTGCTGCTGAACGGCCAATTGAGCAGCGGAGCTGCCTGGCGGGAGGGACGGCGGGGGTATCTCTATTTTGACACATCCTCGCTGAGTGAGGAAGAGAACAAGCAGAAAATGGCTGATGATAAATGCAGCAATTAGGGAAGCTTAATGGAGCAGAAGGTTTTTTGTGAGAAGACAAAGAAATTGCCGCGCCGACACCTGCAAGGAGGTCCCAGCCGCTGCGAGGGAGCCTCCAGCTGTGCCGCAGCAGCAGGGGCTGGGATGAGGGGAGACGACCTTTATACTTCACACACGCATCCCTCAAAGGCCTTGGAAAAATATTTTCCAAGTTAAACTTCAAAACATCATTTGATTTTTCTTTTCCCCCATTATGTTCAGAAACGGGAGCCTGTAATTTAGGCCCGCTCGCAGCCTTCCCCCGCTCCCTGCTTTTCATTCTGCTTCACATAATACTCTGCGCTGCTGGGAAAGGCATTTTCCTGACAAAGTATTGATCTCGGTGGTATGAAAGAGCTGGGGCCTCAGCAGGGGGGTGCCATCTCGCTGGGCACAGATGGACATGAAGCAGAAGCTCTGGACACGGCTGCCGTGCCCACAGTGACCCTGTTAAAGGCTGAGCCTGGCGCCTGCCGCATTATCTCCAAAGCACCACGTTCCTGAGCTAAGCCCTGGGCTACCACCTCCCCAGGATTTGGACAAAAGTGCTGAATTTGCTTGCCAAAGCCCCATTTATTTCCTTAGGCTCTCCCCAAAGCAAACTGCACGTGCAGAGGGGCACCAAGAAGCACTGAGGAGAGCTCTGTAAGGGGTGCTGGCGTGGGGACGCCCAGGTTTTGGTAATGGGTGATGCCATTTTGGTCTCTCACCAGACCATTACCAAAATTCCCCAACACTGCAGCGCAACTGTTTTCCTCCGACTTTGGCAAAAGGAATCTCCTGAAGGATGTAAGGGAAAGGTTTCCCTTTTTTTGCTTGGCACAAGCCAAAGAAAACACAAACCCTGTTTTCCCCACCACCAAAGGCTTCCCGGCTCCAGCCTGAGCTGCACACCCCTGCTCTACCTCTGCTCCCACTCTGGCACTTGCTGGCCTGTCCGAAGCACAGCTGGTGTGTCTCACTCTTCCCTAAGCTCTCAGGATATTGCATTCCTGACTAGTTGGCTTCTTGTCTTTCCCTCCTCTGGGCCGGGGCGATGTTGGCGCTGCAGACCTGGAGGTGGAAGCTCAGCCTGCTGCCGAGTCCTTGGGCTCCCTGCACCAACCCTCTGTCTAACTTCAGGTCACCAACAGCTAACTCTAAATATTTATGGTATGGACATGAATGGATAATTCCCATATGCTTATTTTAGGCAATAAAGCTGGCTTTTTAGGAAGCACTAGAACTTTTTGTCAAGGAACAGTTAATATTTTTGACAAGTGATCTGAGGATTCGTTACAGCTTTACAGACTGGCTTTTTCCCTCACTCCATGATATCCTGGCTATTTGTTTATTTTATTGACTGGTCCAAGACTGGTCCCCATTAACTGAGGTGGCTGCACACATCTCCTTCCACCACGCTGCAGCGGCCCGTGACATTTTGGACAAAAAGTAATGCAAGTGCATGCACTGGTCTCCCTCCTTATGGATTCCTGAGTATCTTTTTAAAAACAGGTTGCCTAAGGCAAGCAATGAGCCTTCCAAATCCCATCCTCTTCCTCCCACCATCATTTGTTTGCTAAATTCCACCCCTCCTCTGTGACTGAGGGAAGTCTCTAGGGAGACAGCCAAAAGTCAAATAAAAATGGTAAAAACGGCACAAAATGAAAGCTGAACAGTGGTAGAAATGCCTAAAACCCAGGAAGTCCTTCTGTATCAGTTCTTTTAGCAGAAGGCAGCTCAGCTGGGGTGGCTTAAAGGAATAAGGCTGAATTAATTAGTTTCTCTGTTTAGGTAATAATACCATTAATCACGATGAACCATTTTGTGAGAAGGCTGATACTCGACACTGCGTAATTCCACAGGAATCCCACTGTAGTGCAGCATTATTGATGGGTCATCCTCCGCAGGCGTGAGAGCAATGCCTCCTAATACAGCAACTGGCAAACCGCTGATTTTCTTTTAATATTCAGACCACCACCACATCAGTCATGATGAATTCTTCTGGCACCGGGGTGGTTGCAATAAGCAATCCTTCAGGAATGCCAGGGGAGCATGGCATTGATTTAATGCTCACTTTTTAAATCGTACACAGACCAAATGCTTCCAAAAGGTACGGTTCATTTTCATTTGGGTTTTTTTTTTAAAAAAAAAAAAAAAAAAAAAAAAAAAAGAGAGACTGAATTTTTTTGTACAAACACAAGGGACAGTTCGTCAAGGAAAGAGAGAGACACACGCTCCTGGAAGGGAATTTTGGTTTCCTACTTTTCAAGCTGGCAAAAGCAGATGGAACTGGCACAGTACCATGCGGCAGACCCTTTCCTTATTTTTTTTTCTTTTTTTTTTCTCTTTTTTTGTGTTGTGGGCAGGATCGCTGGCAAGCAAGGACAATTTTCCGTGGACCCCTTGTGCTAATTGTGCAGT